>NW_022589730.1:1291221-1706782 GCF_004348235.1 Phoca vitulina
CTCACTGCCTATCTCGCTGGTCTACACCGCAGAGCAGGCCTCACTGCCTATCTCAGATGTCTACACTGCAGAACTGGCCTCACTGCCCATCTCACTGGTCTACACTGCAGAGCTGCCCTCACTGCCCAGCAGCAATGGTACCCCGACACACAGACGAGGTGTACTCGGGCACTGAGTATGGACTCTGAACTAGCTCCCGGTGGTGTGAAGCCCTCGCATTTCCTGCACAAACAAGTAAGTAGTATGAAGAGCTGGCGGAAGCAGGACGTGCGTACATATGGCCACGTACGGGAGCCATGTGACAGACCAGTGCCGGAGACTGGGGGAGGTGCAGGGGCCGGTGGGGCTCTGGCTGGGGGCTTGGTGGGAATGAGCAGGGAGCAGAGAATCAGGGCTCACGGAGGGGATTCATGGCAGCCTTGGGTAGGGGGGCTTCACCCTTCCAGGATGCCGTGGGCCGCATGTCTGTGGGTGCACCAGCCCCTGGCAGTCCTGTGGGGACTCGTTCTAACCCACGAGTCCATGTGGCACCAGGAGAGCGCGGCACGCTGGCCAAGACCGTTCCGGTGACCTGACCGAGGACCCTTGGCTCAGGGACCAAGGCCATGATCTTGAAAACGTGGGTCTGCCCCACCCCCCTCCCCCAGCTAAGCAAACTTTGGTTTTCCTTCCTTCTGCCAATATATCATGCTTTATAGCACTTTCCATGATTAAAGAGGGAGAGAGAAACATCCAGAGCAAGAACCCTCTGTGTGGTCTCATAAAATATTAATGGATTCAGAAAGGAAATGTGAAATCAAAAGACTCGGCATGCTCGGGCTGGCTGAGCTGGTGTTTGCTGTGGGGTCCGATTTCAGTGCAGGCTGGCCACGTGTGCTCAGAGGCAGAGGGGCTCCGCGCGGCCGCTGCCCGGCTGGACGGACCGTGTGGCCGTGGAGCGTCCGCAGGGAAGGTCGCTGGAAGCCCCTGCTGATTCAGAAAACCCTCCCGCGTCAGCTACACTTTTGCTTTTCTGACAGAGGCACGGTGGAGGCTGGACGGGCACGTCCCCCTGTCCCAGGATGAAGTGGGGTGTGCGTGCGTGGGGTCACGCGGTCTTGCAGCTCACACGTGGCAGGGGCTCCTTGAGAGCCGACTGCAGCCCCCGCCCCAAGTGGGGCCCCTGGGGTGCAGCCCCACTTGCCCTCTGTGCTCTGAGCAGCTGTTAGGGTCTGTGCGGCCGGCGGACGTGAGGGCTTGCAGGCGAGCAGGGACACGCCGGTCCATGCTGACCCCAAGGACCCCTCCTTCCAAATGCCCTTGCGGCCGCCGTCTGGGGCGGGGCGCGTAGGACCCACTGCCCTCCCTGCGAGAGTGGCCCTCGGCTGCCCCGGGCCCTGACGGCGTGCTCCGAACTCCCCTCCGGCAGAAGCCCACGTTTTAAGACGGAATGCATCTCTGACATTCATGAGACACTTAAAACCATGTTTAAAAAGACCCCAAAGTGACTCATTTTAAGTTCCTGGAGTAGCGGTGCCTACTTGAGGGCAGTTAGGAGGAACGAACAGAGCCACGGGAAGGTCAGCCTCTCCTGGTAAAGACCCATAAGTGCAGATTTGGACGGCGCTTGGGAGTGAGGGATACGGACATTTTAAGTGAAACATTTGTGGGCAAAGTGGCCATCAAACGTGGTTATTGGGCATTCTGCGAGAGAGCAAATTACAGACTCGGGGTCTTTCTTCTATTTCGGAGCAAAGCCAGCCTGCATCGGCAGTGCGGTGGCGACGGCCCTTCTGCCGACATTTGTGAGGAGGCCCGTGATGTGAGATTGGTGGCTTAAATACTTCATCAATCAATGCTTGGCCCCCGCGCCGCCCCGTGATCGGTGGGAAATTCAAGCCATCCATCTTACCCCCTCACCCTGCTCTCCACGCTCTTCAGGTAGTTCCAATTTTCGCCTGTGTTTGCGGGCCAGCCAGCGTGGCCAGGCCCACAGAGGAGGCCGGGCCAGGTCCCCCAGCAGCCGGGCCCCCACGGGTGCCCTCCAGGATGGGGCCGCTGGGGCGGGGGCCGCCGTCCCGCTCGGGAACCCCAGCTCCCGAGCGGCACACTCGCTTGCCCGGCTGTAAGAGGTGCCAGGTGGAAAGGACATACTGAGGTCCACGGTTTAAGCCGCGTGTACGGGAGGGCGAAGCTGTGCTGATGCTGAGAGCACTCTGGTTTGTGGACCAAGGAACCCCAGCCTTGTTTGCCGGCTTCTCCGTTCGCACACAAACATCTGCCTCTGAATCCATGCTCCTTGTGGGCTAATTCTGACAAGAGCAGCATTTGGTGCCCGTGGAGGATGTGCCTCTGCCGGGGACCCCGAGCCCGGGGTGGCCCGCCTCCTGGGGAGGTCTGAAGGCCTGGGCCAGGCTGGGGGGCCTCCGGCCGCCGCTCCATTTCAATGCCCGCCCGGGGGCATCTCGGACGTGGGACTGTGAGCACGGGCAGTGCGTGGGAAAATAAATAATTTGTTATTTCAAGAAATAATTTATGACGTCAAAGATGCCTTCCTCTGCTCCAGGCAGTTCCTCCCGGCAGACGTCCCACGTTCTCAGCCCCAGCACGAGACTTGTGGCCAGCGTCACCGCAGGACGGCTTTCTGGCCCCTGTGCTCGCGGTAGCTCAGGCCTGCCCTCCCCGGTGTGCAGCGCTCCGCGGGCCATTTCCGCAGGATTTCTGAGGACGCGGCGCCTCTCTGGGCATCAGGACAGCAGAGGGCCTGAGGGAGGGACGGAGCACATCAGCATGCCTGCCTCCACGCTGGGCCACGCCGCGCTCTGCCCGTGGTCCCCGGGAGCGCCCTGGGGAGGGCAAGCGCCCGGCCTGCGCAGGAGGTGGCCGGCTCCGTGTCTGCGAAGGGACAGGTGTGCGTGTGGATGGGAGTCTGCACCTTCACCAGAAGGTGGAGAAACCGCAGGGTGGGACAGAGTCATCATTTCTCTCTTTGGGAAAACAACGACGTTTAAAAAATAATTAGAGCAGGATTACTTGCTTTCCTGGTGTCTGTGGTGTGTGAGGACACTGCGGATGTGGGCTGCACATGGCTGCGGTGGTGGGGTCCACGTGGGCGGAGGGAGCCACGGCTGCCGTGGCTGCTTCTCGGGCCCCATCGGGGAGGTGCCTGCTTCACCCCGGTGATGGACCGCTTCCTTCTGACTTTAAAGTGAAGGCCCTTGCAGGACTTGGTTAAATTGAAGTTGTAGGGTTTTAAACATCAGTGTCGAGTAATGGCCGGGAAGGACTCGTGGGAACCAACTGAGCAAAACAACCCACGACCGGCTTGGAGGTTCAGGTGAAGAAGTGTGTCCATTGGATCAACGGCACACCAGCCTCTTCCGCTCGGTGTGGGCCGGTGAGTCGGGGGCGCCTGGGCTTTGCGGGGTGGGAGTCACACTGTGGACTGAGGGGTTACCACAAGGGAAGACGTCACTGCTTCGTCCAGTCAGCATGTCCTGGGCAGCCCCTAACGTCCAGGCTCCGAGCCACAGGACCCAGAGCCTCTGTCGAGGGGACGTGAGGTTCCGTGGAGGACGGCGGGGAGCTGTTGCCTGAGGGCCGTGGTGTAGACAGCTTTGTGCCGTGCAGGGAATGGAGGGAGTCTGGCTGAGATGCAGGGGAGGCAGGCAAACCCCTGTCCAGCCTCCGGAAGGAGCCGGGTGTCCAGGTGAGGGAGGAGCGGGTGGGAGGAAGGGCAGCCTCCAGTCGGAAGGTGGGAGGAGAATCTGTGGCTCAGCCCCGGGAGGCCGGGAAGGCGGCCTGTGGCTCGCAAGGAGACCCTGGAGGTTTCCGAGGAAGCTGGTGCCTGAGCCACGCGGTCTGCGGCGGGTGTGGGGACCGTCAGCCAAGCCAGGCTGGGGCTGCGGAGAGGGAGGGCGGCGTGCGGGTGGGATGCGGTGGGGTGTGCAGAGGAGGAGAAGGACGCACCCCACAGGTGCTGGGCGCTTCCCGCAGGCAGGCTGCGTCTCAGTGCCGGGCTCCTGTTGATTTAGTTCCGACAACAACCCCGTTGCCGCCTCCACCTGCGGGTGAGAAAACGCGCCAGACGGACAGGTGCATAACCTGCCCACGCCCTGCCTCTGCGTCCTCTCCGATCCGTGCCGGCCGTCCCCACCTGCACACGGCACCCAAGAGCGTGGCCGGGCTCGCACCGCGGTCAGAAGGGCAAGGGAGCTGTGGCGGAGGGTGTAAACCACGAAACAAAGCGAGGGAGGGATAAAGTTCAAACCGGATTAAGTTGCTTCATGCATACAAACAGGACACTTTATGAAATTTGGGATCTTCCATGTTCTGTTAAAAATGAGAAGGTGTGTCCCGTTTCACGACACCACTAGATTTCTCTGCCTACGAAATAGGGTCTAGGTTGGTTGAGCCCGCGGGGTGGGTCCTGCCTGAGGGAGCTCGTGCTGGGCCCCCCTGACCCACTGACCCACAGCATGCTGGCCACACGTGCCCCACATTCCTGGACGAGGCGTCACCTGGAGTACTTGTCACCAAACGACCACAACGGACGGACCACTTGGGGGAAAGACAGGGAAACCGAGGCCTCCAAACTACCTGCACAGAGAGGAAGAAGCAAGTGAGGATTCTGGCCTCAAGACCTGTCAGTGCCACGGAGCTGTGGCCCTGTCCCCAGCCGGCCTGCAGGGGTGACCGCGATGCCCACGTGCTTATGCACACTCAGCTTCAGTGCGAACGGGGGCCAGATGGCGCAGGACTCCTGACCGTGTCACTGACACCCTCACCATCCTTGCGGCAAAGTCACCGTGTGGGAGTCAGGGAGGTGTGCAGTGGGTGTGGAACCACGGACACCCATGTCCCGTGAGTACTGCGCATTGGCTTGGCTTTGTAAGCTTAGCGTGCACTTGAGTTTCCCACAGTCACCTCAGCTGCTCTGCGCATGTTTGAGGAGACACCGTGGCATTCTTAGGGACCACCCGTCTGTCCTGCTGCTATCTGATGGGCAGGGTGCTCGATACGTTTTAACTGGATGTTTAAAGAGATGACTTGGATGGAATCACAGAACGTGATGATGCAGAAACATTAATGAAAAATATTTTTTATTTTACAAACATTTATTTACAAGCATTCACATTTAGCAGCTTTTTATGAAAGGACTAATGCTCATTTTTATATAACAATAAAACTTGCAAAATGCTCATCCTCTGTCTTGCAATCTGATAAGACCAGTATCTCCCCCTTCAGGGCTGGGGAAGGGACATGGTGAACATCCTGGGATGAATTTCTGATGGCGAGGTCATGAATTGTGGAAACTTCCTTCCTGAGTCGATCAGACAATATGACCGTAATTTCACGTTTACAAGGTTTACTCAAGGGTGCACCATTTAAATTGTTCTGGGTATTATGGGCATTGGAGCTGGTTTTGGGGAGGGAGCTCAGAAGAAGCAGGTGGTGGAGCAACTCTTCCATCTTCTGGAGAAGAAACACACATAGAAACTTTCAGGAGGAGCAGCTGGGATCTGGACCCACACAGCACCTTCCATGGTGTTCAGGGCAAACCCCTACTTTTCCGGCTTCACCGCCATGCCCCTGGGGTCACCCCGATGCTCCAGAGAACAGAGCAGTGGCCGGATGCTCACATACATTGGCCACTAAATGAGGTAATTCTCTTTGATCATGGTTGAAAATGTTGAATTTTCACTGCCACAAACTGTCTCATTTCAACAGAGCAACTGAATTTCTTGGTCAAGTGAATTTGAATAAAATAATGAGCTGATTTGTGAAAAACTTATTGGGCTATATGGACCTCAGTTGCCTGAACTATAAACTCATTAGTTTATTTAAAGCAAAAAATTTTACTCTATCCTATCTTATCCTAGCCTATCTTATCCTATTCTTTCTCTTCTATTCTATTCATGGCAAAGTGCTAAACAAAAATATTAAAAAAAATATTTTATTTATTCATTTGAGACAGGGAGATACAGTGAGAGAGAACATGAATGGGGGAGGGGCAGAAGGCGAGGGAGAGGCAGGCTCCCCGCTGAGCAGGGAGCCCCACACAGAACTCGATCCCAGGACCCAGGATCATGACCTGAGCCGAAGGCAGCTGCTTAACCCTCTGAGCCATCCGGGCGCCCCAACAAAAATACTTTTATCACATGACGGTCTGACTTACTGATGTTTCCACAGTGTATATAAAACAAGGTATTTAATGCTTTACTATTATGCCAAAAATTATTGAAAAGCTTCACTTGGAGTTGCTGATCCAATTCCTATCAGTCTTAGAAAGAAATCTCCAAGCTGTGCACAGATGTTTACTAGTTAATAATTGGTAAGTAACACTAAGTGAGTTCAAAATGGTCAACTCACCTCTGCATGTGTGTGGCCATATTGATATTTAGGGGGCAAGTGACATTTCCAAGCAGGGTCATTTTTCCTGCATTGATTTTAGCACAGTCCCACATTTACGATGGTTTACAATATGATGATTAATAACACGCACTTTGGTTTAGAGTGCTGCACACTGTTAATATTCATCACTTGGTTTGACCCTCACGGTCCTTGGGGACAGCGGGGTGACCAGGCATGTCCGTCCCGCAGAAAGGAGACCGATGCTCGCACCACACACACTCAGCAGGGACAGACCTGGACCAGGGACCCAGGCCTCCTGCTTCTTCGTGGGGCGGGCTCCCTCTCACACCACAAACACCTCCACTTCCAAATGTTTCTGATTTACTAGAAGGTGCAAAATGCAAACCCCATGTGTTCTGGGGCAGAGATTTGCACTGGTGGCACCAGATTGAATCCAGTCCCACCAAATGCCCATTCTTCTTCATTTTCCTCCTGGTTATTATGGCATCGGGTATGTTGTGGGCACGAATAGCAAAAATGCCCTTTCCTGAGACGACTTAACACTAACTTTTGGATCTTCTGGGAAAAGCACCCGTGAATATACTTTAAGCTCTTTGAAAGCAAAGCGTTGTCTATGAATACAAGATGGCGGCATCATCACTGTCAGCTGGTTAATCCTCTACGGCTCAGATTGGCACAATGCTAACCCGTTCCAACAGGGAGGCCCCTTCAGTTGAGCACGCGTGGATGATTATTGCTCCGACGGGGTTCTCCCACGACATGTGGGGCCATCGAAGTTCCTTCTCACATAAACACAGACAAGGCAGATCCCATGCTTCATAAGACACCTGATTGACATAAATGTCACTTGAACTGTGGAGACAGTGTCAACCTTCCTGTCTCCGTGTTCAGGAGTGTCTTACTCCCTCGTCCAGAGCTGTGCAATTTTAACTTTCATCTGATAGTTTCAGGAAACCCAAGAATCGGTCTGCAGAGGCAGGCTTCCTGCTGCTGGGAACACAAACAGGTATATGCACGGAGCCCTTCCCCAGGCCCTCAGCGGCCCTGTTCACACAGAGGTGCGTCCCGAGGGCGGGCAGCGGCCCTCCCCGGGGCGGCGTGGTGCCCAGGCTGCCTCAGTGTTCGGCGCTGGTTCCCTTTGGTTCCTCCGTGCCCACCGGCTCGGCCCCGGGCCTACGTGTCGCTCACCTACACACTGAGCGTCTGACCAGCCGGCCGCCCCACCTTCAGCCTGCCTTTCCAGTGTGCATCTGACTGTGTTCCTGATTTGGATGACAACCCACCAGTGGCCGCCTGCCGGGTCCCCTCCACGCGGCCCTTCTTCACCCCGGGCCCGGAGGCTCTCCGCACACTGATTGACTACAGTCCCTGAAGAAGGGTCGTATCCGCTGCTGACCCCAGGTGCCTTCCTTCCCTCGCTGCCGAGAACACCGGGCTCTGACTCCAGAAGCCCTTCTCCTGCTTCCCCACCTCTGGTCCCATCCTCAGCCCGCCATGGATCTCATTCCCATTTGTGCATCTCAGTCAACCAACGGAGAAGGCCCTGCTGTGCGAGCTGGAGCCCGGTGCCCGGGGTGGAAGCCCACCCTCCACCCGCCGCTCTCCCCGCCGCTGCTGGGGGACCACGTGGGCACGGAGGAACTCTGCTGTCACCGCCACGGACATGCCCTGGTCCTCCCCACCACTCTGTTTCTTTATGTCGGCCCGTTTTCCATTCCAGACTGCAGGCTGCCGTGACGCTGGCTTTTCCTGAAACACCCTTGGAATCGTCATAGTCCGGCTTGAGAGCCTCCAGTGTTCCCACGGCTACCGCTGGAGTGGGTCCAGCTTCCAAGGCTGTGCTAACGAGGCCATGCTTCCCTGTTCCCCAAGCTGCAGCCTCGGGGAGCGCGTCCCAGTGTCGAAAATCAGGGGGAGGGGCTTCCTGGAGGAAGCGACGTCTAAGTGCAGTTTACAAATCCCTGTCAGCTGGCTACGGCCGTCTTGAGGCTCTTGTCAGTGTGCTTCCGGGAGAGAGCCGAGGTCCACAGAGGTCACGGGGTGGGGCTGGCATCCTCCCCGAGGATGGGCCCGCTGTGGAGACCGCCGGGTGGAGGACACAGCCTGGCTTCTTGACGGCCACCAAACCCTTGAGTGAGCAATCACTGAGGGACACCCTGGGACCTTGGGTGAGGTTTGGCTGGTTACACCGTTTTGATTCACTGAAGTCCACAGTATGCGGGACATAATGGCTGCAGGTTTTCAAGATTCAACCTCGTGCATCTTCCCGTCCCGCGTCAGGGCCATCAGCCACCACGTCTGTGCTCACGCTGGCCTTTGTGGGAGTATTTATACCACAGAAATAGGCAAACATTACAAATCAGGTTGTGCGTGTGTGTGTGTTTCTGGAGGCCTTGTTTTTTAAAGATTTTTTATTTAAATTCAATTAACATATAATGTATTATGGGTTTCAGAGGTAGAGGCCAGTGATTCATCAGTCTTATATAACACCCAGTGCTCATTACATCACGTGCCCTCCTTTATGCCCATCACCCAGTTACCCCATCTCGCCACCCAGCTCCCCTCCAGCAACCCTCAGTTTGTTTCCTGAGATTGAGTCTCTTATGGTTTGTCTCCCTCTCTGGTTTTGTCTTGTTTTATTTTTCCTTCCCTTTCCCTATGATCCCCTGTTTTGTTTCTTAAATTCCACATATGAATGAAATCATATGGTATTTGTCTTTCTCTGACTTATTTTGCTCAGCATAATATCCTCTAGTTCCATCCACGTCATTGCAAATGGCAAGATTTCATTCTTTTTGATGGCTGAGTAGTATTCCATTGTATATATGGACCACATCTTCTTTATCCATTCGTCTGTTGATGGACATCTGGGCTCTTTCCACAGTTTGGCTATTGTGGACACTGCTGCTATAAACATCGGGGTGCAGGTGCCCCTTTGGATCCCTACATTTGTATCTTTGGGGTAAATACCCAGTAGTGCAGTTGCTGGGTTGTAGGGTAGCTCTATTTTCAGCTTTTTGAGGAACCTCCATCCTGTTTTTTTGGAGGGCTTGTTTTACCACTTGCCAGCATGTTTGGGTTCAGAACTCTTTATTACATGTGGTCCAACGGATCCTGCCCTGAACGCCCGAGCCCCTAACAAGGCATTGGTCAGTAATCACAACTGCTGAGCTTCTCGTGAGGGGACCCGACAGTCACAGGCTCCCAGGGGCCCTGCAGTGGCTGCCGCCTGGAGCTACGCACCTCCCACGCTGCAGGTTGCTGTTTCTCTTGGAATATCGTTTCTTACAAAGTCCTTTCCCGCAGAAATAGCCACAGAGCTGGGCGGTCAGGACGGGTGCTCAGTCTGTCGCTCATCAACCACAGAGTCTACACTGAGCGTGGTTAGGCTCAGTCTGAGATGAAGATACTGCACTTCAGGTGTGGGGAGGTTTAGTGACCAGGTCAGCTCTAACTCACGCCTTCCGCAGGTGCCAGGGCCGGGCCAGGCTGTGTGCGGAGCTGATGACCCCGTTCCCTCTTCCGTGCTCACTGAACGTTTGGTTTGCTAGCAGACTTCCCAGAATATTCCCTTCTCTTTTTAAAATATTATCCTATGTCGCACTTCAGAAAAACAATAAATGACAAAAAAGTTGACGTTTGAAAAAAATGAACACTTTTTGACTTTGTTTGTGTTCGTGATTGCTTTGTTCTGACCAGTATTTAGCAGCCGACAGTACAGCTGCTAATTTTAACAGTTAAATTTACAGTTTTAAACAGTGTTTGTGATGCCCGGCTACGTCAACGTGACAAGTCTACTGTTTAAGTAACTGCATTTATATGGCATTTATATTTGAAATGCATTTATATTTGAAAACACTCTTTGTCACTGCTAAATTAACTCATTTCAACTGCTATTTATTGTCAAAAACATTTTTTTTTAAATTACAGAGTGAGAACATAGCAGTTTCTGTAACTTTGAAATTAAGTCACTCAAACAGTTTGGAATACAGGGAAATACTGCATTTTAAATGGCTCCTGTTAAAAAGTGGGGAAATCATGTATCACACTTACACCGAAAACTACTAAAGTGGTTTGTGGTGGGAATGAAGCTTTACTACGTGTGGTCGTGCTCCCAGACGCCGGGCTTTGACTCTGAAGCTCCCAGGGAACTTTCTCTTCCATTCCAGACTATTCCTTGAAAGTGCAGTCTTTGTTTTTCTTACAGTTAAGTGGATTTATCTTCAGAGGGGAAGATTAATATAAAAATTAGCATCATTGATAATGAAGGTCAAAATTAAACATTATTTTGTCATTGGGAAAATATTCACACTCAATTCACAGTGATTATTTATTACTTGTTTATGCAGGAAGTAATTTGGAAAATTTTTAAAAAGGTGTACATGATGTGTGTTCCCAGAAAATTTGGGGTAGTACCATCTTTGATTCTATAATCTGTCATATATGTTTAATACATCTGTCCTATGTACATCCTTCTCAAGAACTGGTGGCGACATGGCCACCGTCATCCGGGGACCCGTCCCCTCCCTCAAGGCTTTGGTTGGGCTTGGACGTTCACGGGGGAGGTGTGGCCGGGCGCCAAGCCGAATGCAGGCTTGCTGAGTTAGGCAGGTGGGGGAGCATGTTACTCCCCATCATTCACGGCCGAGGAAAGGGCAGATAAACCAGGAATGGGATAGGATAGTGGAAACCAGCGATGGAAGTTTCAAACATTTCTCTAAGAAGATGTAGGTTTTTTAGGAAGAGCCATTGTTTCTGTTGTTGTCATTTGTTGAAGGAAAGTGAGAAACGGTGTTTGAGTGAGCGGCAGTTTCAGCGGGAATTTGTGGGTGGTCGTGTGAGTCCGCGTGTGTGTGCAGCTCACGGTTGGTGAAACAGTTTCTGGACAGGACGTGGGGTTAGGAACCCGTATTCTGATGATGTGTCACCAGCTGGATCCAGTTTCACTCTACAAGCAAACAAGCAACCCAACCACCATGTTCCTTTGCCACGTCGACCTGTGCTGTGTAGACGCAGGTGCAGGGAGGTTGTGCATGATGGAGGCTTTCCAGCACCCCGTTTCCCGGACGCCCCCGCGGGCAGTCTGCTCCGGGAGCCCTCACACCTTTCTGCAGACCTACTGCGACCCTCCCGGGCAATGGCTCCAGGGTCCTGGTGTCAGGATGTTCTCCGGGTCTGCAGCCCCTGCTGGGGGAGCTCTCTCCTGACACAGGGGTGCGGCCTGGCCCTCCCTGCCGCAGAGCTCTGCACGGAGCATCGACTCAGCCTCGGCCCGGGGACGGGGCTCCACACAGTTTTACTGAAGCAGCTCTGTGTACACTGGTGGGGGCTTGTTGGCGCCCTTTCCTTGTAACCCCATGAAATCTGTGACAGGACCACACTCAAGTTGTCCCCATTCTTCCTTATGTCCTCAAACACTAACACAATAACCTCCAGCAACCTACTGGTAAGCAGAGCAAACTCTCTCACTTTTGGGCCATGTATCAGTGTGTTTCAGAAAAAACAGGCCCACGTTTCCCCAACACAGTCCCTGCCTTTTCACCGGTGTTGCTGGACCCACTGCTCCTGGCACGTGTCCCTCTGGCTAAAGCCTTCGGTTACCTGCACTGTGCTCAGCTGTGCAAAATCTACACGTGAGCTCAAACTCAATTTGTGGATCTGTACTTGAAAAAGTATTGGATCATTATAAACTTTTAAATGCAAGCTAAACAAAGCAACTCACTAAATATTTCAATTTGCCCACCTGTTCAAATTACCCACCACAATGGGGTTGCCATTCAGACTATTCTTTCTCTACTTTTTGTGTCATTGTTTCGATTTAACAATAGATGCAAGTTAATAAAATCCAATTAAAGACAAGGGGAAGCAGTTTGTAATGGTTCAGATAGAATATCTGCTCATGAATAATTAGCATAAAGAAGATAATTGATCGGTAAAGAATTTCAAGAGGCATCTGTAGCACCCGTAGTCTTCCTGGGAGCCCACAGCCTCTCCTAACTGTCTGACGTAGCTTCAGGGAATGGTTTAAAGTACGTCCATGGAAAGGTTTAAATAAAAATATCACTCTGCATTTGCATTTCGGCTCACAGTCCTTGCAAGGGTGGTTCAAATTTCTCAACTGAAAAAACTAGTCACTAACTAGTTGTTTGAGCGAAGGGCTGATTCCCCGCTTACATCCCTCTTCCGAATCGATCGGCGTTCTCCATCAAACACCTGGTTGGTGACCAGCCAATTAGTCCAAACAATTGAATGAGTTGTAGTGTGTAGACACAGCCCAAACTTCAACTGGAAGAATAAGCATTCAGAATCCAGATAATTTCAAACAGACCCGTACACACTGCTCCTTTGAGGAAATGCTTCCCCCAAACACTTACAGAACTAATTGACCAATTAAAAAATATTCAGGAAGAGTGAGTGCTTGATCTAAAACTTTCTGACAAGGCCGCTTTGCGCTCTTTTGTTTAATAGGCTTCCAAACATATGTTCCACACACATGGGCGAAGCCATCGGGGTCCCCTTAAATGTTCTTCCTGCAGATGTCGGTCTGCGTTCACGCTCTGGCAGAATAGAGGACCATGTCCACAGCACGGCACGTTCCCCTCGCAGGCGGTCCTCAGTTACGTAATCAGAAGAACCGATATTGGCAAACACATGCTTTTTCGAAATGCTCCATAATGCCCGAACTCCCTTCCCCGGAGGCCACGCCAGGTAGGGCGGGTGCGGGTTGTCTGGGAACCTGGCCTCCGGGTGCCAATGCTCAGGGGCTTTGCTTTCATTGCCCCCAAGGCAGGTACAGCAGGACTCCTCCACAGGAGGGTCATCTTCGTAGCTGATTGCCTCCATCCTCCCAAAGTACTTAGATACCAACTTGGCTCTCCTGCTCCGAATCGAGCGGGCTGTCCAGGGCCTGGAGCCCAGCACCCTTTGACAGAGGTGCTTCTCCCAGGCCTGGGGTGGGAGCGGCCCTGGACACCCCCGGACGTGCGCTTGCTTTCTTGCCCTGCAGGAGTGGTCTGGAGTGCACATCCTGGCTGAAGGCAGTGGGATGCCCGGGCACGCACCCGATGTTTGCACCCGGTCCTGCCAGCCTCGTGCACGAAGGGAGGGGCGTAGGAACACACTGCCCTCGTCCCCGACGCTCCCAGCTGATGGCTCTGCACCGTAATGTCAGCACCAGCGTGGGATTGATGGAACACCTGAAATGCTGATCTCATTCCTCTGCCCAGATGTTTGCTCACTCAGACAGTCCTGGCTGAGGGGACTGGTGTCCCTTGAGCTTTCACTTCTGGGAGCAAACCAGGGCCTGGGTGTGGGGTGTAGACAGGGCTCGGCTCCTGGCGCAGCTGCTGGGGGATGCAGCTCTGGGCCGTGAGCCTGTTCTCCAGGGAGCAGGCAGGCTGTGGGTGCTGCAGGGTCCCCCCCACCGCTCCAACCACCGCTGAGCCGGGAGGGGGCGCATCACACCCCTTCGGCCGCATGTGTCCTGGGGGGTGATGGTGAGGAGCCTGTGCTCACCTGGGCTGGCTCGGTGACCAGTCAGGTGACACTGGTCACGTCTGCACCTCACCCTCCGCATGAAGGCCAGGCAGCCAGACCCATGACCCATGGTGGCTTCAAAGGCCGTGTAAGCCTTTCTCTAGCTCCTGGGACGGCAGCACATCGAGGGTGGTTTAAGAACCCAGGGAACACACCACCGTCAAGACTTGGCCCCCACGCCCCCCGGGGTCTAAGCTGGGGCCCACAGCACCTGTGTGCACACCACTCTCCAGTCATGCAGGGACCGTGTGTGATGCCTGCTTCCCCCAGGGAGCTCACTCAGGTCACTTCTCCTTAGAGATCAGCCTCAAGGCTCTCCTTGCCTGCAAGTTCTTTCTCAGCTACCCGCTGTGGTTTTCTGGGGCCCCCTGAGTCTTGGTGGGCCCCGGACAATACTCTTGGATACATGGACATCCTCCTCACGGGGCTCACGGTATCCCAGAGGTCATTTCTGGTCCTTCTGCTTGGAAACCAGTCATTTCCCTTCAGCTAGGGTGCAGGACACCCCAGGGCCTCCTGTTTCCTGCGGACTTGAGCAGAAAGGGAAACACAGCTCCATTTCTCTTGGATTCTCAGACATAGTGGCTGGGGGTCTGTCCCAGCTCATACGGGGATCCAGCCTGGAGCCGGAGGGAGGCAGGAGCAGGGTTCCAGGAAGTGGAGCGCTATGTTCTCCGTGGAGCTTTTGAAATTCAGAATTCCCACTTTGGATTCTTTTGTTCTAGGTTCTATCATTCTGTTCTGAGCAGGAAGCAGGAATATTCAAGGTGCTTCTTAAATGGGACCACTCACCGGTCAGGAGATGACTGAGAATGCAAAGCACATCTCTTCAAGTCGCAAAGCATTATCCCCGACCTCAGGCGCCTGGGTGCTCCTCTGGGAAAAGCTGTGCAGGGGCGGGGGAGGCCCGAGGAGGAAACACCGACCACGCTCCAGGCAGACCATGTGGCCTGCAGTGGAGTGTGTGCTTGGAGGGGGACGACTCATGTCCGCGGGAGCCGCAGAGCCGCCGGGGACGGCAGGAGGAGCACGGGACCCGAGACTCAGGGCTGAGCCCATAACCTCGGGAAGAAGACATTAGAAATACTGCAGACAGGACGGTCATGGGCTTGGAACGGTGCCAGACACCGGGTCTCCCATGACCAGGAAAGGATATGGGCTACGTGACTCGGAATGTCCTCAGGAGGGAAGAGCCCTCCTGCGGCCATGCCGTCCCATGGCTCCACGGTCTGGAGCTGGACCAGGAGCCAGAGTTTGGGAGCCTCCTTCCACTGCATGTGACCTGGGCGCCTTGGGATGTGAGCGGGTACTTCAGATGGCACCAGGAGCCTGACGACAAACGCACCCCCGGGCAGTTCTGCCAGTGAGGAAGCTCGTCCCTTCCAGCCCAGGCACCTGCTCACCAACCCGCATGCAAACAGTCACGGTTGCTCCAAGACGGCAGCCACTCTTCTCTCCTGTATTTCTAGCGTTTTCTATGTGGGCATGTGTTTGCATGGAGGGTTTATTGATGAGGAAGAAAGAACTCCCTTGTCTTCCAAGCAAAGGGACCGTCATGTCAGCTTTGGTTTGTTGTGTGAAGACTATGAGGAAAATCACAGCAGTATGGGCTTGTTACACGGGTGTGGAGTGAACAGGTTGAATCGTAGCCCCTGAAAAAGATACATCAATGTCCTAATCCCCAGAGCCTGTGGATCCGACCTCTTATGGCAAAAGATGTGGTTAAGTTAAGGCTCTGTGAGGAGACGCTTATCCTGGATTATCTGGTGATCCTAAATGCAATCACGTGGATCCTTATAAGATAAAGTCAGAGAAGGGGAGACACAGACAGAAGAGGTGAGGCCACGGGACCCCAGAGGTGGAGGGTGGAGCCACAAGGAGCTGGAAGAGGTGAAGAATGTGTTCTCCGTTGAGGCCACCAGAAGAAATCTTGTAGACACCTTGGGTCAGACCTCTGGCCTCCAGACCATGAGACAACCAATTTCTGCTGTTTTGAGCCATCCAGCATGTGGAGACTTATTATGGCCACCCTAGGAACCTGAGGCATCCACTTCTTGAAGAGTTCTGTATCCATCTGGATGTGGAGGAGAAAACCTGCGTGTTAAGTGTTGAGTTTAATGATGAAATGAGTTTATCTTTAGCTGGCCTCAGCCCTGTAGGACGCACACAAATGCCGCTCCTAAAGGAAGATGCAGGCTGGCCTTCGGGGTCTTCTGCTTTCCCTGTGAGTGAAGACACTGCAACAGCGTCAGCCCCAGGGCAGCAGGTGTTCCCCAAGAGCGGCTCCAACCTTGGCTGCTGGGCAGTGGCTAGGGTTTGTCCCAACGTAGCCCATCCAGGGGCCTGTTGACCTGAAAAGGAAGGAAGACACCCTTCCCTATGGAAGCCACAAGAATTAACTTGCTGTGCCACGGGGAGTCTCAGGGCCCAGAATGTTGGGCTGGTAGACGAGAATTTGTACTTGAGGGCACGTCAGACTCCCAGATGGGATGTGCTCGGGGACAGGACCTGCATTTGGGTGCCTGGAGAAAGTGACCCCCACTCTGAGCAAGGTGGAGAGCCCTGAGCCACCAAAGATGGTAGAAGAAGAGATTAAATGCTCAGGGAGGTAGGCAGGCTCCAACTCATATATTACGTGGGTTCCAGAAGAGCCCCTGGGAGTATGACAGCCACCCACCAAGGTCACCACTGAGGCACAAGAATGCCCTGTGAAAGGGGACCTGAATTGCTGAAAAGTTCAGTGGAGGTTGTCCTCATGGTCCAGGGCTGGGCTGCTTATTAGCTGTGGGGGTGATGGCTGCCGGAAGTGGGAGAGGCTGAGTGAGGGCACTCAGGGGGCCAGTTTCCATGACCATCAGCAGAGTCAGAGGGCAGCTGAAGGGCCTGACCTGCAGGGAGGTTATGATAGGACAGGACACCCCTGGAAGCAAAGGGATGGGCATCCCAGGAGGGTATCAGTGTCAGTGTCCACCATGGGAAGAGAGCAGGGCAAGTGAGGGGCTGAATGGCCCCCCTAACAAAACCAAGATCCCAGACCTGAGCCCGTTGTCAGATCCAGAATCTGTTGAAGGAAGTGGGGAGGGTCCTTCCTGCTTGGGCCAGACCCTGCGGTGTTGGAACCTGGTGAGAACGTGCTAGTCCTCGGTCCTGGAGCAAGGCCATGTCACCTGTAGGAGACAACTGTCTGCTTCCTGAGTGTCAACCCTGGTGTGCTGGTGAGCTACGAAGCACCAAGTGATCTTGCACCCCCACTGCCCACTATGAATAGGGGAACGTCTGGACAGGCCCGCTGCAGTCCATTGCAAGATGGGGTTGGAATGGAGTAGGACCAGAGGGCTCTGTGAGCTCTTTGATCAGAGACCCACTCCCTAATGTCACCCCCTGTGTCCCAACCCCTGTGTACAAGTGCTTGGTTCATAGATGGGTCACCTGATTGCAGGACAGGTGTGTGGCATGCCAGTGTTCACCCCAAAGCCTTGCCCAACAGGGAGCTCTAAGCAACACACTGGACAGAATGGCCATCTGGGACTAGTCAGCCTCAGACCTTGGCCACCCCTGAGGTTACGTGATGGGCACCAGCACAGACGGCCCAAGTGGATGCTCTTCTTTTAATCTCCTAAAATGCTTATCAGGGACTTCCACATTGAAGCATTAATTAATCAATTCAAGAGATATTTATTGCAAGTGCTGGGGATCATGCAGTCAATATTCAGCAAGTATGGTTGAATGTGTGAGTGAACGGACACACTTCAGGGGACCAGACAATGCGATACAAAATCAGACAGGAAAACCAGGCACAGGCCACACCCGCTTTTATGTTATTTTTTAAATCACTCTCTTTGAAGACAAAAGCTTACTTTTGGGAAAGAGACAGAATTCCACAACAGTGGACAGGGAAGGTGCGTGAATGTGGCAAGCTCTCTCAGTCAGCGTTTCAAACTCGAGCACTTAAAGAGAGCCACGTTCCACCGTTGGGAGCCCAGCACCTGAGAGGGAGTCGGGCACGCTGAGGTCTGTCTGCTGCCCCAGGCTGGTGCCGGCGCCCTGTTGGCGTGTGGCTTCCCAGGGCTTTATTTAGCTGCTGTGCTTAAAATAATAACAAGAAATGATGGTCAAGAATGAAATCTGTTTTTCCCGAGTGGAAATTCCTGCACAGACTGATCAGAATGTGTGAAGATATTCTCAGAATCATGTGTTACGGAAGGTGGAGAAGAGGATGCTGTTTTATAGAGTTCATTGATTGTGAGAGTAACTTACAACAATCGCGTAACACACAACATGGAGAAAGTTTTTGTACTCCCCTAGCAGGAGGTTGTAGGGCTCGCTTAAAGCAGATTTTGTTAGTGGCCAAGGTAAGACGCTGGCTTCCCAGAGTGGACCCACCAGTGTGTCTTCTCTTGTTCCATTTTATTTTTCTGTCCTGGCTGTTTGCCTCTTGGAACTGGACCAACTTCAATAGATGTGGAATAATGTCAGGACCTTCTTTTTTGATTGAAGTATATCCATATACACAAAATGTGCACTTTTCAGGTATACAGTTGGGTGGTGCAGAGTGAGTCTGCTAAGTTGCCCCAGCACCCTGCTAATGCTGGCCCACATTCATCACCCAAAGCAGACCTGGTGCCCTTCCCCGTCCCTGCTTCCAGACCCTACAGCTCACCTTTCCTTCCTGAAACCTTCGGTAATAACTATTTTGCTTCCAACCTGGGATGTCTCTCATTTCTTTTCCTGCCTGAGTGCTCTGCGGGAGCTTCCAGCACCACTCAGGACACAGTCCCCATGTTTCACCACAGGGACGGTTTTAGCTGCGGGTCTGCTGCAGGAGCCTTTCCTAAGCTGAGAAAACTTCCTTCTGCTTCTAGCTTGTTGGGTTTTTCCATTTACTCATGACAGGGTGTTAGATTCTGTCAAATGCTTTTTTGTGTCTATTGAGATGGTCGTGCGCTGTTCGACCTTCACTCTGTTACTATGTTGCACTACGTAGGTCGACTTCCATACGTCGAACCATCCTTGCATTACCAGCATTATTCAGGAAGGATGCTTTTTGAGTAGCAGATTATGACATGGCTCTGTAGCCCCATCAACACACTGAACAAATGCAGTCCAAAGAACAGAGAAAGCTACCCAATGACACAGTCATACTGACTTGGGGAACAGTTTATTATTGGCTGTTGGGAAGTATTTGAGGCTCTGGCTCTGTTTTTGTTCTGCAGCTAACTCTTGTTCATAAACACACACACAATGTAACTGATAGACGCGAATGAAAATAATAATAATCACAGCCAGCGTCTGTTGATCACTTCTGCTAGCTGCCCTTGTTCTCACATCAGCCAGCGCGTTAGTGGTTATTTTACGGTCCCATTGCACTGACCAGGGAGCTGAGTCTCAAAGGACTCCTGCATAGACCAAAAACTACACAACATTTGGCCCCCAAGCCCAGGCTTTGACGGACACGTAGGGCTGCCCTCCACATGGATCTGCTCTGACTTGACAGTATTTACAGGAAACATTGCTAGTGAGCCACATGTAAGGTTATGAAGTTTACTAGCTCATGGGTAATTAAAGATTTCAGGTCAGCCAGAGATTCTCTTTGTGGTGTAGAGAAGCATGTTCTTCCTGGTTTCACAGAACTGAATTAGGAATGAAAACACGATTTTTAAAAAAGACGTTCAAAGATCTATGGAATTTTTTAACTCATTAAGGAAAGAAGTCACTTTGAGTTCATGATTTTAATGTTGATTTGACTTTTCCCCAAAAGAATTTGTAAGGACGTTTATGACTTTTATGTTATACACTTTGCACATGTGTGTTGGTTAGAATGTTTCTGACGGCCAGCCGCAGAAACCAGCCCTAAAGGCTCAGAAAGTGGAGGGAGCTGCTCATGGGGCTGGAGCCCTGCAGAGGCACACCCAGTCCAACCATGATGTCTCTTGAGTCTTCTGCCTTCCCACGTGTTTGCTCCTTCCCAAGGCTGCATCCTGAGCCGCGGCCCATTCCTGACCCATTGCTGAGGCACAGGTGCTGGATGACCAAATAAGGGCGAGCTCTGGGAATGGGACCGAGTCAACCCTCAGCAGAAGCCCCAGGCCAGAACGCCGACATGAAGGGGAGCAGCATCTTCACAGCTCAGGCTCCTGGGCGGTTAGGTGAGTTCCATTTGGGGAGACTCGTCCTCTCTTCCTCAAGTATCACAATTCAACAACGCCTCTCATGAAAACACTCTGCAAATTGGCCAGACTGCAAGGAGTGTTCTCTGCTCTCCTTGGTCACCCTTGTCCAAACACCTTGTCTAAACACACTTCTCTCACTCATTCTCCAAACATGTATCTGTTTCCTTATGAAAATGACTATATGCCCGCTACACGCCAGGGAATATCTAGGCACGAGGAAATGGGCTAAGGCCCAGACATGTCCTGCTCTGGTCAGTGGACAGTCATACGCACACACCACTGCAATGTAGACTGAATGTGGGGATGCGTAAGCATTGGATAGCGTGGTGCGCAGACCACTTCTGGGGGTATGCAGAGGGGAGCCCTGTGGTAGAGAAAGGCCTTCGGAGACAGACTAACTGTGCATCCCTCTTGGGGGAATTGAAAGTCCTTTGGCCACCCTGCTTTGCCCTCTGCCCCGTGATGTGGAGCACCCCCACCAGACCGTGGCCGAGCAGGATGGACGGGTTGGCGTGCGGAGGCAGCACTGGGAAGCCGAGTCTGCATGATGACTGCAGGCGGTCAGAGCATCTGTGGACTTTGTTTGTGGCCTCCATCCAGGGGCCTCCAGCCTTGTCTTCACTTGGCTTTCCCCTGGGACCTCACACTCCGTGCTCGACCGAGAGCCAGTACCCCGATCACTGTATTTACTTGTCCCCTTCTCGCGCGTGAAGGTTCTTGGTCAGACACGGTTTGGTTTGCTGCATGGTTCTTGGACCTCACAGTGAGACTGCGGGGAGAGGCGATGTGGGGCGGATGGCGGGGTTTCCATCCTGCATCACGGTGGCCTTCGCCAGCAGGGGGTGTTGGCTTAGAGGCTCCTCTGGTGTCCTGGGAGAGGTGGCACGTCCTTAGGAGATGAGTACTAGGCCTTCCCCTCTCCCATCTTGGGCCAGGGTCAGCCGGCAGCTCTGAATTCATGACATTCCTTCTGTCTCTGCTCTCGGCTCATAATAAGCTGGTGGCTTAGCAGCCTCTTTCTTAAATTGGCTCGGAAGGCAGGCGAGCTTTACAACCCAAACAATCAATTTCAAACTGCCGAACCCAATCAGGCCGGATGGAGAGCGACCCTTAAATTGAGTGTGAAATTGGGAGATGACCCCCCCGCCCCCCGCAGTGTGTGGGGGACCAGTGCTTCCTCTCCTAAGTGGGGGCCGGGCCGGGGGCGTGGATTCGCAGACGCTTCGAGCCCTCAGCACCGGGTGCCTGGTCCGGGGCAGGTCCCGGGGGAGCGGGGCTGGGCATCTGGCCCCACAGGCGTGCGTGGGACGTCCAGACTCTTTGACTTTATGTACTTGTAAATGTGCGTTGTGTCTCTCGCAGGGTCTGATTTTAATTTGGGTAATATTCCCGTTAATAATAACATCTAATTACAACATCCATTAAAAGTTAGTAACATTAATTTAACAGGGAGAAAACCTGATAGAGTTCTCAGAGTGATATTGGCATTTTTCCATTAAATTAATGTTACGAACTTTTAACAGGATGTCTTAAATAGGCATCGTTAGTGTTGGGAATATCAAACAAATTAAATTCAGGCCTGTAATATGAGGTGGGAGCCTATTTATGAATCCAAAAAAAAGGTGTCTGCTGGGCTCTTTCATCCACTTAAAATATTCGGCAGGAAGCGTGTGAGGCCGTGTAGGCACCGCAGTATAGGAGGACTTCTGGAAAATTCCATGGGGGAAGGACGCACTCGTCAGGCAGGAAGGGCCCGGATTGTGTCGGCGTGTCGCCCGGCACCCTGAAATCCACCTCGTCCCAGAGGTTCGTTTCCTGGGTCTCCCTCACCGCCTGGACTGCCGCTTCCTCTCCGATCTCCTGTGGGGCCGTCCACCTGGAGAGATGGTCCTGCGCGGCTGTTTTGAAAGCCTGCGGGATGGGATGCGGGAAGTATTGCTGGACTGTGCTGGCCGCAGGCCCTGCCGCCCGGAAGGGGGTGCAGGGGTCTGCCGCCCGCCGCGGCTGGGGAGGCCATGATTTCCCACAGGGGCAGGGGCTGCGGAGGCCTGGTCATCCTCGGGGACAGGGGATGAAAGTTTCGATACCTGCGTTTCCGAGAATTAGGAGCTGATCTTGTCTGGCATTTACAGAGCTCGGAGATCTGTGACTGAGACACGATTTCCCCAAGACTGTCCCATAAATGCACATGTTACCTACATGCTTCAGACTCGTATGGAAGCTAGGACACGAGCCGTGACACTGGGAGTAGGCCAGCCCCAGCTCGGGGCGGTTTCCAGAACGCCCCTCCCTCCGTCCCTCCTGTGGCTTCTCCTCCTTGCTCAAGATGGGCCGCTGAGGACTCGGGCTGGGAGAACCTGGGGCGCTCCCCCCATGGGACAAGGGCTGCCACCCCCTCCCCATGACAGTCTTCCCTCCTGTGGGGCCTGTCCCTGCAAGGACAGGAAGGTCGTGCATCCTCAGTCCCGTGAACGAGTGCTGTGCCCGCGCGGGCGCTGGGGTGGGCGTTGGAGCTGGACACGTCTGGGATTAAGTGCGGCCCTAGTTTTTCAGGGCTGGAAACTTCCGAGCACGTTGGTTCAGCACCCAGAGCCTCAGCTTCCTCATCTGTAAAATGGGGATGGTGACACATGCCTGGGGGTGTTCTGGGGAGTAAAGGTCCGTTGTGCAGGTTACAGTAGGGATGAGTGTGGTGTGGCCTGAGACTCAGAGAAAGGAAATGAAGATTAGCAGCCGGTGGGTGGAGAGCAGAGACTGGTCTTGCTGCTTGCTCTCCGAAAGGCGCACCTGCAGCCCGTCCCAGACCTCCCCTGCATCGGGTGGGAGGTGCTAGGATGAGGAGCGCGGTTGGATTGCCCCCCTGCAGGGTGCCCTCCCTGAGTCGCGAGTGCTCGTGTGGCCTGCCTGCCGAGCACGGGCTGTGTGGACTGGGCGGTCTGGCTTCTCCATGGAGCCGTGGCCGCCGACGGGGCCCGTTCCGTCACCGAGGAGCCCGTCACAACCTTGCTCAGGTGCGTTCCCACGAACGCCAGGCACAGGTGGATGAATGAGTTTTTACGGAAAGCTTGTTTTTATGTGGCATCTCTATAGCCTTGATAGATCTTCCAGCTCGTTGTTTAAACAGTGCATGAAATGAGGCTCGTGGTGCACAGTCCTGTGCGAAACAGGGTGGGTGAACAGCGAGGCCGGTTTCCTGGGTGGGACAGTGGAATTCAAGCATCTGTTCTCAACTTGTATCTCGAGCGGATGTGCGGCCGACCTGTTCGCAAGCATTAGAATGCAAGATTTCGGTAGGAAAGCACTGCGAGTTCATATTCAGAGTCTGTGCTACGTTCAGGAAATCAGTGTATTAGACCTTTTCTCCATAGAAAGTCTGCTCTGAGGCCTCCAGCAGCTGAACTGCACGGTATTAATTTTCATTGGAAGATAACTGTGCACTAATAGACGTAATTCATCTTCTCTGAAAAAGTCATAACAACTTGTGTCTTAATCATATTTGACTGAACTCAGTGGAAGCAATTTATGTAAAGAAATCCTTAATTCTTTCCTAAAGCTTTGTGTTTGCCTGTTGATAAGAGCTATGATTTTATATAATATATGTGTTCAGGCACACGAAGCCCACATAAACATGCATTTTATGATGGGAGCCACGTATGTTTGCTTATATGTGTGCGTCCCAGGCCGAGGAGTCAGTCTGGCTTGACCGACGGAGTCCCCGTCCGGGTCTGGCCCCACTGGCTGCGTGGCGATGGGGGTGCCCACCCCTCTTCGGCCTTCATGTCCTCATCCATACAGCGGGGGTCAGAATGTGCACCATGGAGGGTTAGTCTAAGGATTAGCTTGTGCCTGGCGCTGAGAACTGACTGAAATATGGAAGCTACTATTTTTTTCAAATATCAGCTTAAAAGTGGAGAATGAACTGAATAGAGTTCTTAAAGGTTTTCCTAAATCCATGGTTTCATGAAATAGCACACATTACTGCCACAGAAAAGGTGTAGTAATTCCTTTGTTGTTCACACCACAGTTGTTTCTGAGAGACTGGACGTGCGTGGGACGGGTGCCCATGGGGAACGGCCACGGGGAAAGGCCGCGGGGAATGTGTCAGAGTTCTGCAATGGAACGTGATGGTACCGAACAGGGCCCTTGGTCTCACGAGCTCACACCGCAGATGGGTAGGGAAGAATCTCACTTTAAAAGCAGACATCGCCCCAAATAAAGGGGTGAATCCAGTGTAGGGACAGCATATACAAATGATTTCAGATCCAGGGAGGATTCAGGCAAGAATGGGTAGCTTGGTGTCCTTGTCACTGCATTTGGGTTTTGAGAAAAGGTGTTTTCCCAGCAAGGTTACGAAGTAAGAACACAGACAGGACAAAATGTGAAACAGAGACATTGCTGAAGCCTCTGTTTGGAACCAGGTAGGGAGATCTGGACGTTACATGCGGTGTGGGAAGGCGTCCCGTCTGGACATCGGCCCCTGGTCCAAGGCTCGCCCGCTCTCCCGGAGGGCAGAACAGTCAATCATGCTAAGCTACTGTTAATTAGTTTGATCTGCTTTAATAACTTTATTCAGAAGGCGCGGGGGGCGGCTTCCCTTTTCCTGTCTCAGAAAGGAACCCTGCAGCCATGGGGCTGTCCGCCCTCGCAGGGACCCCTGCTCAGGACACTGAAGTGGCCAGGAGTCCTGCTAGCCCGGGCTAACGCCTGTAAACCTTCAATGACGAAGTGACAGGTGAAAGTGCCCCCGTCCCGAGTCAGACAGAGGGTCTCTCACGCAAGTTAGACTAGCCGTCAAGTGGAAAAGGCCTATGGGGACTTGTCTCTTTCTGGCGTTCCCCTCAGTCTTCTTCCTGAGGTGGAGCCTCTCACTCTGCTTCACGTTGCTCACTAAAAAGAAGAAAAATCCCTCTTTAGCCTCCAGGAATCTAAAATGTAGAACAAACATATAAGTAGAAAATACTCCAAGCTCATTCTGTCAAATGCATTTTGAGTCCCCATTTTTTTGTTACATGAAGTTATTCAGTAAGTTGAAGTGTCTGGCCCCCCAGGACGGGACAGTTGGAATGGAAGGGTCGGGGGCCAGCCCCTGGGGCCCGGGGTCGCCCGCCGAGACTGTGGCTTCTCCAGGGAGGTGGGCGGGCTGCTCTGTGGCGGGCGCTGTGCCTCAGTGGGAGGAATCGCTGAGTTATGAAAGCCGTCGCCTCGGACCTCCTGTCTTCCCCCAGTTTTACTATAAGCCTTATTCCCACAGGGACGCTTCTGTTCCAAAGCCGCACCTATATGTCGATTACCCAAAAACAGGGATCCTTCAAATTTCTCTTCGTACTCAGCTCAGGGGACAGAGGCACCTTATGACACACGCAGGAAAGGAAGGGACCTAGTGACATGGGGATACTCGGAGACACTTCATCAGAAAATCCTGACGGGGGAGGCTCCAGGGGGGTTTGGACCCCCTGAACTGCGAGGAAAAAAGACTAAGGCATTAAGTAGCTATGTCGCATTTCCAGGTGGCTTTGAGCAGGTGTCCAATCTAGGGGTGTGAGTGTCCGTGTGTCTGTGCATGGGGGACGGATGGGGCCATTCTGTGCGAACACACGGGAGGCGGGAGGAGAACTTCACTGTCATGGAAGACAATCCTGGCTCTCCCTTGAGATTCCGGCTGGATCCAATCTCCTTACGAATGTGAGGGATGGCTTGCCTATTAAGACCAAACAAAAGGTGTAGGAGAAATAGCCCGTCTCAATACAGTGCATCGGGTGGAATGCGCACTTAGCTGAAATGAATTAAACTGTTAGACAGGGGAGTGATGTATCTGAACACAGCCATCCACTGAAAATCGGCAGCAAACCCCGTCTAAATGCAGTGTTCAGTTTACCTGGGTGTTTCTTGCCTTCGCTTATCTTTCTGCCTATCTTGGAAAATTTATTGCTCTTTTAATTGGTACATCTCCTGATTTTATTCAGGCACTAAGTTTGATGAAGTCCTGAGTTGAGGCTGGCCCGAGGGTGGGGTCCAGAAAGTGTCCTGGAAGCACTGACAGGGAAGAAGAAATTCCAGG
The DNA here is from genome assembly GCF_004348235.1 of Phoca vitulina. Taxonomy (NCBI): domain Eukaryota; kingdom Metazoa; phylum Chordata; class Mammalia; order Carnivora; family Phocidae; genus Phoca; species Phoca vitulina. Next base: position 1,317,340 of record NW_022589730.1, read on the forward strand.
GTTTTCCAGGGCCTGGTCCCTCGTCTCCGTGTGCTCTGTTTCGGAAACCTAGATGGGGGTGGGGCAGTCAGGTGGTTTCATCAGAGCTCAATGCGTTTTGATTGTTTGGCTTTTGGAGTGGTGGGACCAGATGCTCAAAGCCAAATCATTGCTTGTTTGGGAGAGAAGCTTCTTCGGAAACCCTACCGTAAATTACAGTATCTACCAAATGCCCCGGAGGTCTAATAGTCTGGGAGTGGCTTTAGAAGAAACCTGATTTGTAACCCGTGCAAAGGCTAGGGCATGAAGAAGAGGCCTCATTAAGTAACTAATTGGCATATGGCAAGCTCCGTAGGAAAGGGACCCTACTGACGCCAAAGGAATTAGGATGGGGTGTACTTTGTAGCTTCTCTGTGGGGAAGACACAAGATGAAGTAGACATGGCCTTTTTTAAGTCAAAACCCATAAAAACAGTATGTTCTGAATTTTCCATTTAGGTCTATGTGAGTAACTTTCCTTTAAAATACATAGAAAAAATGACTATTTACATATCTGTACTTTTGGGATTGGTTATTGGTGTCTGGCTTTTCGTGTCCCCCCCTTGGTTAATATTAGCAACATAGTAAACAAAGGGTCACATTTGTTATGACGGTGGCTGCTAGGAGAGGGTTCGGGGTATTGGATGTATCTATAGTAAATTTGTTGTGGTCAAAATGTATTTTAAGTTTACTTTTGTGGGTATCATAACATAGAGCAGGACTTGCTGTGCACTATAAATAAGAAATTGTGGAACGAATTCTATCCCTTATCTAAATTATGACACAGAAAAGGATAGTAGCCAACCTCATAATTTAATATCCTTTAGGATGCAAAGGTCTGCTTTGTTTAAGGGGTAGGATTCAGGCAATCAGCGCAGCATGAAGCACAAATTAGCATTATGCTAGAACAAATACAAATATTTGTGCATCCGCTTGCGTGACCAGGTGTGGCAAAGCTTGACCGTTGCTCTGCTTTTAATTAAGAGAGTACCAAATAGAATCATCATGCTAACCTCAGAGAACAAAAATCTCAGTAAAATCTGCCAACCAGCCTGCTTATAACAAAACGATTGATTTTCCTTTACAATGGTAACACTATAGATTTTGGTAATATGACTTATTGATTATTGCTCTGACTGCTTTCAGGGCTATTGATAGGCTGAAGATATACAAAATCCAACACACCACATGATTTCCTCCACTGTCCGGGAAATTGTGCACATCTGGTTTCTCTCAGCTCTGAAATTCTCATTAGTGAAGGTTTGCAGCGAGTAAATCCTGGTCTTCTAGGAAGTGAGTTAATTAGGGGTTGGTTTTACACTTTTCATTGGTTTCATTGCAATCTTTGCACTTCTGTGATGGCTGTTAGAAATTGCTCCTTCCTTGCTCTGCCTTCTGGAGCCGCGTGGATGGCTGTCCTCTGAGCGGTGGTCTTAGCAAGGTCATCCAGAGCTCACTGGTGTTGGGCGATGGAGACAGGCGTCTAGGAGCCCAGTAAATCAATCACAATTAGCACGGGGCTTGCTTCCTGCCTGTAAAGGCTCAGGAGAGAAAGGTTGGTGGGGAGGACCACAGGGCAATGCTCAGACAGAGTAACCAGTAAGTGTGCGGCTTGGATCCCTCTGTGCGGCAATCAGATTTTGAGCTCCTTACGGTCAACACAAACATTTCTGGGAGGCCAGCTCTAGCAAGGTTTTGGCAGGGTGGATGGTTGCAGCGAAGTATTTTTGGAATCCCGTAGGTTCAGCCGGCTCTGTGTGCACCGAAACTTGCTTTCCATGATCGCTTGGAGAAAACAGCTGGGCAAAATGAAGTTTGACAACCAGTGGGCCCAAATCTTACCATGGCCTCGTCACTGGAGTCTGGCTGCTTTCCTTTCTTCTTTTCTTCCTCCAGTACAAACGAACTAGCACCACTTCCTCTGTTTTTCTCACTTGTTTATCCCCCTTGTTCTGTCTTTGTAGCGTCAGCCCCATGATGCCTGGGTCCTTCTCTCCAGATGAATCCCAACTGCCCATCCTTCCTAGTCTGACTCCGAAGTTACTCCTCCAGGAAGATGCTCTCCTGAACAGGATGGCTCGGTGTAACCTTCCCTAGGATTTCGGAGTTGAGATTATGCAGCCCAGCGGTTTGCTGCCTTTTATCTGTTTACAAATGTTAAATTGGTGTTCTCCACCAGACCGATCATTCTCGAGCCCAGGAAACACTGAATACAGTCCCTTTACGTTTCTCCAGTGCTCGGTAAGACACCAAGGGTATCGAGGACCGTCTTCAAATACTGGTTGATTGGTAACATGACTGCTTTCTGGAGTCCAATATTGATATGAAAACTTCACGAAGGTGATGCGGCTTCTGGGTGGCTCAGTCGGTGAGGCGTCTACCTTCGGCTCAGGTCACGATCCTGGGGTCCAGGATCGAGCCCCATGTCAGGCTTCCTGCTCGGCGGGGAGTCTGCTTCTCTCTCTCCCTCTGCTGCTCCCCTGCTTGTGCACTCTCTCTGTCAAATTAATAAATAAAAAAAATTAAAAAAAACTCCATGAAGGTGAGACAAAGCTGTGCAGAGAAAACTGCGCTGTTGTGTCTGTGTGTGTAAATCTTGCATCTTGTGTGCGTTGAGCATGCTGGGTCTAGACGCAGTCAGATGAAGCATTCGGAGCTGATATTGCAGGGTGAGGCGGTCTGTTCATTTTCGTGTGTGTAGGAGTGTGCAACCTGCAACGGGAAAAAGCAAATTTAAGAACTGACTTTTCAGGGGTTCTTAGAGTAGCGGAGGCAGTAAAGAACGCTCTCCCCAGAGAGTGCCAAGGAAGGGAGGGAACAGCCCGGTGAGCGCAGGGAGCTGGAAAAGAACTTATACCAGAATCTTGACCTCAACTTTCTTCTGTTTCTCTCTCCTCCCCTCTTTCTCCTTTAGGAAGCAAACAGGCTTCATTTCCATTTTGAAATGTATTAACAAGAGTCAGAAAGAGAGAGCAGGGTCCCCAGTGGCCATTTCTCTCCATCGGAAAGACCCTGTACGTCATAGGAAACGTCCCTAATCCCACCAGTTCCTTGGTCTGACTCTTCCTTGAAATGCGAGGCTTGTGCCCTGAAATTTAGCCTCAGGTGTTGGCTTGTGTAAGACCAGGGCAGCTTGCACGTGTCAAAGAGAACATGTCCGGCAGAGAAAAGAAGCCCGAGGTGAGCCCGGCCGGCGGGCTGTGGATGTGCCACCGGCTCTGCTGTCTTCCAGCCCAGCTCCCTAGCCAGGGGGAAACACGACTGCACATGATAACTCTTCAGGAGGAACAGTACTGGGGTGCACGCAGCATCGTTCCCTGCTGGGTGTATGCAGGGCTGTGTGCACACGCGTACGCGCGTGCACGGCGGGCTGTGTGCATGGCTGGGTGCGTCCACGTGTCCTCACCTGAGGCCTTGGTGAAGCCTGGCAGCTTTTCAATGTCCGGTGAGGCAGGACTCTGGTTTGGAGGCTGACCCCTTGGCAGACATGAGTCTTAGCTGGAGTGTCCTGGTGTGAATTCACCTTAGTGGGGATTTGCAGTGGGGTTTCCTCTGTCCACCCAGGAGAAGGGGAGTCTTTGCCAGTTTACAGAGTTTGATGAGGCCGTGGTAAGCCGCGGGCCCAGCGGGGCTCTGCTGTGTCCAGGCGCTGCCACTGAGGAAAGCGGCGGCCGAGAGAGTCCTCCAGACCCACGGGTCAGTGTGCCCTCCCGTGTCATCGTCCAACAAACACACTCCGGAGGGGCCCCAGAGCCCATGGAAGCCTGGTCCCAGTGGAGACTGGTCTGTGACTGGAACCTGTGAGTGTTGTGACAGTCACCGTTGTCCCCGTGGCCTGGCAGTCAAGGGGACAGCCCCGCGGCTCAGGGAGGACCCTGGGGAGGTTGTGAGGGAGCGGGGCTGCTAGCTTCCGCCATTACGGCTCTTTCCAGCCCATCGGGCACTTGGTTGTGCTTGTTCTGAGCAAACACTGAGTGAGTCGGGGTGGCAGGGAATGAGGCCCTCTGACTTCCAGCTGTGGCGTTCACGAGTGGTGGGATCTGTGTATGAGACCAGCACAACCTGTCCGGCCTTCCGCATATTTCCCTAGAGATCACGGCTGAAGGCACGGCTCCCTGCTCACCATCTTTCTTCCCAACACAGCCCTTGACTTGCTTTCTTCTCTTTCTGTGCTTCTCACTCCAAACTCAGGCCCTTCTGTCTGAGAAGACATGTGAGAGACCTTCCTATCCTTGGTATCATCATCATCATCATCATCATCATCAATATACTGCTTCCCATCCTTTTGGAAACAGACTACATGATCATGGACCAGGAGATGACCACCTATTGCAATCTTCTCAAAGGGCTCTGCCATCATTTTAATGCACTCTCATGACCTGGGTTTTCTTATTCACTATTCCTACCATCCTAAATAACTGATGAGTGTCACCACCTCAGCAATGTCTCAGCCAGACTGCCCTGGGCTCACGAACAGCATACTGTGGCTGGGGGTAACCGAGTCTCACTCTGCACACTGGCTGGTTGCAGAGGGCGAACCCACCATCAGGACACACTCTCTGGGAAAGCCAAGTCAGCAAGGTTCCGTGAATCTGGGATGTGCCTCGGCGTCTGGGGCTGTGACTCTCCTTTCACCTGAGGTTGGCGTGGCAGGGGTGTGGGGAGGGGCTGATGCTCGCGTGTGCTTGCACAAGTGGACTCACACACAGGAACAAGCCCAGCGGAATCCTCTAGTGCTGTGTCTGAGCATTTCCTGGGTTAGCATCTTGAGTGTCAAATAATATATTAGATGAGTCCTTTCCTGGAGATTTAGAGAATTTGCCTCAAAATCTCTTTTTATAACAGAGTCCACTCTGTAAGTTACAAAAAAAGCAATTCGGGGAGCTTCCATTGGTGTCTGCTTCCGTTTCTTTGAGCTCAGAAAACCTCATGAGTCCAAGGCCAACTCAATAAAGCCAAACAAAGCTCCCCATGTGAATTCTGAATGTTAGTTTTGGCCCATGGATGCAGATCAAACCAGAACTCACAAAGAAAGCCAGTGGTCATGGGACCACATGAGCTTAAACCGCTGAGTAATTCAATGGACCCCACGAGAACCCACACTTCTGCATTTTGCAAAGTGCTGCTAACGTGCTCTGTGCTACGTGGAGGGTGACACGGAGCGGGCACGGAGAGCTTTAACTTCACCTCCACCGCTGCTGGTTTAGGATGAGCTCCCGTTTGTCAGCCTCTGTCTACCTTCCTCCGTGGAGTCCCGGCCACATGCAGATGGCGATGCCGTTGGGCTCTGCGTGATGTTTAACAGTGCTTGCTGAGGCCGTGTACAGGATCTGGGTAAATGTACATGCACATACGATTACTATCTTGACTTGATTTGGGGCAGCTCTATGTGTGTGTCGCGAATGCGTGAACGTGTCCCAGTGGCGTAACTTCCCAAACATGGGCCTAAGAAATTGGTAAAACATTTCCATGTCTTCCACCCATAAAGTGCGTTATGGCTGTGAGAAGAATGCTGAAGCGTTAAATAGGCTGGTGGTGTTTTCATGACACACGTGTGTGTGGTTTTCCAGCAGATCTTCATCCCACGACCCACAGTGGTCCTAGTGACAACCACAGGCACCCTGATTTCCATGTGATGAAGTTGCTTTTAGCCTCTATATGCACAAGAATTCACGTATGAACTATGGTCACAAATGCTGTTGGGTCATTTTGAGTGATTCCTATCAGCTCCCAGGGGCCCACTTCCCAGAGAGCATGCTGCAGCGAGGAAACCCCCAGGACAGACAGTCAGGACGGCCGCCCGAGCCGTTCACACTCTCCTCCATGCTTCTCGCCACTGCAGCAGAGGCCCCTGGGATGGTGAGGAAAAGCTGCAGGGGGTTGAGCAGTTAGTTGGTCAAGGTAGAAATAAGAATATCCCTCACCCCCTCCTCAAGGTCATATCACTGATAAACACGAATGAATAAAAGAAAATAAACCAAGAAGAGTATTTCATAATCACATTTAAAGAAAAAAATCTGACTTTTTGCTGTGTCTTGGCATCTTAAAACTTAGATAATCTACTGATAAACTTTGACTGCCTGTGTACAAAATAATATTTCAAGCTCTTACTTAGCAGAGTAAAGATGTATAGTCCTGTTTAGGGTGAAGTTGACAGGGTGCCCATTTCGGATTTGAGGATCATACTGTGGAGACATGACTTGCTCAGTCTTCGTAAGAGGGCTGTGGGTGTTCAGAAGCACAACGGGGAATGAGCATGCTGCCACTCGCTGGGGAAGCCCTAGAGAAATGAGGAGAGGGGGCTGTCCCCCCATGCCCCACATAGGATGATGTTCACGCAGCGTTTCCATGGATTTCCATGATGGTTTGGAGACAAGTGTAAGCAGGAGGGGGGCATGTTGGGCTGTTAACGCTTGACTTGGTAGGAAAAGGAAAATATCACATAGTCGTGTAAGGTGGGGATTTTGAGGAAGGTAGAGTCCAAGATCCTATTAGGGTCATCCCTCTAGTACTCCAGCATCATAACACTCAGAAAATACACAATGCAATTTTTCTCCTAATATTTCCACTGCCTTGGCATTCTCTATGACTGATGTGTAGCTACATCCAGTAAAAAGCTTTGAAAGAATACATTTCCTTATTTTATCAGTTTCTCCTCTCTAAATATTCCAGGTTGTAGCCCGAGGAAGCAAAGCCCAACTTTTAAAATGCACGTAAGCCTAGCGACTTCTGGGTCTCATCCCCATCATGGACGTGGCTAGTTTGCACTGACCGCTGTGACCAAAGACCTTTATGAAGCCCCCACAGCGAGCAAGTCAGGGCTCATGAAAGCCCCCCTCTTCCACGTGAGGAGTTCAGTATCAGCCTCTGTTGCGGACTGGGCTGAGGGCAGGCCAAGGGAAATGGGGAGGACAGAGCACTCACCAGTCTGGGACCAGGAAATGAGCCTGGTCTGCCTCTTCCTTTCCAATGCTTCTCTGCCCTGAAGACATGGCCCTGCCACCGTTTGAGAGACTCCCTCCAATTTGCTTACTTCTTTCCTCTTTGTAAGGTTGACAGTGAGAAACGTCCTCTCCGTCCCGAGGATGCGCACGTTACAGAGGCAGCGTCTTTCAGGAGCGTGCCCATCTTGGCACCACCGCCACGTCCTTCTCTGTCACCGGTTGGTGATGGAGCAGAGAGGTTGCTTCTCCTCGTGCTGAATTTGTAGTTGGCGGCATTAGAGATAGAATTCACTGCTTTTGTTTTCTACACTGCTCTGGCGACGGGCTTTGAATACGGCCAAGTGATGTGCGTTTGTTTGTTTGGCAAATGTTTGAATTGCACCCACTGTGGGTAAGGTTGTGTTCTAGGTTTTGTGAATTTAAATAAAAGAAAGATGGCCCTTACCCTCAAAGAGTTCTCCATCTACGGGGAAGATAAACACAGTGGCATGCATGTTGTAAAGAACATTAATGAGAGGAGCTATTTCTGGAGCAGGTGGGAAGGTAGCTTCTCTTGTAGACATACCTGCACTCGTGTGGATTTGGGGCATTCCCTGGTGTGGGATGCGGAGACTTTCCTGATGACCTACAGGGCGGCTCAAATATCCAAAGTAGAGTTTTGCTTCAGCAGAGCACCGGAGCCGCGGTGGGCCATCTGCTCAGCGGAGGGTGGGCTTACTGATGCCGTCAGCCTACACACGTCTTTCCTGACGTCCCAGGAGTTACAGTGGCGAGAAGCCTGTGAAAGGCATTGTTTTAGACTGGGGGTCCTTCAGGACACAATGTTGATGTGAGCACCAGCCGCCGTAGCATTTCCACCCGTAAAACAGGGGAAAGATTGTGAGCCAACATCAGTGTCATCAACATGAGCACCCCTCTCGCCGAGCAAGTTTACCTGTGTCTACCTGGATCCTCCTGGGGCACGGAGTGCGCAAACTGAGAGGTTTTCCCTGTCTCGACTCATAAACCGCTCACGAGGCTCCGTATTTACCGCATGTTATTGGTCAACATGACGTTTGCTTCTGAATCTAATATTTGATTTCCTTTTCAGTGGTTTTCTCAATTTTTTTATCTTCTACAAAAAAAAATGCTCAGGTCTGAACTTCAGTTTAAGTGGTGAGATTTTTCTGTATATCGACTAGTAATTGTAATGTGCGGTTAAGGATTGAGACATATTTTCCAATTCTATTTGAAGTTGTTTTTATCACATTTCTTAACACCTGAAAGTTTACAATATTTTTCATTGTTTTATTGTCTTTATGCAGTAAGATGCAAATGTAATATAGCGATGGTGAAATTACTTTTAGCATAATTATTTAAAAAATCTAAACCAACCTGCCAATGGGCATTATACAGTAAACTTGCAACTCTGCAGCCGGGGGGCGAGGGCAGAAGTACATTTTCTATCCGACCCGTCCAATGCTTGAGTAAGCAACTTAAATGCGTTTAAGTACTACTATGGCTGAAGCATAATTAATTTAAAAATCATATTTAAGTGTTTCTTAGTCTGTGATCTCCTGGCTCATTTAATGTAAAAAGAACATCACTAAATCATTTGCTTTGCAATCATTTGAGAGTATATGGAACACTTTCTAAGTATTTGTGTTTTTATTTCTGTTCGCATTTCTAGACCAGAAGATTCTCTACAGTTGCTCTGATTATGTTATAAACGATCTGAAAGCTCCCGTTCACAAAAGCATCTTGCAGAAATGCCAGGACGACTTCTAAGCAGAAGTGAGTGGCTTTGTCAAGTCTGAAGCTTCTATTGTGATGCACACACGGAAGTTCTATTCCTCTTTTTCCTTCTCTCTCTTCTCTTGTGTAACACCTACTAATTCTGTTTCATGGCAGTTCCTTAAATATGGGTTTTGGCATGATTTCCTCATATTTATGCTTGAGAAACGCCAACAATAAATATAAAAAAGTTAAAACATTTTTATGGGAAAATATATATAGTACTACAATGATGAATTAATGTTACCCTATGGATTTTAATGGTGCTTCTGTTTAAATTCTTTTTCCCCGTGCAAAGTCTCAAATTCTGCAATGCAACCAATGTGGGAAGATCTTATCTCCATTTTTCTAAACTGGAAAACAGACCAAGTGATTTAATTAGGCAGTATATTATTACGGAATGAGCGCCTTTTAAAGATTAAGATATATATATATATATATATATATTATATAAAGCCCTGAAATTTAGCTCCCACGATCATGATGAGTGCTAGGTGTTCAAGCCCATTTTACAGATGAGGATGTAGGTTCTGAGAGGTTAAGTCACTTAACTAACAGCCTCCCAGTAAAGGGCACCAGGGATGTGAGTCCAGGTTTGTTGACTCAGAAGCTGGTGCTGCTCCCCCTTACTGCTCTGACTTCAGACAGCTTGATGAGAGAGGATGTTGCTGGCGTTAGAAAGGATGCACAGACCTCTGTCTCTGCAGCGATACCCTGCACTGCAGTTCTTTTCTTCTTCTGATCATCCGCGCTGGAGGAGCCGCCTGCTGTGTGACCAATCAGACGCAGCCGTCTCTGGTCGGAGACCTCGGAGGAGCAGGCAGGCCCCTGGTAACGTCACTGGTGCCTAGCGACGGCGCGGCTAGCGCAGTTCTGCAGCTTTGCCACAGTACGGGGTTTCTGGAGTTGTGGGCAGTGTGTTTCAGATGCAGATGATCTGAGGACGCCTGCAGGCTGCGGCCGCGGTGGTGAGGGCTGGACACCCACGCTGCGCTAGCTTCCACCCCTGGCCAGCAAGGACACTGAAAACCATTGTGGGGATTCCAGTGCAGGTAATGCCTTAAGCTCTCATACCCCATGGGTGGCGAAGTTTCCAGGCATCCGAAGGGTCCTGCGTAGTCACACTTAGAAGTCAATTAGAAAAGGAAGCGCATGAGGTGTGGATTAATAGGAGAAAATCATACCTTGGCAATCGTGCCTTGGCACAGACAACAGTTTACAAGTGAGTGTTTATTAGAGAGCAGGGCTCAGCAGATGTTTTCTAAAGCCCTTCCAGATTGAGAGCAGGAACCTCAGTTGATGTCCTGCCAGATTCTCAAGGACGCAGTATGTATACACGGTGCTCAGACAGCCCCACAAAGGGCTGACAGAGCCTGAGCAAGGCACCTTGCTCTAGGACCAGTGGGAGCCAGTTATCATATGGGTGGACAGTTCCTGATACAAAGACTTTGTTCTCACCTAAGGAATGGAGCTTGCTCTTTGAGCATTCCTTTCATCATGTGCAAATTGAACATATTAATAGAATCTACCCTCCAGGGTTGATACGGAACAAAAAAGATCAAGATACAGAGCCCATACAGGATTGTACATGCCAGTCATACAATGGGTGTTTGCAAGGTTTTTTTCAGCAATGATCTCCCATCTCTCCCCATCCACACTTCCATCTGTTGCCGGAATGCAGGGTATGGTATTCTAGAAGGGCTACCCCAGGAGCAGACACATCTTCCATTTAGTAGAACTTCATGATTGAGAATCTTTTTATTATATTTCAGAAGTTGTGGCAGAACTAACATTGAATGAGAATTTAGCAGATGCCTGATGCCATGTGAGTGCCTTGTGTTGTTGGATTTAACAGGAACATCACGTCGCGCAGTCAGAGTTCTCGTCTGTGGGTAAGAAGATGATGAACCACCCCAGCATGGTCTAGGGGCCCTGCACGCCCGGGTGGGGCTCACCTCTCCCCTCTAGTTCTCTGCCTTTTGCATCTGGTCCTCCATGAAGGTTTGTTTATTTATGCTGAAACACCTCTGGTTCCCACATGCCCTTCCTGAAACCTTGCTAAAGCTGTTCCTTAGCTCTAAGAGTATGTGTGTGTATTGGGTGAGGGGACTCCCTAGGGTTCTTAATACACAAGATCAGATCATCTGCAAATAGAGATCATTTTACTCCTTCCTTTCCAATCTGAATGCCTTTTCTTTCTTTCTCCTGCCTCATTTCTCTGCTTAGAACCCCCAGTACAGCATCCAATGCAAGTGATGTGGGTGCATGTCCTTGCCTTGTTCCTGATCTTAGGTGGAAAGCTTCAGTTTTTTTTTACCATTAATTAGGATGTTAGCTGTGGGTTTTCCATAGGTGACCTTTATCAGGTTGAGGAAGATCCCTTTTATTCCTAGTTTTGCCACGTTTTAATCATGAAAACGTCTTGAATTTGTCAAATGCTATTTCTGCATCTATTAAGATGATCATGTGGTTTTGTCCTTTATAATATGGGGAATTACTTTGATTGATTTTCATATGTTGAACCAACCTTGCATTCCTGGGATAAATCCTGCTTAGGGTTTAATGTTTCCATGTTGCAGGATTTAGTTGGGCAGTAATTTTCTTTGGGTGACCCATCTGTATTCATAATGGGTGTTGATTGGTCTGTGGTCTTCTTTCTCACGATGTCGTTGGTTTTGGGACCAGGGTAATGCTGGTCCCCTAGAATGAGCTGAGCATTACCTCCTCTTCTGTGCTGTTTGTAAATGACTGGTGTTAATTCTGTAGACATTCACTAAACTCCACCAGTGAAGCCATCTGAACCGGGGCTTTTCTCTGCAGAGAGTTTATTATTGTTATCAGTTCAATCTCTGTATTTATTAGAGCTCCGTTGAGATTTTCAACTTCTTCTGGCATCCTTTGTACCTCTAGGAATTAATCCATTCCATGTGGGTCATCTAAGTTTTTGGCGTGTGGTTGTTTAGAGGGTTCCTTCAATCCTGTGTGTTTCTGTAAGGTAGGCAGTACTGTTTCCTCTTTCATTCCCAAATTTAGTGATTCAAGTCGTCTCTATTTTCTCAGCCCCTTTTCTAAAGATTTGTCAATTTTCTTGACCTTTTCAAAGAATTAGCTTTTTTAAAAATTGGCTTTGGTTTTTCTATTGTCATTCTATTCTCTATTTCATTTATTTCCCTTCTTGTCTTTATTATTTCCTTCCCTCTGTTTGCTTTGGGTTTACTTTATTCTTCTTTTATAGTTTCTCAACATGAACAACTAAATTGTTGTTTTGAGATATTTTATGTTGCATTTGCACATTTCTGCACATTTCTGGCCATAGCATTTTTTGCCTTCCGTAAGTTCTGTCGGTGGTGTTTTCATTTTCATTCATCTTGAAGTATTTTCTGGTTTCCATTCTGGTTTCTTCTTTGATCCATTGGTTATTTAGGAATGTGTTGTTTCACTTCCTTGTATTGAAAATTTCCCAAATCTCCTGTTTTTGATTTCTAATTTTATTCCATTGTGCTCAGGGAACATGTTTTATATGGTTTCAATACTTTTAGATTAGGTGAGACCTGTTTCATGGCCTGACTTTTGGTCTGTCTGGGAAGACATTCCAAATGCACGTGGGAGGATGTGTACTCTGCTGTTTTTGGGTGGTATGTTCTGTGCATGTGTGGGGTCTGGTCAGTTCACAGTGTTGTTCAGGTCTCCCATTTCCTCGTCAGTCTCTGTCTGGTTGTTACACACACCACTGAAGGCTAGGCGTTGAAACCTCTGACTGCTAGTGCTTAATTGTCCATTTCTCCCTTCAATTCCATCAGTCTTTGTCTCACATATTTTGGGGTCCTATTGCTAGGTGCATATATGTTTATAATCTTTATGTCTTCTTTATGGATTGACATTTTTATCACTGTAGGATCTCTTTCTTTGTCTCTAGTAATGATACTTATCCTGGAGTCTATTTTGTCTGATATTTGTAGAGCTACTCCAGCTTTCGTTTCTGTTTAACATCTGCATGGTACATCTTTCTTCCCGTCCTATTTACTTTCAATTTATCTGTATCTTTGATCTAAAGTGTGTCTCTTATAGACAGCATACAGCTGGATCCTGTTTTTATTTTTTTAAGTCCTTCCTGCTAGTCTCTGCCTTTTAATTGGAGTCCTTTATCCATTTACATTTAATTCAGTTACTGATAAGGTTGGATTTATGCATTCCATTTTACAATTCATTTTCTATGTGTCTTGTCTAGCTTAGGTTAATACCAACTTAATTTATTTATGATTAAAATTAAGTTGGTTATTAACTTGAACTAGATTTTTTATCAGTTAAGATGTGAATTATAATCCCTAAGGTAGCCAATAAGAAAATAACTAAAATTTTTTTTAAAGGGAAGGAAATTAAAATGATACACAAGAAAATATTTGGCCCCCAAACAGGCAACAAAATAGGAATATAGGAACAAAAATAAAAACCTTAAAATACTGATTTAGTTTCAGTTGTATTCAAAAACTTTGCTCCTGGATAACTCCATTCCTTCCCTTCTTTCACCTTTCCTTTTTCACACAAAGTATGTCTTTATGCAGTGTGCCTACCAGCACATTTCTGATCACTGCTTTATACAGTTACCTTTTAAATCAGATAGGGGAGGGAAAATGCTACAAACAGAAGCCACACAGACACCCCCAGGGGAGAAGGTGTTCCCACTGGGCAAGCGATGAGTCAGGTCACATAAAGACAGTCTCCCAAGTGGGGTAACTACCAGACAGGTCAGACAACAGTAGTTCTCTGGGAAGGAGGCTTTGAGGGGGCTGCACCCCCATGCTGTTTCCCACCATGATTGCAGGCTGTAGAGCTGGAGGGGGAGGATGGGGATAGGGTCAGTTAAAATGCCACCAGGCTCTCTGTTCTTACTGAGATACAGCAGTTTCCCCTGAATAAATGTCTCCTGTTGCTGCAAACCTTTGCTTAATTCCCAGAGTTCTCAAAGAGCTGGTTCTGACAACTTTTGCCAGTTTTCTCATTGCTTTTATGGGTGAGAGAAATTTTGGAGGTGCTTATGCGGCCGTTTCACTGATGTCAGAGGTCTATGTGGTTTTTGGCTGACCCCACTGTCCCGGCTCCAGGAGGGAGCCGGGGACCCAGCCTGGGCTGTGAATGTGAGGGATTGGTTCAGAGGTGGGCCAGAGGCCACATGGCCCGGCCCAGGCAAGCCAGCCAGCCCGGGCTTTGTCAAAACCTTTGGGGAACAGGCACGCTTTCTGCTTACGTTGCTAAGCTGATGAAATGCGAGCCTCCCCGGAATGGGAGAGCACTGCCCACGGAGGAGAGGACACAACGGAAGCCAGAATCGGATCTGCAGAGACCCCGTCCTGAGGACCCTGAGCCCTGGGTCCAGCTGCACCTGGGCTTTCGGTCGTCTGGATGTCCTGTTCTTCACTGGTGAGTGGCAGAGTGCAGGTACCACTTGGTCTGTGACTTACTTCCTTGAGCTGTTTGCTTTGCTGGGACCCAGCCCACAAAGGAGAAACGGTGAGGCCCCCACACAGGCCTGTGGAGCTGGTCTGGCTCAGATTCAAACCGGCAAGTTCAGCCTGAGTAGGTGCATTTCTCACGCTAACCTCCTGTGCTCCCAGGTTTATGCTAAAGCAGATTCGGTGAGAATGATTATGTATCAACGTCTGCAACTGTTACTTATCACTTCCATCGCAAATGACAAAAGCATTAGCATTTTCATTTACCAATCTTCTTATGGTTTGGAACTTTGGGCACTGATTACCTGAAAGACAAATGTTTTTCTTAACTTCAGATGTCCATGCACATGAGGTCCAGCCCAAATGCAAGCTACTGCATTCTAGGTAAACCTTATAGCGAGAATAATAGACCTGCATCCTTGTGCTTTAACTGTATGGAGAATTTTCACTGTGGCGAGACATAGCCCAGGTGGAAGTTATGACTTAAATAATTCCTCATAATGTGCTCCAACCACATAACGCTTTAGATTATCCTATTAATCTTTCCTCCCTAATGCTTCCTTTGTTTATTTATCTTCTTGTTGGGTTGTTACTTTTACTACCTGACCATGCTGTGTGGCCTCTTGTTTTAAGCGGTCGAAAGACTCTAATTTTAGAATAAATGGCTAAGAGAATGGATTCTGTGTTCACTCAGTTTTAAGTAAACTCTGATTATCTAGATTGACTACCCCACCAACATCCTTGTGAATGGAGCTCTTTTGTACGACGTTTATGATACCTCATGTGGAGTAAGGTCATGCTTTAGCGTAACCTGATACCCTTGTGTTAAAAGGCCCAAATTAACCAATTCCTGAAAGCTACACAAGGAATACATTTTCAAATGGTTTGTTGGGCATGAAGAGGGTGTACATGAGTCACTCATGAGTAGGAAGCCTGTGTTTTAGGTCTCACTGCAAATTTACCACAGATGGTCATGAATGCTTATGACCGTGCGAATAAGGCACATTTCAGGAGTCTTACAGGTACGGTGAGTCTGCCATTCATAGTGAATGCTGCGAAATTGAGACGAGCAGACGCTGTCTTCACTTGCAAGAATGAGGCTCCATGTACCATCATAAATCTTTGGATGACTCTCATGACATTCTGATAGATTCTCTTCAGATCTTTCTTATATAAATTGCTAATTTGAGAAAATTCGTAACTGTTGGATTTTTTTTTTTTCATCTTAAAGAAAAATGAGTGTGTTGGCTTGTGTGTCTGATGAGAGCACAGGAATTTCATCGATTGCTCCCTGGGGCACGTCTGTGTCTTGGGTCTGGCGAGCGGGGGTCTGGGGGCAGTGGGGCCAGCTTCCCACAAGCAAAACCCATTCCTGGAAGAACCGTCTGCTCCCTTGAGAGACGGCTCAATGAAAAAGTCCCTCCATGGTGGCTGCACCACCTCTCCTCTATCCTTCTTGAGAAGACACACCCGTCCTCCTGCTGAGCCGAGGAGATTAGGGATTTAGGACAGGACGCGTTCACCAAGAGCCTGGTGTTTGCACCACCAAAAGCCCCTCAGAGATGTTCTCAGCATGAATATTTAATCTGCTTCATCCACCCCAGTGTGAATATTCCTTTCCATTCAGGGAGCAACACTGAGTTATTAGAATGTCTCTCCCTCTGACACCTGATCCCTGGTCTCTGGGGCTGATGCTCACTGCCCAGCCAGTCGGAGGCGGAGGCCGCACAGGTGGTCTCTGCGCACCCAGCCCATCTGTCAAGCACTATGTGCGGGACAAATGAGGAAGGAAGCGGCAGTGGCCAGCTCCGGGGTGGACCCGGTCCACTTTGGGAGCTGCCTTTCTAAGTCACTGACTGGTTTTCTTCTACTTTATTTTATTTCTTAAGATTTTATTTATTTATTTGAGAGAGAGAGAGAGAGCGTGAGCAGGGGGAGGAGCAGAGGGAGAGGGAGAAGCAGACTCCCCACGGAGCAGGGGGCTGGATCCCAGGACCCCGAGATCGTGACCTGGGCTCAAGTCAGACACTTAAGTGACTGAGCCATCAGGTTCCCCTTCTCTTCTATTTTAAAGGAAATGTGAGTCCACAGCCAGCTCCAGCAGCCTGTCCTGGTTCCGCTTTTCTTTACAAACCCCTTCTGCCCCACTATGGCCACCATGGCCTGACGTGGTGGTCACCGAGTGAGGGTCTGATGTGTCCATCTGCACAGCTGTCTGCTGGGAGAGGGGACGAGAAGCCTCCTAGCACGTGTGTGCTGTCGGATCAGGGCACGCACGACTGGGTAGCCTGCTTCATCTCTGCGCCCAACACAGTTCCGAGCAGGCGGGAAGAGCCGCCCCATGAGAAGTTCAGAACATTTTTCTGAAAACCTCAGAGCTTCCTTTCAGCTCCATGAGTGCATCTTCTAGAAAAGACTAACCATTCCTAAAATGTTAATCACTCCTGTTGATTTTCGTTATTTAGATGATTATTCTTAGCCTCACTGAAGAATAGGATGATTTCGTTGGCAGCAGAAAGTAGAATCATTTTGTTTCTCACCGCGGGATGAGTAAAATTGACAACCTCCTCCATTCCCGCTAAGTCATAATTAGAAATTAGAGCTGCATCAGACTGTTCTCGACAGCTGTAAACTCTGGCAGGAGCATTGACGAACACCTCAAAACTCTGTCAGTTACTGAACTCACGACATTTTTTTTTTAATAATATGGGCTTACTTTGGCCCCCTGTAAGAGCAATCCAAACAGGATCTGGGTCTTTAGATAGTTCTTGAAGTATTTAAGAATTGCCCACTTTTTAGCGGGAAAAAAAATAATCTTGACTTGTTCTTGGAATCTTTCCTTTTGAGGTTGAGACACACTCGGGTTTTTATTCTCAAAGCAAACTGTTTTTACAAAATTGTTATGATGGGTACAAAGGGTAGAGGTGAGATTTTGAACCAGGTCACAGGTGTCTCTGCTGTTTGTAATCATGCGTCCTGCGTATGAGATTGTAACCAGAGCAAACTGGGTCTGCTCACATAAAGCCATGTATGTGGTTGATTTGCACTATTGCCAAAAACATTCTCACTGTGTATGCAATTTGTCAAAACAATTCTGAGGCTTGCATGAATATTTGGATCATGAATATTCGGATGTTTCCATAAGCTTTTGTTGCTTGATACATGGCATTTGGGTGGAAGTTTAGTTCATTGTGAGTTTTTAAATTATAGGTTTAGTAAAAATTTTAGATTATTTTTCACTAGGAATTATGTGACTGGATGCAGGGCTTTATACAACATGATAAATTTTAAGCAGTTATTTGAAAACGCTCTGAATTCAGTGAAAATGGCCTTTTGGGGACTGATTTAGACAATTATAAAGGAACAATCAACGTCACGTGCTGGCTTGTGTTTAGAAGCTGCTTTCGGGAGGCAGGGAGGGGAAGATGTCCACGGGTCGTTCCTGGCCTTCGAGCCACATTCGAGTGTATTTTCCCTTGAGCCATTTGGGTCCTGCGAGGGGTCCACTTGACACGAAAGAACCTCTCTGCTCCTGGGTCCCCTTGACGGGCCTCTCTGATTGCAGGGCCAAGGCAAACTCGTGGGTTTCCCCCTTTCTGAGGGCAGCCTGGGGCTGTCTCCTCTGAGCCGATCGCCCCTCGGGCTCCTGTCACTCAGCGGGAGTCACGTCTGCAGGCGGATGGGATCGTTTCAAGCGCCACGTGGCCTAGGGGCTCATGGCCGTGACCCTCGTCTGTAACCCGATCCGGGTCAGGCCTGGTTCAGGGGCACAACGGCCCAGGGGCGGGGACGACTCCTGCCCCACGAGGCTCCCCGCCGATGGCAGCACGTGGGCTGGTGGCAGACGCTGCAGGGACGGGCCTCACGGAAGCCACGGCTGTGGCCGGACGTGTCCTGCAGACCACCTCCTCCATCCGCAGGGAGCCCCCCCAGCTTCGGCGCTGCGGGAGGCCCCGGTGGGAAGTGCTGTGTTTGGAGGCAGTTTGCAGCATGCCGGCACATTCCAGGCCCTGAGGGCATCGTGATGCTGTGGAGGGAGCTGGCCGCACGTGCCACTCAGCGTGGAGGCCTGGGTCTGCCTGCTTGAGAAGGGGCCAGGGAGCGAGGGCGGGGTGTGCGATGGAAGGCCCCTCGGCGCGGGGCGCGGGGCAGGGTTGCCGCTGGCCCTGAAGTCCGTGAAGACAGCGGGACCGCCCGTGATAGCTGCAATCCCCTTCCGGAAGCCCGAGTTCCCCCTCTGTGTTGCGAGGCGGGAAGCTGAGGCCCTGGGCCCCCCCGCACCGTGTGTCCGAGCAGACCTTCGCTGCAGACAGTGCAGACCTGGGAAGGGCCCCCTTCCCCAAAGCCGCGAGCCAGGGACGGGGGTCTGGCCCGCGGCCCCGGGTAGGAGCACCTGTGCGGCAGGTACCCGGCACAGCGCTCTGCTCGGGCTACTGCCTCCACCCTGGCTTGTCGGCGGAAGGGGGCCCAGCCGGAGGCCTCGGGGGCCGGGGAGGCGGGCGTGTCTCCCGCCACCAGACTGCCGCTGCTCCGGGGAAGATACCACATTAGTCATCTGTCGCAATGACATGTGTCCCGATGACACGGGGTGCCCGTGAACGCTGCCAACAGCCCTACTGGGGCCGGGCGCCCGCGCAAGCCACGGCCCACCCACCAGAACAGGAGCGTCTACACCTGACGGGGAACCTCGCTCGCACATGATTGATCTGCTCGTAACAAAGCTAATAATTACACGGCTCTTCATTTCCATCCGTCTTTGTAACATGAAATTTCCCTCAGTGTGAGCGGCCTGGGCCCGCTGGGGTAAATTGGAGAGCAGAGCGGCTAACCGGCAGGTGCTGTGCGCCCCCCCCCACCGCCCCCGCAGGTACTTCCTGAAGACAAACAGCCGCACCTTGCGCTCCGATTCAGGTGTTCGGTTTCATTTTGATGTATTTTTAAAATCCACTCACTTTTAGGAAATCTTAATGTTTGAAATTACTTTTTTACCCTCATTCCCGTACATATTTTCCCACATACGTTGTCAGACCTGGAGTCTACCTTAGCTTATGGCTTTATTTCAGGAGACCTAAGAGCACGTCACCACGAGAGCCTTAACCTGAGTAGTAGCCGCAGCGGGTCCCTGGTCAGTGCTCTTCTTCACCTTCTTCCTCCGGCTCTTGGTGTCTCACTAGCTACCGTGTCACAAACAATTTGAACCCCAACCCCTTCTCAAGAGAGAAAGGCCTTGTAACAGAGCGGTCTCATTTCTAAGACTAATACAAGGGGTCTTTTAATTCATGTATTCAAAAGGGATTCTACTGCCCCATAAGAAAGGCTGAGAAAGGAGTGATTGGTCCTGGTGCTGGGATTTGGTGGGGTGTGGTGAGGTTTGATGGGGTCTGGTGGGGTCTGGTGGGGTTTGGTGGAGTTTGGTGGGATTTGGTGAGGTTTGGTGGAGTTTGGTGAGGTTTGGTGAGATTTGATGGGGATTGATGGAGTTCGGTGGGGTTTGGTGAGGTTTGGTGAGGTTTGGTGAGATTTGATGGCATTTGACGGAGTTTGGTAGGGTTTGGTGAGGTTTGGTGAGGTTTGGTGGGATTTGGTGAGGTTTGGTGGGGTTTGATGGAGTTTGGTAGACACATGCAGACTCACGCCCTCACAACTCTCTCACACACTGACATGTACACACTGACATACAGCTCCCCACTCCCCAGTGTTTCCTCCCAGCCCTTGACAATTAGTCTCCTGAAGTGTCTGCTAAACATCAAAGTACAGCTTCCAGGGTCTCTGAACCTGCGAGTCTAGACAGGGCCCAGGCACACACCTTGATAAAATAACCCAGGTGAGGAGGTGTAGGCGACATTGGCCTCCAAGGCTCCTCTGGCTGGAGCTGGCCCAGCCACTCCAGGAGGCCCCTTGGTCCCTGCGGCTGGATGGCTTCCCTCCCAGCCACTCCTCGCACCTGCCATCGGCTGGGTTTGCATGCTTTGCTGCAGGATTTGCTTTCACGCCTGCGTCCCCCGGTGGGCTACCAGCCAAGCAAGGGCCGGGTCCGTAGACAGAAGATTGTCGAGTGGCCGAGTGACTGTCTCAGCAGGAGCGGAGCCATGGAGAGGCTATTTCAACTCTTCTCGTGTCTTCACCCTCAACACCTGAGCACTGGAAATTCTGCCATTTTGTAAGAACTTCCTCTTCCAGCCTCTCGTGTGTGGGCCTGGCAGTGCTGTGTGACCTCTGAGGGGGTGCTGGTTGCCTTCTCTCGGGGCTTCTCGGGTCCTATCTCTTGGCTGTGCATCTCCTCAGTTTAGAAACCTCCCACACCTCTCAGGGGCTGGGAGAATGGAGGATCCCCCAGTAACCTTCCCCCTGACTATCTTCCTCCTGCTTCTGTGAGCTGGGTCCGCTCTGCATCTTCGTGCTGCGCATCTTGAGTAGAACGTCTCTCTCTCAGAGAAAACGGACTTGCCTTTCAGAGCTCAGCAAAAGCGCCACCTGTCCTGTGCGGCGGGACAGACTGCGTCCTCTGTACTCCGTCCTCCTTGGCTTATGTGCCAGGGACAACATTCCCCATATCCTGCCTCCTGCTTTTGAATTTGTGTTTCATTCTTAGTCCTCTGTCATGACAATGAGGTGTCTCTTAAGATCTTGAAAATCGGGAGAACAACATTGCCTTTTGAATTTAAATGTGCACATTGATTCATAATTGATCATCAGATCCAAGATTTGCAAAGACAGCTTAAAGAAACAGGATGGCTCCCAAGTGAGCAAAACTGAGCTGTAAGCAGATTGAAGGCATTCGCGTAGTTTAGGAAAGACTGTCTAATTAAGGGGGGATTGGTCAGCTTGGAAAATGAGGCAGGAAGAGCGGTTCTGTCAGGGGCAGGCGTTCTGTCTTCCTTCACAGTGCGCCCACTGCCTGGGGGTCCTCACCGCCTCCAGGCCATGCGGCTCAGGGAGGGACCCCAGGGTGACCCGGTTCCCGCTGAGTCGGCTTCTGTTCTATCGCTGTCTCTCCACGCACCTGCAGCTTCCCCTCTACCATTGTGTGACTCTGTCAGATTACTCATCCATCCCATTGACCGTCCAAGGCATGTCGTCTGTTTGCTAGAACGGCCTGCACTCGCCCATTTTGTTCTTGCTCGCCCCTCGGCCTCTTCTTCTGTGAGCTCTGGGTCCAGTGCCAGCTGCTCTCACCCCTGGCATTCAGTTATGGCACTGAAGTCCGAGCTGTCACCTGTGGTGGATAGCAGAGAGTCATCCTCCTCTTTCCACTGAGTCGCCCCTGCTCCCACGGAGCCCATCAGGTAAAGGCAGCGAAGCTTTTCTTCTACCCAGCTCTTGCTTCTTTCTCTGTGCCTCCTCTGGGGGGCTGGCCTTAAAACAGACAGGGCACAAAGCTCCAGGTGGTGCTGGAGGCACGGGGGCCCACCTGCACCAGGGAAGCTCAGGAGAGTCTGTGGAGGGACACCCTGGGGCCAACTGAGTGCGGAGGCGTCGCTGCGTGTGCACGAGACGGTGGCCCCAGTGGGGAAGGTGAACCAGGGGGAGTGAGACATGAACGGGGTCTCGAAAGAGATGATCTTGGCAGGTGGACAGGAAAGGCAGATGAGGAACGCGTGCAGAGCTGAGCAGAAGCCAGCAGGAGACGGAGGACACTCCAAAGAGCGGTTTGAAAATGAACAGGAACCGAAAGCCGCTTGGTCGGCACATAAGGAAGCTTCCACCACGGAACCGGTTCTTCCTGGACGCCGTGGACTTCTTTCATGACAGTGAAAACGGAGCCGAATGCTCATCTCTCGTTATGGACTTCCAGGTATTGGGCAAAATCCTCGTGAAACAAATCACAGCAAATTCTTTGCTGAAAAGAAATCGGCAACGGATGTTAAGTGGTAAGAACCTCTTGTTCATGCCCTCTCTGAATTACACGTCCAGACTTGGAACCACAAAGAGAAAACATCCTAACTTAGATATAAAATAAGAGTTATGTACGGAAGGGGGATAAAACCTGGGTCCGGAATGGCAACGTTTACCGAGCATCAACTATCTGCAGGGCATCTGTGGGTGTTCCTTAGGTTTAGAAAGCACATTTTCATGGATTACTTCAGTTTGGGGATTATTACCCATTTGCACGGAGGAAAAAGCCTCCTAAAGCGCTCTGTTTGGATGTTCCTGTTACTTGAAATTCATCATGTCCAACAGCCGGAGCAGGACTCTCTCCCGAAGTTGGCTCTCAAGGCCGAGTGAGACAGATCCAGCCCGTGACTCGGCCTTGATTCCAAGGGCTCTAAAATTAGCTCCGTACATGGTTACAATTATTACAGTGTCTCGGTGGTCGCTGCCGTGGCCTGGCCGCGCCTCCGGCCATTGCAAAGGTGCGCCCCCCACGCGGGCCCTGGAGCCCGAGTTAAGCCTGCCCCCGAGTGTCGCCTGCAGAGCTGGCTTCCTGGGGAGTGGAGCTGAGTCCCGGGGCTGCTGGCTGGGGATGGCGCGGACAAGGCTGCGCTGTTGCCGACGTTCGGACGCATGGCGTCCCTTACCTCGCCGGTGGGCACTGCAGCTAGATAACCTTCCAGCGTCAGAAGGTCACCGTTTCCTGGCCGGGCTCCGCAGTGCGAGGCACAGAAACTTCGGGCATCTGGGACACCGCGATCCGGACAGGGCTGGCTGCCGCCTCCCCTCCCCTGGCCCCCCGCACTTGGGGATGCTGAGAATCAGCATGTCATCTGGGACACGCTGTTGCAGACGGTCAAATGAACATCTGTGTTTGTGTAGAGTTTTACTCTCCTGAGGTAGAGTCTACACCACCCAACAGAGACAGTAATTATCCGGGAAGCGGCCTTCCACTTTCTCCTTGGTAGCTGGGAGGTGACCTCCGAGCACGTGGGCTCTGCCTCTGCGTGCACCATTCTGGGCAGGCCGTGGCCGTGAAACAACTGGGTGTTGGAGTGAATTGACCGGCCTGCATGGACGCAGCTACCTTGTTGCTAGAATAACCCGATATCCCCAGAAATCTCGTGGGTGTCCTTTGTGGGCAGCCAGAAAGAGTGGTCTGAGTTCCACGGAGCTGTTCTAGGCTGTGGGCTCTGTCCTCAGCGCCGTCCCCGCTCTCTCCCTCAGATGCCTGGCTGTGAAGTGGCCCAAGCGTGGGCGGCCACAGAGCTCTGAGGACTGGCCACTGCCTGGGAACCCGGCGGACAGAGCCTGCGTGGCCTGCCCGAAGCCCACGTCCAGCCCCGGAGCCTGGCTCCCCGGCAGCCTGCTGTCCCCTTGGCCGTCGTGGCCCGGGGCCATGTCTGTGCTCACAGCCTCCGTCCCCTCCTGCCGCTCAGCCAGTCACCAAGTGACCTAAAGGCAGAAAAGAAAACAATTTGCACAAGGGATCCTGGCCACAGTGGTGAAGAGGCCTGTGTCGGCGCTGGGCAGACAAGTGGCTCGTCAGACGGAGAGTGGGAAGAGAAAGCGTGGGCGTTTCTGTGTTTCTACTCTTCAATTTTCCACGAATATGGTAGAATTTCATGCAATTTTGTGCATTTAAAATAGGTAATTTCTGCCTAAGATACTATGCAAATAGAGATTTCTGTGGCAGTTGACAAGTTTCATGGTCCCCCTTCCCCCTTCTGAGTCACCTCCCTGTCTTGTCCTGGTCCTTCTGGGTTTCACTGTGGCCTTGTCTTCCTTCCTCAGCCCTGCCTCCTCCCCTCCGCTCCTGCCTCCTCCTGGGCCTCCCGCACCTGCTGCCTGGAGTCCACCAGCTGCTGGGGCCACCGGGACGAGAGGCTGAGGAGCTGCCTTGCTGGGCGGCTGACACTGTGTTTTCCACTGAACTGCCCATGCTTCTTCCCGATGAAGTTGAAATTCTAACTGCTAACTTCTTTAGCTGATCATAAATTCGATGCATCTAGCATGGCGTTATCCCAAGCTCGCGTGCCACGGGGTCTCTGGTCATCCCACGGCTTCCTGGGCTGCCTGGGTGCACAGACCACATGCATGTGTCCACCGAGCCATAAGGCTGCACGATCCACGGGTGCGCTGGCAGAGGGAGAGCCCACGAAGCCTCTTCTGCTCAGCAAGCACTGTCCGCGGCGCAGGGACGGGGCGGGGGGAGCTCAGGACAGAGGGCAGGGGTAACGCCTCAGTCAGACAGAGACGTGCCGTCCCGGCTGCTCCGTAGCAGTGACCCAGAGCACTTCTGTCGCTGGGCCCTGAGCTCTGGGCCTCGTGCTGCGGGGTGCACCAAGGGGGGATGCCAAGGCCCCTGCCCCTCTCCCCACCTCTCCATGCCGCACCCAGCCCTGCTCCCCATCATCCCTTAGAGCCCGCGAGTCCTCACGTCTTCTCCAGAAGCAAGCCGCTTGCTGAGCATCCTCGCAGGTGCCTGTTTGGGGGTCTTTGAAATGGCATGAAGAGGGGGCAGAGCTTCAGCCAAAGCAACAAGGCACCTCCCTCGAAGTCTGTCTACAAGGCGCTCTCCTGCCCTGCGAGCCTCCTGGGTCTGCTGTGGCAGATTGCACCATGTCCGTGGTCTACGGCCGTGTGAGCTCACGGCTTCACACGGCTATAGTTCAGAGGTCTGCGGGGGGTCCCAGGTCACAGTGAGGGTGTCTGCTGCTGGTTCCTTCTGGGTGCTCCCGGGCAGATCCGCTCCTCAGCTCCTGGCTCTGGGCGGCGCCCCCGTCCTCACCTCGTGCCCCTCCATCCTCACAACCAGCAACGGCAGGTCGCTTCTTACTCGGCATCTCTCCTACTGAGTCCCTCCTTCCTTCCTCTTCACACCAAGGGACCCTTGCTACTATATTGACCACCCACCCTGATAATCCAGGATAATCTCCTATTTTAAGGTCATTTGATTAGCATGCTTAATTCCATCTGCAGCCGTAATCCCCCTTGCCTTTCGCAGGTTCAGGGATTACGACGTGGACATTTTGGGAGCCAACATTCTGCAAGTTTGCTCAAAGCAGACAGGCTTTCTGTGGTGTGACCGACAGGGCTTACTCTTCCCTAGCTCTCCCCTTCTGGGCGTGGTTAGCGGGGGGTAGAAGAATGGAGCATTGTAGAGCACCAAATTATCGTTTAGATCTTGACATTTTATGCATATTTTTAAATGAGAGTCCCACTCCACAAGGATATTTTATAAATTTTGCTACATGAAGAATGGGGTCACTGAGATTAAGGAGTTAGCGTGAGTTCCCCCAACTAGCGGGGGCAAGAATCTGGGTCTACTAGAGTTGCTCTGACCTGTGGTCTACACAACTCCCATTTAGGAATACTTGCACCTGACCAGGGATTAAAACTGGAGCAGGTGAAGGGGATGAGTCTGTGGAGGTGGCACGCTGGTGGTAACTTCCCGCGGGGACCCGAAAAGCAGAGGAGAGCCGGCCACCACCAGCGTGCCTCCTTCACAGACTCATCCTCTGCACCGGCTCTCCTCTGCTTTGCCCCACTAGCTGCCACCTTATCTTTGGGTTGAAGGGAACATGGAGGACCCACCATTCAGCTCTCACTGAGCATTCCTTTTCAATTTCCTAGAAGTTGTGTTTTAAAGTCTAGTTGGAAATTATTTCAGGGGAGGATACTAGCTAAAATGACTGAATTCGAGGGGCTTGCTCAGTGCCCCACATGCAAGAGCTTATTCATTGCTTGCTGCAAATATGCAAGAAAAGACGTCAGACCCTCTTTGCCGATAAGGAAACTGGCTAAAGGGGGTGAGTGATTTGCCTAAGCTAGTCAGCGACAGAGCAGAACCCCGTCCCCAGAGCCAGGCTCCCATCGGTGACGCCTCTGCCTATTCACCTGTTGAAGGGTTTTCCTGGCAGCGTACCCCCCTCCCTGAACAGGTGCATGCCCCTCGCTGGGCTGCTTGCCAGGGAAGTTACAGCACATGCTCGCAATCTCTCCCCAACACGAGCAAACATCATTTGTTCTAAAAAATGCACGATGTCCAGTAGCCACTGTAGCTAAATTTTGGAGAACGCCTCATGAAAACGACAGTAGAAGTCTCATCTCTGGTAGGTAAACACCACTGGTTAGGAACCTAGACTGTCTGTGGCTTTGGAAGCATGAAATGAAAATCTCAAGAGTACCCCAAACACCCTTTCTGCCACAATGACGATCTTTTCCTTCACACAGTCTTCCCGGGCATGGCTAGCAAGGTGATGGGGTTCTTCTCCATTTTGTGCTTCTGTCTGTCCTTCACGCAGAATGCTGTTGACAAGCAAGGTCAAAGTGGGCCGCAGAATGGGGACGGTCGGCATGGGGATGGACAGAGAGAGAGGATGGACAGAGAGAGAGGATGGACAGAGAGAGGATGGACAGAGAGAGAGGATGGACAGAGAGAGGATGGACAGAGAGAGAGGATGGACAGAGAGAGAGGATGGACAGAGAGAGGTGAGGGGTTAGGCAGTTAACAAAGGATACGTGTGGCTCCAAATAACTAAAATTTAGTTTGATGTATTTCTATTCCCATATTATTGTCATGACATCTATTACTGTTCACTAAATGCTCAACCATTTTGAAGGAAAAATAGCATGGTAAGTTAATATTAGCTTTTCAAATAGAAATGGATCTTCTAGTAATTGTTTTTAATGATGTCACAGTTTTTCTTTGCTTATAGTAAGTTGTAGGTCTTGATTTCCCATGTGCAGACTAGTGAAAAAAAGAGCAGAAGCATTAATTTCAAATTCACAATTTGAGTTAATTGCAAAAACGACTGGTTTGTTGAATTTGTTTTGCATAAAATATCCACCACAAGCTTTGTTCTGGGAGGCCACCCATGAAGGAGGCAGGCCAGGGACTTCGTGCCGGCACGCTGGCCCCAGGTCAGGACGACTGTCACAGGGTACTGGGAGCCACCTGGCCCACGGTAAACCCATTTCCCTGTCATTGTCCCCCTGGAACATGGACAGCCTGCAAGCTGACTTCATGCACAGACTAGTCATTTATTGGGAAAAAAAGTCCCCACTGAGGGGCAGAAGCATTTCAGAGAAATCTGTTCATTCTGAACAGATACTAGCTATTGTTTTAAGTTGAACGAAATACAAACACCCTTTAATCTTCAGTGTGGTTGTCAGACTTTCATAACTACCAGCCTTGCTGCTCATCAGATGGGAAGGTGTGAATGCGGTATTTTGCAGAGCATGATTTTTGAGGATTGGGTTGATTTATGGCACACACAAAAAAGAAGACAATTAATTGCTTCACATGCTTCTGACACTCAGATGCTCCTGCTACTCCAAGTTAGGCTATCATTTTTCCTGTGACGCGTTGCCTGGAACAGGTGTCTTCAGACTTCCAGTGTACTATCTGCTTATAGCCGTCCTCGACGTGCAGAGGTCCACACGCTCACCGCCACCAAGCTCAGTCTGATGGTGGGAGAAGCTGGTGCCCGCACGCCTAAGGGCGAGGAAGACGGGCGGGACACATCATCAGTGCAGAGGATCCTGGGCTCAGCAGTGGGTTCAGCAAGGGACTATTACCACCATGAGAAGCCATAAATGGAGAAAAATGATCCCTAAGGGATTTGCATAAGGCATACACATGGTTGTTAATAAAAGCCCAACTCCTGTGATGGTGAGGGACACAAAGCAAAACGGAGCGAAACCCTGTTTTGGGAGAGCCTGTTGTCAGCCTGTCCTTTCTTTAGCAGGTGACTTCCTGCAGATTGACCAGACTGTTGCCCTCCAGACGCTTCACCCACATCAGGACACTCAGAGTTCCCAGGAACCACATTAGCTTAGGTCCACCCTGCGGTGACTCTTCCTGACTATCACTGCACTGATGAGGTCAGGCCCTCCGGGCAGTGGGACTACCTTGCTGGGACTCAAACGTCGCACCCGGTCCAGCAGACGCAGTTTGAAAACTCAGAGCCTTTGTCGCCAAATACCGAGCTTTGACTGAGTTCCTGGAGAGTTCCTGGTCTGGAGTAAACATTGATGACACGGACATCGGAAGCTCTTCAAGAAACTGAAGCTACTGGAGATTTTGAAACCATGTAACGTGATGGAAGCAAGGCCGCGTTCACACAGTACTTCACCGTGAGGCCTGAAGCCGTGACCTCAGAGGGCGCTCTCCTGGTAACCCGTGTGATTCACCACAACCTGAGAAGTGAATGCCAAGTGCCCAGGACGTTGGGTGGAATATGTTTGGTGATGTTCTAGTTCTTGATTTTCTAACATGAAATATCATCCAGGCTACAGCAAAATATACTTTTGAAATCTGACATCACTTTATCATATTTTAATAGTTTTTATTATAATTTATAATTTTTACAATCACTTAATAATTGTATTTCAGAACTTAATCACTCACCTTTGGTTTTTAGAGTTACTTTCTTTCCTTCAGACCTCTCTAGTGTTTCCCTTCGTTAGAGCCTTGACTCCAGAGGCCGATGGGCATCGTCAAGGCAGTGCTCTTGCTGGAACTGGTAGAACTATGAACTTATCTAGCTTTTATTTTCAACAAAAAATAAAAACTGTATGCAAATCACAACGTATCAAACATCAAGCAGAATGTAGACAATTCTTAATAGTCAAATATTAAAAAGTATCTATATAAAATTTCGTTCTATCTTACAAAAAAGACTTAATCATGTATTTGTACCTTTATCAACTTTGACATTTCTCTCTACCTCCCTGAAAATTTTAAACCTAGTCAAAACTCTGCTTTGTGTTTTATAGAAATACACAGTTGTTAGGTTTCATTATGTTAAAATCTTTATGACTCATCCACCAAATGGAATTTTATAATAAAAGCCTATAACACATAGTTATTTAATCAATTATAGCTTAATGATTGTGGTTTTAATTTGCAAACTACAAAAAAATGCTCTATCTTGTAAACTTTTAATTTTGAGATAATTGTGCAGTTGTAAGAAATCCTGCAGAGAGACTCCATTGTGCCCTGTGCTCAGTTACCCCCGAGGACGCATCTCGTGCAATTACAGAGCAGCCCCGCGACCTGGACAGTTCTCGCTGGGTCCCACCCGTTTTGCACGTGCACATGTGTGTGTGTGTGGGCGTGTGGGATGTTCAGTCCCGCACAATTTTACCAGGTCTGTACACGTGTGTCACCAGCACCATAACTGAGAGCAGAATGTCCCCATCCAGAGGGCCCTTCCCAC
Organism: Phoca vitulina; assembly: GCF_004348235.1. Taxonomy (NCBI): domain Eukaryota; kingdom Metazoa; phylum Chordata; class Mammalia; order Carnivora; family Phocidae; genus Phoca; species Phoca vitulina. Next base: position 1,346,622 of record NW_022589730.1, read on the forward strand.
TGCAGCTCAGCAACTTGCACATGACCTGCCCCTAATCTTTTATGCATCTTTACAATCTCCTCATTTCAAAATGGCTTATACGGGGAATCATACCGTATGACTACTTTGACATTGGCTTTTTTCTTGCAGCACGATTCCCTTGCAATCCACCCACGCGTGTGTATCCAGAGCAGTTCTGGTTTCTGTGAGGTAGGATTCCATGGCCTGGATGGGCCACCATCTACTTAACCATTCACCCTTTCAGGGACATTTTGGGTTGTTTCTAGTTTTTGGCTTAGAAATGAAGCTGCTATGAACACTTATGTACAGATTTTTGTGTGCATGTAAGTTGTCATTTCTCTGGGGGTAAATGCCCCCGAGGGCCATTGCTGGGTCATAGGGGAAGTCTAGTTTTAGATTTTTGAGAAACTGACAAACTTACGTTTCCCCCCACAATCTTTGAGCAATCCAGTTTCTTCACATCCTCACTAGTGTTGATGTTGTTTGTGCAAGCCTTTCTAACGTGTGTGCAGTGAGATCTCCCTGCCGGCGGCACATCTTTTCACGCGCTTGCTTGCTATCTTATGTCCTCTTCAGTAAAATGTCTTCTCCTATCTTTTGCTCATTTTCTAATTGGTCATTTGGTTTTTTCCACTATTAGGTTTTGAAAACTTCACCATCCATTCCTTAGACCAACATCACAATTTCTTCTTAAAAGACAAAATGAAACAGTGTCTTTTTTAAAGTGGTCTTGATGAAGTCCCTCCCCATTGACTCTGAGATGAAGGGACAAGTAGTCCCCACCCTTTTCCCTGGAAATGTGGTTAGAAAAAATCCTGACAAAATCCTTTCCAAATCATCAGCTGCTAGACACTTTGATAACCTCCATCTGGGTAGGAGACATAAGAGTCATATAAGCGAGTCTCAAAAGTTTCCTTTGAAAATTTCTGCCGAGTGGTCTGGTATCTCTCATATCCTGGTGTTCCTGTGGAATTTTCCAGTTAGGATCTTGGAACACTGAATTTCTTTTCAGAACACTCTAAAATGTTTTCCCAGCCTCTTTTCTTTTTTTTTTTCTTTTCTTACTTTATGCAGTAATCTTATCCAGCTCTGGAGTTCTAATCAAATGTACATCTTTATTCTCAACTCTGAACTTAAAAAAAATTGCTTAACTGGACACCTTTAAACAGAGCCTACACTCTCCCTCTCAAACTGCCATGTGCTCACACACACACACATGCACACTTGCATACTCACACACACATGCACACGGTCATAATTACATGCACACACATGCACACATGTGCATACTCACCAAGCCTGCTTCTCCTCTGGTTTTTCTATCTGGATGAATGGCAACTCCATTCACTGTGGGATCAAAGCCAGGAGCCCGTGGTCCTTGACTTACCTCCTTCTGCTTCTCCCCACTTGTAACTGATGTGTATGTTCTGCTACTAAATCTCTTCCAGTCTTGTCCCTTCCTCCTCATTCTCTTTTCCTCATCATTGTTATTTTTTACTCACTGAGCCATTGTAAGATTGTTTACAACTTGTTTCTCTGGCTTTAATTCTCTTGCAAATGGTTATCAGGCTCTTCTTCTGAAAAAGTTAATCTCACAGTTTTTTTCCTCTGTACCTTAAAATCAACGGTACTATTGATAATTATACATATGTTGTACCACAGACTTTTCTTCATTTCAATGCCAGTTTTCTCCATCTTGGTCTTAATGGGATACTTCATTCTACAGAACTTTTGACAATTCTCCAAACTACCTCTTTTCTCATGTCTCCATTCTTTTGTCCTTATTATTTCATATGCTCTTTACTTCCAGATGAATGGCTGTCACTGCACGCAAACTTCAATGTGTTGGGTTGAATCGACCACTCCTTCTTTTTAGCCTATGTGGTATCACTCCACTCCATAAGGCATCTATCACATGACATCACTCGTCGATTTGAATTACTGTCTCCACTGCAAAGCTGTGAGCTCCTCCACAGTGAGAACAGCACGGTTTCGCTATTGAAGAACTAAATTCTGGCCCAATAAATCTGTGGCTTATGAATGGCTGGAAGGAAAAGGATAATCATATCAAAAGGAAAAAATCCAAAAGGATTGGACTTGAACAAATGTGAAGCCAGGGTCTTAAAAATTTGATTATAAAGCCCAAATGACAGCATGGAATTTATTCCACAAAAGTTTGTACTTATAATGGAGACACACATTTATCACATCTGTAAAATATCTAAAATGGGCCAATTTCATGCCTTCGGGCAGTCTAGAAGGCACCTGACTGGAATCCTGAAATAAGAGTGTGTACCTTGGGAAGCTCAGATGCAACCCGAGTCCTCAGGCTGGTAGTGGTGCTCACTGCATTGACACTAACACAAGGAGCACCTCTGTGTGCATCATCTTACCAAGTCCAGACAACAGTCCCAATAGGTGGGCACTATCATTATGTCCAGCTGCGTAAGCTGAGGCTTGGAAAACCAAGATACCTTGCTAATGGCAGAGTAAGTTTGTAAGTGACATAACTAGATCCAAATCCATGTCAATCTGATTCCTTCAGTGAATGTTTCTGATGTCAGGAGCAGGGCATGGTTGCTTGAAGAATCAACCCATGTATCTTTTGTGGAGTTGTCTTTTCTTCCTTCCATGCAGCCCTGCAGCTCTGAGGCTGAGCATAGGGGCAGATATTTGTTATTCCAGTGGGGAAGGTGGTGTAAGCTTAGCTTTGGATTTCAAAGTTAGACTTTAAAATTCCATGGCAAGGTCGAAGGTTTGGGAGTTGGGCTTTTAAGAGATAAAAATGAGTTTTATCAAGACTCTCAGAGCAGAACGTTTGTAAGCCCTGAGGGCTAACTTGGGAGTAGGCAGGAGGAATTTGGGATGGAGTAGAAAAGCTGAGGGAGACAGGAGAGGAAAAGAAGCTGACTGTCCTTGTGTTGTGCTTCAAGTTGGCGTATTCCAAGGTGAGCAGATGGGTTTGTGGAAACTTCAAAATGCCAGGACCAGTGCCCTGCTCACCAGGGCATACCCCAGGAGACTGAGCCACCAAGGGAAGGATCTCATTCCAGCTGGAGGTGCCCAATGGTGGGCTCCCAGGTCCTGCACATTCCAGAATGATGTTGAATAAGCATCTCAAGAGTTTCCACCTCCAGTGATGTGGTAGAAATCCTAACAAGGCTGTGGGGCCAAATGATCTGTGGTTGACTTAAGGAGGCCACAGGGCTCTCACTGCAGAGGCCACTCGAGGTCCATGGTCATTAGCGACCAGTGTCAGCATAAGAATGTCCTCCATTGCCCCATAACAGGTGGCACCAGCCTACTTGATGGAGAGCCTATGCAGGCACCTAGGCAGGAATCTGGAGAGAAAGGCTACACTGGAGGGGTTGCGTTGCCAGTGTGCAGTGTCCCTCGTCCTGGGGATGAGGCACTTTGCCTGGAGGCAGTAGGAGGAGAAGGAACCTGGGAAAGGGGGAGGGAAGGAGGGAGAGACCTCAAAGGGGAGAGGGCCTCCGAGAGGCTGGTAAAGAAGACACTCCTTTTGTTGGCAAGGTCAAGAGCTTTCCACTTTCATTGAGAATAGGGACTCAAAGTCAAGATGAAATCATATAGAAAATAATAAAAGTTACTTTTTATTTTTCCACACAGCAGATCTGTAACAAGGAAATGCAACTATTTTTACTGATTAAATTATAAATAAATATACTAACCTATCTAAACTAACATGCGGCCAGAGGACCACGTGAGAGGGTACAGTCCAGCTGTGAATCGGGGAGCTGCTTAATGCGGTCATGGGGGTCCCAAGGCCAGCGGAGGAGGACCCGGCCATGTGCTGGTGCCGTGGGCAGGGCAGGGCCCATTTTGGGGGAGGACGAGGGAGGTTAGCAAGAGCAGCGTGAAGGGAGGATGGGAGGGAAGAGAGGGAGGTTAAAACCAGCCCACTGTCTCCACTGGCAAACCTCCAGGATGCAGAAGATAATAAGGAAAGAAATGAAAAACTAAACAAAGCTCTCTGGTGTGGAAAGAGCTGGTGATACGCCTCCCCATGTACCTTGGGGAGAACTCTGCACTTCTCACTCGGGGCCTGTCTGCTCTTTTTTTAAAATTTTATGATTTAATTTTTTCAAGTGGTGTCTGTGCCCAACACGCTGCCCCAACTCACAACCCGGAGGTCAAAAATCGCAGGCTCTTCGACTGGGCCGGTCAGGCGCCCCGGGGCCCGTCTACCCTCACTGCGCGTATCTGGAACAGGCTTAGCCCCGCGCTGACTTGCCTGGAGACGCCTGAGAAGCAGGGGGGTGTTAGAGGCTAGAGCACATCCAGGGAGGCCCAGTAGCCTCCCCAGCCCCACTCTGCCTCCCCCCCCCCCCCCCCCCAAGAAAGAACGATTAAAGCTGGCGGACAAAACTATAAACTGCCAAGTCTAGACTCACTGACATTATCACCTCAGGACAACACAATTAAATTACATTTGGGAGCATCCTCTTTCAGAAGGCAAGAAAGCATACACCTCACTTTAGAAATATTTCCACAGAGCACCCATGGGGGGAAAACCCTTCAAGGAGGAAGTTTATCAGGAGTTTATATCCCCACACTCATCGTGCTGCAAGTAAATGAGTTCCGAATGCGCTTGCGCGGCTGATGGGGCTGATCCTGGCCCGCGTGCAGGTGCGCGCCCCGCGCGGACTGCTCTGTGCCCGCAGGTGAGTGCGCGTCCCCTGCGGTTAAGTGCTTCCTGCTGGGTGGAGGAGTATTCACACCGGGGGCGCGCACGCCTGGACCTGGGTGCTCACGGCCGGGTCGCACTGTGCACTGCGCCTCCTGGATCCTCCGCTGCTCTGCGACGCACGCTTCTGAGATTTGGACAAGGACACAGGCTTTGTGACAAAGGGCAAATGGCTCCTCCCGGAGCCAGCCCCACGGGGAGGAAGCAGCAGAAAGACCCGCTAAGGGCTCCCGGCAGCTCCAACAGAGGAGGAGCCCGAGCAGGCCCCGGCAGAGCCCTAGCGCCTTCGTGCCCGCGAGAGACGGGGGTCGAATCATCCTGGAGGCCTGAGAAGCACAGGAGAACGCAGCTCCTTCTTCAGTCCCGCCGCGAGATGCGAGGGTATGATCGTTCTCTGGGTTCCCCCCACCTCTGAATGAGTACAGAGCTTAGCTTAGAAGGGAAATGGTGTGATTTTATTTTATTTTTATTTTATTTATTTATTTGCGAGAGAGAGAATGAGATAGAGAGAGCATGAGAGGGAGGAGGGTCAGAGGGAGAAGCAGGCTCCCTGCCGAGCGGGGAGCCCGATGTGGGACTCGATCCAGGGACTCCAGGATCATGACCTGAGCCGAAGGCAGTCGCTCAACCAACTGAGCCACCCAGGCGCCCCGAAAATGATGTGATTTTATTTAAAATGCATTTATTACCAGGAAAATCTGTATTTACCATTATTATAAAACCAACTGGAAATGAGAAAGTGGTGCCAGGGTCCACGACAGTGGATGTAATTTCTTTAAGCTCCTATTTCTTTCCAAACGGGAGTCGGTGACCAGGAAGAAAAAGGTGTGTTGACTGAATGAATGTTGGGACCAAGAGAAGGTAAGTTGGTAATGTCACCAATGAACTGTCAGAATGCTGGCGAGTGAGAAACACATCTCCGGTCCTTGCTTCAGTTTTTCAGAACCATTTGTCCTATTTTGGGTCTTAGTGGATGGCATACAGTTGCCGCGGGCTTGATGCGCTCGGGTCCGACCTCAGTGTCGTACTCACGCCTGGACTCCGGTGGCTCCCCCTGAGGAAGCCTCTCATGGAGCCTGTCTCCCAGCTGTTGCCAGGCTGACTTTATTGATCCCCCAAGGCTTTCTAAAATCAGACCAACACAAGCCGACCATTATTATTAATATTATTTAAAAAGTGAGTCTCTGCCAGGGAGGTGCCCCACGCTGACCCAACTCTGATTATGACACTAGTTACAGTGGTCATAAAGAAGAGAGCCCTGATTGCCACCTCTTTGTCCCCAAGGCTGCTGGAAGACAGATGCGGGGCGAGGGGGGTTGGGGCAGCCCCTTGCCTGCAGGGCGCTCATTAGCATCTCAGGTGGGCGGGACCTGGCTCTTCCACGGTCACCGCTGGCCCGGCTTCCACCACGGAGACCGCCCGTGCTCTGCGGAAGAGGTGGGGCTCAAAGCTGAGCTGTGCGGGGCCGGGGTGCGGCCGCAGGCAGTGGGGCGGCGGTGGGGCAGGCCCGGGTGGTGCCCTGTTCGCGCAGCAGGGCTGCGAGTGCCCGGGGCGCAACGCCTACAGTGTTTTTGTTCTCTGCTTCCCTCGGTGCAGGGGGCACTGGGTGGGGACGTCCCCGCGGCTTTCCTGGAGCTGCAAGGATGACATTCCTGGAGTGGAGGGGCACCTGCCGGCAGCCCTGCCCCCCGCCCCTCGCCTGCCCGCAGCCCTCCTCCCGCAGCCCTGCCCAGCGCCCCTTCCCTGCCCGCAGCCCTCCTCCTGCAGCCTTGCCCCCTGCCCCTCCCCTGCCCGCAGCCCACCTCCCGCAGCCCTGCCCAGCGCCCCTCCCCTGCCCGCAGCCCACCTCCCGCAGCCCTGCCCCCCGCCCCTCGCCTGCCCGCAGTCCTCCTCCCGCAGCCCTGCCCAGCGCCTCTCCCCTGCCCGCAGCCCTCCCCTCCCGCAGCCTCTGAGGACCGCCGGCTGCAGCGCCCGGGGCCGGCGTCATGAGCCCCATTCATTTCCTGCCGCTGGCATATGGCATGTCATTGTCCTTGGTCACCCAGGCAGAAGTGATGCAATTTGTTGGCATGTCCTGCCCCGGCACAGACTGTCCACCCCACTGAGCCCCCGAGAAAACAACAGAGGCCGCGAAAGGGCAGCCAAAACGTCCCAGCCCCATCACGCATGCGCACACGGCGCAGGGACAGGGCCTGAGTTCCGCAGAAGAGAGGGAGGGGAGGAGAGGGAGGGGAGGAGGGGGTCTTAGAACTCACCCCCCGTCCCTCTGTCTCTGTGTCTCTGTGTCTTAACTACCAAGAACGTCCAAATCACCGACAGCAATGGGGACCATTCTCAGGACATCACTTGCAAGTCTCTGGTTCGAACCTCATCTGATTCTCCTTTCCCAGCGTCTCAACAGAACAGAACACAACAAACAAGCGACCAAGCAAACAATGGGGATTTCAATGCCTCTTCAATGATACCAAGTCCACCAGACATGACTCCTACCCAGAAAGGATGGAGGCTTATCGAAAGGTCCAGTTACTGTTTCATCAGAAAAGGAAAAAAAGTGCACACAGCCTATTGCGCAGTGGTTTCTACAAAGACTCAAAACAATGTTCCTTGCAAGGTTTCAATAAGGTTCACATCCCGTTGGAGTCTGGGTTTTACAGGAAAAGCCATTTTGAGTGTCTGAAGCCAATTTGAAAACAGGCAAAAGTGTTTTGCTCCATATGGTTTGAATTTTCACAACAGTGATAATAACATCCTAAAATCTGAGGCTGATGTGATCTATCCCATAATGGATTTGAGCAGGACCTAATGATTCACATGTTGTAATGACACAGATTACCCTTGTATGTGCTGTATTGTTACTGAAGCATATTTATGGGAGAGCTGATGCCCAGCTGAGCCTGCTCCATCCCTCCCACAGATGAATACAAGCGCTCATATCCACACATGGCTGGAATTTATACTGCTGGAAATAGGGACCACTCTGATGGATGGAGCGGGCCTGTGGGCACTGCCTACCTAGCTGACGGGCACACCGATCTGTGGCCATCAAAACCACCTGTCTCATCGCCACTGTCACTGCTCTGAGAACAAGTTGTTTGAGAAGATCCCATGATTCCTTCTAGCTGTGAAATTCTCTCCTGTGATAACGTGAGGGCCCCTCCTCACTGGTTATGGAGAAAGCCCCGGGTGGGCACCGCTGTTCCGTCGGGAAGACGGGTTGCTTCCGTGGGGCGCTAAGTGTGCTGGGCGCGTAGGGGAACCCGGAACCCACGAGCATGGGCGTGGCCACTGAACCTGGGATCCGAAGTGAGAAGCTAAGTCAGGTTTATCTGAGAAGCGACTGTTAGCTGCCCTACACTGGCAGCCGCTGGGTCTGGGGACACCCATCCCGCCTTTATTAATATCACATGGTGGAGCCACATGCAGAGAGGTACTTAACAAAGACATTTTGATTAATTTATATAGATATATTTACCTCCAGAGATTAGAGGAGAAGGTAAAGAAATTAACTTTTAGCTTGTAAGAGTGAGCATTACATTCTGGGAAGATTTTTAAATTTCCTGATTAGGAGACAAGTAAAAATTGCCCTCCATTTTGTGAATGATATTCCATTTACTGTTAAATTCTAGCATTCTTATTTTAAAAACAGGGAAGAAAACGGAAAATGGAAGACAATGAGCAAGAAGTACATCCTCAGCTTGTGTTGTGGCCCAAGATAACTGTGTGTCCAGTACGTGCTCGGTTCTGCAGACTGGGACGCGGCCATGAGGGGCATGCACAAAATCTCCTGCCTCCAGGATGCTCCCTTCCTGCAAGTCTCGGAGCCTTGTGCTTCTGAAGACAGAGTAGAGCGCATTTCTCAGTTTGCCTCCAAGCCCCCTGAGGAAAGTGGAACACCCAGACGTCACCCAGCAGACCTATAAGAAAGCTCTGGAAGCACAGAAATGGAGGCTGGCTGTCTGGGGACCGGGGACCCGAGGAACAGTGCAGTGGGTTTTCCTTTGGCCTCCTGAGTCCCAGATTTGGAGGCAAAGATCTGGCTACCCGGACACACCAGTGGGTACAGACAAAACCCCACAAACCGGCAGAAGCTGCTCTCTTGGGCAAAGGACCAGGAAGGGGCAGCCTGGGGGAGGAAAGCGTTTAGACTGTGGCTGTTTTGCTCCAGTCAAGCCACAAAAACACGCACCCTGCGCCCCCGGCTCCCCTCCAGGGAAGACCCTCGGTTCCACCTCGAAGGCTTAGCAAGGCTGCCCAGCCCCACCAGCGTGGTCTCAGGGAGAGCCCCTCAGTCTCTCAGGGCAGTGGGGCCATGCGGGGAGCAGTGAGGAGCCCCCGCCCCAAAGCCCAGTGGAGTGAGGAGCCCTCCACCAGTGGCAATGGGGCAGTGTCCTCCCACGCGGTTGGAGATCGGGCAGGCAGTGGGGAGCGTCACCTCTGTCAGCAGCCGCGAGGACCCCTCTGCAGGCTTAGTGAGGCCTCTAGCCCCCGCCGGTGGGTGCCGCGGAAAGCTGGCTGGAACTGCAGGCTGGAAAGGGTACAGCGTCTCAGAGCATCCTGCCAGTCTGTCCAACTTCAGTGCAGGTCGGTCATCATACCCAGGGCCACACGAACAACCCTAGATACAGTGGTGTTAGATTGTCTTCAGCCCACAAGCAGGTGAACAAACACAAGTGCGTCCACACCGTGGAACACTACTCACTTGGCGGTGGAGAGAAGCAAGCTCCTGGCCCGGGCAACAGCCTGGTGGGTCTCCAGGGAACTGCACTGCCCAGAGGGGAAGGCGGCCCAAGCCTGCACACATGGAAACGATCCCACTTACGTTCCCGAGAGGGCAGAAATGGAGGCGGGGCAGGGCGGGGGGGGGGGGGGCGCAGGAGGGGGCTCAAGGGGGACCCCGCTGGAGGTGGACGCCCTGTGTCTGGACGGGGCCGGAACCCTGGCCGTGACACCGTGCTTGCAGTTGTTCGAGAGGTTACTAGGGGGAAGCTGGACAAACGTGCACAGAATCTCTCTGTACGACTCCTTACAACTGTGCGTGAATCCACGACGGCCTCCGCCGGGGAGCTCCGGGTGCCGTGCCGAACTCTGACGGGGGTCGGGCAACAGAGCAGGAGGTGGGGAGGCGGCTAACACCAAGCACATGAACGCGCAGCCATAACCTGTGATCCGAGCCGCAGAAATCAGGGTTATGAGGAAGGGTAACGGGAGCCTCTCCTTCAGGTGGGCGTCCTCAGAGACTTGAACAGGGAGGAATAGCAGGGGTGGACGGTCTGCGCTCGGGAAACCGGGGCAGACGTCCTCAGGTAGAAAGCCTGGGGGCGAGGAGTGGTGGGTCCCAGGGTGGGGAGTAGGGTGGTCACGGTGAGGGGTGTAAGCAGCAGGGAAGCCCTTGCAGGGTTTGAAACTGTGGAGCGATGTGTCTCGATTTACGTGGAAGTAAGTTACTCTGGAGTCTGGCGGGAGGTTGGGTCGAAGACGGGTGAGTTTGGAAGCCAGAAGACTCCGGTAGTCTCCATCGGCGCACTCAGAGAGAGGCAGCGGGCTGTGGCCACCGTGCAGAGACGCACAGATGGGGGAGTTCTCGAGAGGCGTGTCGCATGCATATGGGGGCAGACGGAACATGAAGAATGGCTTCCAGGTTTGTAGGTTGAGCCACCCAGAAGTTGAAAGTGCCACACGCAGACTTCTGGCAGTGGGTCAGAGAGGGGCACCCGCCATTCGTATTTGGACATTAACATGATGTGGAAGACCAGCGTGTTTTGATAACTTGTATGCTCCTATTTGCCTAAAATTATTCCTAAAACCAGGCAGTTTTCATCTGTTATTCATTTGTGGCTCATGTGATTTGTACATTTACTTTCATCCTTAGGATAGTGTTTGTCCAATTCTAAACAGAATCATTCAAATATATGAAGTTTGTCATTATTACATAATTGTATAAACGTGTATCTTTAGATATATGGTGGAATAATGTTTTCAAGTATTAAACAGTGGGCTTTTGAACTCTTTTACTCCCTCCTCCCACCTGGACCGTGAGACATGGACCACTCACTGCAGAACTAGGGGAAAGGTCTGGACACTTGGTTCTTCAGGCAATGGCCATGGTCCCAGGGAAAGATGGGCACACGTGGACAATATCCGCAGAGAGTGTTGTCCCTCCTGCATACCAAATAAATGATGCTGTTTTTTCCAGAAGGGACAAGCTGGGTCCCACCACCAGGCTGAGATCAAGAGCCCTCAGTCTCGAGGGACCACAACTAATAGCCCCAGTTCTGCCCCCGTGGACAGTCCGGCATGCTGGGGGAGCCTGTCCCGATTGCCTCGGACACCCTCGTTCAGTAGACTGGGACCCTTGTAAGCCCCCCCCGCAGGGCTACAAGTATGGCGATAGGGTGATTGTATGTTCTGCTTGCCCGAGCAATCCTGCTTTACACCTGCACTTCTGGTCAAATTATGTATGGAGCCCCTTTCCTTCTCAAAAATGCCATGATTGGGGTGATAAATCATATGGTCGTGAGGGGAAAGCTCCTTGTTCCTGACCAAGGTGGGAATGAGACGGGGCCAGCTCAGAATTGCCTGCATGCCGGGACCGTATGGAGTACTCACACCCCACGCCTGGGAGCTTCCCAGCAAATATATAGATTAGCATTTCCTGGAACCACAAAACTTTCTTTGGAGAGAATATACTCCTAACAATTTCTTCTTTGTTACCAAATTTGACTTAGAAAGTCAAATGGTTTGCCTATTAGAAAACACCTACCAGGGGCGCCTGGGTGGCTCCGTGGATTAAGCGGCCAACTCTTGATTTTGGCTCAAGTCATGATCTCAGGGTCGTGAGACTGAGCCCTGCCTCGGGCTCCATGTTCAGTGGGGAGTCTGCTTGGGAGTCTCTCCTGCTCACTCTCTCTGTCTGTCTCTCTCTAAAACAAATAAATAAAACCTTAAAGAAAGAAAGAAAACGCCTACAATCTTGCTTACTAAACTGCACTATGAGGTGCTAAATCCTGGTAGTGACTAGCATATATGATAGTCCATCAAAACCCATCCTTTTAAGAGCGGGCACTGAATCCTACTTTTCCCAACAGTGTACTGGGTGGCAGAGACAGAGAGCTGCCTGAGACATGCTCCTGATCTCAGAGAACTCGGGGATTATGTGAAAGACAAGCCCAAGTACACGTGCAACTAACCGCCCATGTGTGAAGGTGTGTGAGGAGAATACGGGTTTCTGGGATTCACGGAACAGGCAGACTTCGAGTTCATTCCCAAACACAAGTAGCAGTTAGCCACACAAAAGTAGGGGACGTGCTGGAGTAGGGCAAGGACCTCCAAGCCGAAGGCACGGTTTGGAAAGACAGAGCCCCTCCCCCAAAATGACAATCTCTGCTTTTTAAACATTATTATTATTATTTTTTCTGGTGTTGCTCTGTGTCAGTTTACATGTGAAGTTTACATCGGTGCTGTAACAAGGCTTGCAAGTCCCTGCAGGGGATGGTTCTGCGGTCGGTGGTTCTCCTGGCAGCGGGCAGGGGCTCCTTCCGTTCAGGGGAACCTGTGTGTGGGCACAGGGGGTCAGGCTCAGGCAGGGCTGGTGAGACGGTACCCACACATCAGAAGTGGGGAGCAGCAGCGTCCTAGAGAGAGGCGAGAGCGGAAAGGAGTGTTTCCGTGCAATCCTGAAACGCTGGGACAATCCTTAGGGAAGAGCACGCACATGGGAGAAATGGGTGATCCTTTGGGAACCAAGAGAACACATTCTGGAGCCCCTTGAGTTACGTCCTTGTCAGGGTGGTCAGCCGAAAAGGGTTGGTCACTGAACTGGTGACTTCTTTCCTACCTGATGACTGGTGTGGCCAGGAGATGGGGGGGGACATGCAGATCAAAGATTATGAGATGTACGTATAATAACATTCTTCTGTCATGCACTGTGCTACGCACACGCACACGCACACAGAGGCGCTCGTGCCAGGAGCCGGGGGCAAGACCAGACACGCATGCTTCTTCTGTCCATGATCACAGGCATTGGGCTTTCTCATCTTAGGGACGCCGCTGTTGTAAGCCTGTGAATCATGTGGCACGTGAACCTGACCCACCCTAAACAGACTGGGTCCTGTACCCGGATGCCGCATGGGTGAGGCTCCCCACCGCACCCAGCGTTGACCTCCGAGTGCCGATTCCTGTACGCCTATGTTAAAAGAAAGATCGCGTTTAGGTAGCTGTCGCGTGACTGTTCAGTCAGCAAGAGTCACGCACACAAGAGAACACGCCCCTAAACCATGGGGAGAAGTGGAGGGCGCCATCTGCCCCTGGAAGGGACACCCGCGTCTCCTCTGTGCCAACAGGGGCCCTCTCACAGGTTCTTTGTTTTCTCTTCTCCTGGCCCTGGACTGCAGAGAAGGGTTCGCTCTAGAGGATGGGGCGCTACGGAGTGTCTGTGTGGATCCCGTGCTGACCACGACGGGCCAGCCCTTCCAGTGCAGCCGTTTCCCGGTCAGTGCTGACGGCTGGGCCAGCTGCTCTGGGCCTCCACGTGCAGCGTGAGAGGGAGGGGCTCCTCCCCGGCCGTCTGGTTCGCACGTGCGAGGTGAGCCAGGTTAGGTTAAAAGGAGCCGACGCTCGAGATTTATTTTTTCCCAGTGAAATGATTACTTCGCTCTGGATTCCTTCCAAGGCGACGCCTACCTCTGCACAGAGGGGACTGGAAAGGCCATGGTGTCGTGTCCCCCAGTGCAGAGCACAGCCCGGCTCCCATGACTCACTTTATTATGTGGTGGCACCTGCGCCTCCGTTCACCAGGAGCAGGCGTGCTCTGCGACTAACCGGGCTGGTGATGACCGAGTAAGACCCTGAAGGCCGGGCTCCACTCTCAGCCCCGGGCACCAGTTAGATGTAGAGGAAGCAAGTTGCCTTTCCAAAGCAGGCTTTGGAAATGCTTCCCAGATGCGCACCTCCATGCTGCCCGTCCTCCTCCCTAAGGACACGTGGCGTCTCCTCTCTATGACCCTGTGGTGGCTGGACTCCTTGTGTCCGCTCAGCTAGGCTGCAGGACCCAGTTACTCACACACTAATCTAGGTGTTGCTGCCAAGGTAGCAACTGGCTGTAGATACGCTTAACATCTCTAGTTGGTTGACTTTAAGTAACGGAGATTACCCTCGATAATGTGGGCAGGCTTCATCCAACAGCTGAAGGCCTTAGAGCAAAGACAGGTTTCCCAGAGAAGAAGAAATTCTGCCTCAAGATGGCACCATCAGGTCCAGCTCTAATTTCCAGTCCGTTGGCCTGCTCTGTGGATTTTGGATTTGCCAACCCCCACAATCACGTGAGATAATTCCTTGAAATAAATCTCTTCATATCTATCTCTCTATCTTTATCTATCTATCTATCATCTATCTATCTATCTATCTATCTATCATCTATCTATCTATCATCTATCTATCTATCTATCTATCTATCTATCTATCTATCTATCATCTATCTATCTATCTATCATCTATCTATCATCCATCCATTTATCTATCTATCTCCCCACCTACCTGTCCATCTGGGTTCTGTTTCTCTGGAGAGCCCGGGCTGATACTAACATGTCGGTGACTCTCTATTCTCACACAGGTGCCGGTGGTGACATGAAGAAGACAATCTAAATTTGAAATGAGCAATGGTGAGTAATTGAGGGATAGGTCCTTCTTCTTCAGGATTGTTGGTAACACACGCTACGGGGCGTGCAGCAACCATGAAGATCCAACAGTCTGGAAAGAAAGAGAAGGAAACCACAGGGGAAAGAAGATGAAGACACTTGTACCGACATTGTGTCATCTGTACTTGACCTTTACTCTGATCAAAGGTAAGTTTTCACTCAACATGTCCTTTCTGGCTGGTGAGGCCTGGCCGGTGCTTAAGAACTCTTTCCTTGGCCACTTACTGGCCAGTTGTCCAGGTCCCTGCACGCACCAGCTGGTCACCTCCTCAGCCGGCGGGAGCGGGGAGGTGGGAGGAAATGTGTTTTGGGTATTGGTACCGTGGTCGTGGTAGGTATCTTGCCCACTGTGTAGAAATGCCCCGCCGTGGCCGTCTGGATCAGAGCACTGCTTTCTGTTGGGCAGGTCTCACCCAGCTGGCCTTGGGGCCAACGAGAGAGCACCTGTCCGTACCCACGTACGGCTTCACTGTTGGCCAGATGCTCAAGGAGCAAGCTGCTATTGTGCAAAGCCTCCTGGCTTCTGGGAGGCTTTCTGGTCTGTTCCAGTCCAGGGTTCCATCCTACTGTGTCCACAGAAGGAGAAGAGAACAAAGCAAATAGGAAGGGAGGAGAAGGAGGTCTAATCAGCCCATTAGCTGGTGCATTTCTGGATTCCTCTGTGTTATTTATTTGGACTTTCAGCTTAAAGACTGAGTTTCCTTTTATTGGATGGAGTGCTAGTCATACTGAGCACGGCGACATAGGACAGCCAAGGATAATCCTGCCAAATTCTCATCTGTGGGTGTCAAGAAGCAAGATAGCAGGGTAAACATCTGAAACCATTTGAACTGGTGCCATTCTCTCCTTGAAGCAACGGGATTTTTAGCCCCGGCTCTCTGAGAGGGTGCGGATCTCCTGTTCAGTGATGTGAGAATACACCCTTTTGAAATCATCACGGGCATGAACTAAAAAGCATCTGGCAGAAGTAAGTAGAGAATTTCTCCCAGTGTCCTCCTGGTGTTTTAAGATGGAAGTCACAGGAAACGAAATCTGTAGTGTCAGAGTGAATGGGTGCTTACCTGTATCCCCCACCTGTTCCGTTACTCAGGTGTCTGCTCCTGGGAATTTCATATCTGGCAGGCCTTCTGAGGCAGTCATCGAGCGACTGGAAACCCAATTAACTCAGGAGCTCAACTGCACCATTTCTGTTCCGTAGAAGAGTGAGATGTTGAAGGTTCAATACAATGAATGAAAAAGTCTTTGATTTCTTCTGTGAAACTGTCCATTTGCCTTTTTTAAAAAAAGAGAAAATGAAAGTGGTCTCTATTATGTCAAATTGCCTTCTTAATAGCAGTAACTTTCCTGAATATGCTTTTTTTTTTTTTTCTTACTGTAATGGGAACAATACAAAACATAGCCCCATTTAAATACAATCAATTTAGAAAGGAACAGTTCATACTAAAACAATTATAGATTTTAATTATGTTTCATAGACAAGGTGGAATAGCTTGTATAAGACGAATTTTGTTTATTTAAAAGAATACATAAGGATGACATTTCAGGAGAAAAACTACAACCTGCTTTCAGATTGTATTTTCTAAACCTTTCACTACATTGTAAACTCAAAACATTGTTAATGAGAATGGAGCTCCTACCTTCTGTCAGAGAGAGCTTCTCATCAGGAAAAGACCAACTCCATAAGCAGAGACTGTGCACCACCCTCAAAAATTCTGCTGGAGAAGTTCTCAAATTCAACTGTAATACATTCTAGTATTTATTTTTATTGAACAAATATTAAAGGTAATTCAAATATGTCATGTTCCTGAGTTTGCATATTAGTCTAAACTGAACTTTATTTTGAGGTAGATTTATGTCTTCTGTGTCTCCCTAGGAAGTCCTAAAACTTAAATATTAGGCTAATGAGAAATCGCCAGGTTCAAGGCATAGTTATTGCCCTTTATCTAAAATATATTAAAAATGGCATTTACTTGGGGTGCCTGGGTGGCTCAGATGGTTAAGCGTCTGCCTTCAGCTCAGGTCATGATCCCAGGGCCCTGGGATCGAGCCCCGCATCGGACTCCCTGCTCAGCGGGAAGCCTGCTTCTCCCTCTGCCTCTGCCTCTCCCCCTGCTCATGCTCTCTGTCTCTCTCTATCTCTGTGTCTCAAATGAATAAATAAAATCTTTAAAAAATGGTATTTACTTAAATAAAAAAAGAAAGCATGAAGTTTTATCATAAAAATTACTTTCACATTTACTTTTTAAATAAAAAAGCAACTAGGTAAGCAGAAGAATCTCAAATCTTCCTATATTTTCATATTTTTCTGCTACTGTATCCATTTTAGTGCTTCAACACAGAATGACTGTTCAATAATTTCTTCAAATAAACTTTTGGTTTTAGAATAATTTAAGATTCACAGGAAAAAAAAATGCATGTAAAGATGGTTCCTGCTTTGCCCATCCCCTATTGTTAGCACCATATGTTAGCAAGGCACATTTGTTAAAACAAATGAAACAATATTCCTATACAGTTGTTAACTAAAGTCCCTACTTTATTCACATTTCCTTAGTTTTTACCTAATGTCCATTTTCTGTTCCAGGATCCCATCCAGGACCTCATATTACATTTAGTTATCATGCTTCCTCAGGCTCCTCTAGGCTGTGACATTTTTCTCAGAATTTCCTTATTTTTGGTGACCTGAAAAGTTTGAGAACACTGGTCAGGTATTTTGTAGGCTACCCTCAATTTGAGTTTGTGTGATATCTTTCTCATTATTAAACTGGTTATTGGTTTTGAGAGGAAGACCACCAAAGTAAAGTGCTATTCTCATCATATCATATCAATATGACTTATTACTGTTGATGTTGACCTTGATTTATACCTAAGTACTTTTTTTGGTCCTGTTATAAATGTTATTGTTTTTGTAATTTTCATTTCCAATTGTTCTTTGCAGGTTTATATGAAAGCAATTGATCTTGCATCTTGTGACCTTGTTATTCTTGATTTTTTGTTCTACATGTTTTGTTTTGTTTTTGTGTTTTTTTGGATTTTCTACATAATCATGCATGTCATTTACAAAGACATTTTCATTTCTTTCTTTCAAATCTGTAGTTTTTATTTCTTTTTCTTGTCTTATTGCACTACCTAGGACTTCTACTTGGATGCTGAATAGCAGCTGGGAGAGGGGATATCATTGCCTCGTCCCAATCTTATGGGGAAAGCATCAAGGCTTTGACCACTAAGAATTGTCTTAACTATAGGTTTTTGTAGATGTTTTCTATTAAGTTGAGGAAATTCTCCTCTATTCCTAGTTTACTAAGAGTTTTTTTTATCTTGAATGTGTGTTTGATTTTGTCAAATGTTTTTTCTGCACCAATTGATAAGATCATGTGAGCTAACTTCATTTTCTAACATAAACCCTCAGCTGTTATTTGACATGCAATGGTGACAGCTTTGATTTCACTTACCAGTCTATAACCAAGTAGACTTTTCTAAAAGGCTTGGCACCAAATATAATTTAACTTGGATGCTTCGGGTCTATTTAGGCTGGATCTACACTCAAGCTATATTTCTGTTAGCAGCTGGAGTTGAGCCAGCTGGAACTCTACTAGCTGGCACTTTCCAAAATACATCCCAATGAGAATTTTGCCTCAGTTACTTTTTTTATGTGCTTATCCCAGGAACACCCGATGATTAAATCCTATTCAGTCCTTTCCGCTGCTGGTGTTACATCCCCGGTGGGACACCAGGTATGTAACTTCGTATCTGTGATGTTCCATTATTTTGAGAAACTGCCATCCATTTTGTTATGTATAACTCACCATAATTTCTGATTTCTTGATTAACCAAATGAAATTTATTTCCCACAAATAACAAAGAAAGAAAAAAATACAGCAGCTTTGTCAGTTTGTCAGGTATTAAATATCTTCTGACCTTTCCTATTTCTCTGGCTTTCTTTTGTCCCCTGAAAACAACATCTGTTCACTACATTTTTGGTGTTTCTCACAAATAGAAATGAATAATTCAGCTTGACAGTACAGTAGTCAAATGACACCTTTAGGCACTATTTACGTCTAGTAAATAATTTTTTTGGCAAGGTAGGTGGTGGAGACAAGGGTCCAGAAGTGACTTACAGGTTTCCTACAAGACTAGCTCCTAGGGCTAAATCTGACACGTGGAAGGGAAAGAGCTTGATTAGTTCTTATAGACCTTTGGTTTGCAGGGAATTCCAACAGTGATCTGATTGTTTCACGAAATATGGACGGATTGGTGACAACCACATGTTTGTTTGATTTTCTTTTTAATTCCTGAACACATTATAATAAAAAATATTTTGGAATAATTTCCAGCAGAGAAATCTTTTAGAAATCCCACTGGTGTTAAAAGCATGGGACAGTTCTGTAAGGAATGGATGCATGTGTGGGCAGCCATGACATCAGGACCCACGGAACAGACATTCAACCCTTGTGCTTCTCCAGTTCCTTCTTTCCTGTCATTCTTGTTGCAGAGCATAAGACTCACAGTGGTCAATGAATATTGTTTATTGATTGGTGACTCATTCTGTGCCTCATTTAAAAGTAAAGTTGTAGGAACATCTCCACAAATATCTATGCAATTTCCAAGTGCATATTTACGGTTTTAATATACTATTGAGAGGCAAGTACTGATAATGAATACATATCCTTTCTAATTTTAAGTTAAGTGAATTCCAATCTTTCTGGAACAATTTAAGTTTCTTAAAAGAATAAAATCAGCTCCCAAAGGTGCCTGAGGATTCTCGTCTGTACTCTCAAGTGTTTGAATTTCATGACTAAATAAACTAAAAAATAAAAAATGACTGATATAGATTCCACAACTTTTTAAATATTTCCAATTAAAAACATTGAACATACACTCAAAACACAAAATGTGATCTATTATCACTACCTTTTTGAAAAACAGGCAATATTTAAAAATTTTTGTCTTCTATTTCTTATTTCTCTACAGATAGAGAAAACTTGGTCACAGCCCAGCTGCTGCATCTCAGGATCAAAACGCTGAACTCGCTCCTTAGTCTCAGTAAGTAAGTGCAAGGCGAATAAAGCTGTATGCTGAGCGGCTGCTCTGCGCCGGGTGCTCTGTGGTGTTTGTGTGCGCACAAGTGTGTGTACGTGTGTGCGTGTGTGTTCTCATGTGACCCTCCTAGACTTGTCATTTGACAAGAGAGGAAACCAGGTTTCTGGGAAGCTTAGTGACTACGCCGATGTGTGTCTGGCTTCAGGGCCCCTGCACACCATACTCCTGGCAAAGCCTCGGGCTATCTGTGCACTGCAGTGCGGTCCAAAGTACACCAGGCTTTCAGGGATTAGAGAATGGCCAGATAGAGGGGCTCCATCAAGTAGAGCGAGCATTAGAAATGAGTATTAGGGCTTCAGTAGGATCTACAGTTTCCATGTTTGAATCAGAATCAAATTCCAAGAGTTTAGGGAAGAAATGGTTAGAAAGAATATGTCTATAGATACATTTTATGAGAAGTTTTCGTCAGGGAGCTAAGGGGAGAATTAGAGCATATGCTTCAGTAGAGAGGGGGAAAGCCTTTCAATGGGAATGTCACAGACCAAAGAAGTAACTTCCTAACCAACTGGTCTCGCTGCTCCAGTCCATCCCTCCTGGGACCACCTGAGAGATTATTCCAAGATTCAGGGGCATTCCCAATTCATTTTCCAATCTCCCCCATTCCTGTTGCTCAGAGGACAAAGTCGGAAGGTCCTTACCTGGAGCGCCAAGCCCCAGCCTACCATCCCGACATGTTCTACTTTCTTCTGAACTTTTGCACCAGTGCAGTAGTCGTGCTTGTGGGTTCATAGCCCACAGTCTCTCATCCCACTTCCCTCTACATGTGTTTCCTTCCGTTCCTTCAGCCAACTCTCACTCTTCAAAAATCATGCCATTACTCCACATTCAGGACTTGATTTCCCAGGCATACTGTGGATGCTTTCTACTCCGCCCTATCACACCTGGACTGTTTGCTTCCATCTGTGCTTCCCTACTGGACTATAAACTCCCTGAGAGTAATGATGTCTACATCCTCCCGCACCCAGCCAGATGCTGGTGTAAGGAGTTTAAGAGAAGTTGTTTGAGGCAATGAGTAATTCTCCCTCTGGAAATAGAGAGAGAAGGACTTGTTATTTCCTCTCAAAAGGATGGAAAAGAAGAGCCATTGACTTAAGAGAGAATCATTCCCCACAAGCCTGGAGGACTCGCTTTGATGTGGAAAGTCACAACATGCACGTACACATACACACGTTATGTAACAAATGTAGTACAAGCCCGCATCTCAGTGACCTCACCATCCCTGAGATAAGAGGAGCCGGATGGTGTGTCTGGGTCACGGTCCTGTTCACGACCCTCCGAACACCCTGCAGTCTTAGTCAAGGACAGCAGTGCTCGAGTCCGGGTGGGGGCTTCCAGAGCCAGAAATGGCCTGGGCATCACTGGCTCATAGCCCAGGTGTGCGGAAAATGATGATGCTGAACTTCTAGCTGGGGCTTAGGCTGTGCTCAGGGACCAGGAAGGAAGGTCTGGATGAAGCACAGAAAGCAAAGGGGACCATTCAGTGGGGCAAAGCCTGGGTTGGAGTGTGATCAGCACAAGGCAGGGCAGGGAGTCCTGGAGGCAGCTGCAAGTTGGGGCGTGAAGACATCCCTCAAGTGGTGCTGGTGCTGGGAAGGGTCAGGAGCCACCCCAGGTCCCTGTGAATGGGGAGGGAGATGTTCACGCACCAAGGTGGCATAGGCTGAGCTGGGGTTGGGCTCCAGGTCTCTCTCCCTGGCGGGCCCACTGCGTTACCCTGTCTGCCCTACATCGCACTGATTATACACACACACTGAAGATTTCCTATCTTAGTCTCTCCTTATCCTTATTTCTTCATTTATACATAATCTCTTGGGAGAGCAGTAATCGATCACAGTGATCTGATCTCCTTCGGTCTAATGCATGGAAACCATAGTCAAAGCCTGGGTTCCCACTTGGCTGGCGTTGACAGGCAGGTTGCCTTAATTCATAATTTCCTGATATTTATTTGCTTCTGCTTGACTGCTGTGCACCCGAACCAAAACTCTGATTATACCTGGAGGCAGGGAGCTCGGTCGCACCCAGCAGAGGTGCATCGGGACTGTGGCCCGAGCTCCCTGACAAGGTTAAAAGTATTATCTGGCTACACCTCTCAATCTAGTTCAACTTTCTTCCTCAGCGATGGCTGTATGAAATTAATAGGATTAGAGATAATCCCTGAATGGGGAAGGATTAACTCTAAAAGTAAGGCCAATTTTTATCAATTTTCATAATACTTAAAAATTATCATCTCAAAGGGGAAAATCCAGGCTGCCAGGAGACTTACACAATTTAGAGCAGTGATTTCCTCCTTTTCATAGCTTACTAGCTTTTCCATAAAACGTCCGTAAGTGTTAAAATACACTGTAGCTTTATCAGCCTTCTGTACCTATAAATGTTGCTGCTGTTTTCCCCACAATACCTACAGTTTTCGGTCGTTCGGTAAGTGCGTCAGCACGGACTCACGTTCCTGCTCTTGGCTGTCGGAGAACTAGAAAATTAGCTTTCGCTCGTAGAACTATATTTTTTGATAAAACAAGTATTTCCTAAGCAAGTGGTCAGTGTGAAAAGTAGAGGTAATATTTATTATTAAATGCTTTTTCCTGTTTCCTTTCTCCCTCTCTCTCTCCTCCTTTCAACTCCTACAGATTTTACCTCATTCCCGTCCTGAGGTTTGGCGGGACCAGTTTGGTTCTCCCATTCTGTGGGCGTCTGAAGTAGGGGAAGGGCAGTGGCCTTGCTCCCTAGGCTCTCGGCAGGCCTGTCCGCTGACTCCGCCATTCTGGGGCCGTGGCATGCGGGGCACCTGTGTCCCGTTGAAGTCCTCACTGGTATGCAGAAGCGGCGCCACAAGGCCCCTGACTTCCATCCTCGGAGTTCGGACAGGTGCATGCACAGAGCTTGGGGGCGCCCAGTCCAGCTCTGGAGCTCTGGCAGCCCCAGCTCTCTGGCCTTGTCCAGGGGACATGGACGTCACAGTACACTGGAGAAGAGAGGAAAAGCAAATCTAATAGGAGACTCCCAAAAGCAGACCTGAGAAGCTGGAGAAAAAAGAGGAAAACACTGGAATTATTAAAACAAGCAGGGAGACTAAAGGCAGACGCACAGAAGCTTTTTGGACTTTTTAATTGCTTCTTAAGAAAGTTACATCTCCTGGACGTGAAGTTCCCTCTTAAATTCACCCTACTAGTCACCAACAATGGTCTCTATGTGCATTTCCCTACTCACTACTGCAAATCCCCATGAGAGCGAACTAAATCAATGTGGCGCGTGGTCATCCACCTCTCGGGGGTGTAGGCCAGGCGCGGACGAGAAAGCGCAAGGATGGCCTCTGGGGGCCGCATCCCCTGCCGAGGCGCTCGGTTCACCTGTCTCCGTGGGAGTGACCGCGGGACAGCCGAGCAAGAGCATGGTGAAGCGTCTGCTGTGGAGACTGATCGACCGAGAAACAAAAATCCGTATTACTTCTCCAACTCCGAAATATGGAAATTATAGTCTTATTGTAAAAAAAAAAAAAAAAAAGTGAAAACACAGAAATCTTTCTCAGTAGCCTGTTTTATTTTTGCAATTTGAACTTTTTAGGAGAAGAAAACAACACACTAAACTGAGATCTTAAATGAGCATTTGTTGAAACATTTAGACGTGCAAAAAATTCAAATCAAACAACTTTTAATAATACTTTACTGCCAGAGGAAAATAAAATCAGAGCTGCCACTATAAAATAAAAAAGCAATTAGCAACTTTCTGATTGCTATTTCTTTAAGGATCTACCTCAAGAAAACAAATGACGCAAAGCAGAGGGAAAAAGATCTCGTCTTTCCGAAGGGAAAAAAGTCACTGCCTGTAGTTTCTGAAAGTCATGTCTGGGAATATTTTTGGCTAGAAAGCACAGCCGTGACCGGCCCTGGGTCACTGCTCTGGCGTCAACCCCGTGTGCAGGGGCCCGGGGAGCCCAGCTGCTGCAACACAGCTTCGTGCTTCGCTCGGTGACGGTGGTTTCATAAGGAGGTGAGGACATCACCCAGAGACACCGAGAGGCCTTGTTCGTGTAAACTGTTTACATCTTTTCTCATCAACGGCATTGGAGCTTCTACCTGGTACTAGAATCCTTGAATTCTATCTACTCAGTACTCGATAAGGACCAAAGGACAGGCCTCGCTAAGTGCCTCCTATTGTCCTTCTAGAATATTCCCTACCCGAGGGGACCTGCGTCATTAGTCATTGAGATTTACAGCTGTTCACGCTCACCCGACACTGTGCTGGGCACCATCCGCAGCTCAGGCATTCACACAATTTCAGTTCCTAGCACTTAGTTCCCTAACTTTGTTGCTTCCACAGGAAAACTCTCCCCCCCCGCTTTTCTCCAAGCCTCTTCTGAGACCCAGTTAGGTGCCCATCTTTGGGACAAGTCAGAATTCATGCTCCACAAGCAGGGCCCTTGCCTGGGTGCATCTTAACAAACACAGGGTTTGCCTCTCCTCC
The DNA here is from genome assembly GCF_004348235.1 of Phoca vitulina. Taxonomy (NCBI): domain Eukaryota; kingdom Metazoa; phylum Chordata; class Mammalia; order Carnivora; family Phocidae; genus Phoca; species Phoca vitulina. The sequence continues at coordinate 1,370,577 of NW_022589730.1, forward strand.
CATGTGGTTGCCGGCGAAGCAGCAGAGGCTTTCGGGACCTTGAACGTGGAGCCGTCAGGTGAGCTAAGTGTCCCCCTAGCCGTGGCTTCCGCAGAAGGGCGTCTTACACAGTAACTAGACAGATACATGAATGTTTGTGTTCTAAATACAGAATTGTACCATGCAGTGTTACACACATTGTGTAAGCATGCAGTGTTGTTTAAAATGGTGGGGATTAAAAAAAATCCTAAATAGCCAAAATAGGGATTTATGTAAAGAAATTACAGTGTACCATGATGCAAATACCGTATAACTATTGAAGTTGAGGCTGATGTGTGTTGTGCGTGCAAGATACATTGTTGAATGACTCAGTTACTGAACAGCCGGTGTAGACAGACTATCCAGTCTGCATGTGTGTATGTTGTCTCCATCTACATATACCCATCCATTTGTCTATGTATCATCTATCTGTCTATTCATCACCCATCAGTCTCTCATCTATCATTTATCCACCTACCCATCCATCCATCCATCCATCATCTACCTTCTCCTACAAAGTACATATGAAGAGAAGAAAATCTGGAAGAACACACCAGAAGATGCTCAATATGTTAACAATACAGATCTCTGGGCACAAAATAATTTTGAAATAACTTTCTATATTTTCAGTTTTCACCCTGTTCCTTTGTAAATCTAGCAATAAGGACAATTTTCTTCAAAACATTTTCCTTACTGCACAGATGTATGATTGTGGTCTTTGTCATAGTCATCCGTTTCTGCCTCAATATTCATCCCGGTGCCCTTCACAGCACAGTGTTCAAAACCTGAGCACCAGAAGCTTGAGCTCAGCGGACCCGGCTTGGGGCATTGGTCCAGAAGTGCCCGTGCTTATTGCCAACCTCCCCCTATGCCCCATGTTGGTTTGTCAGCACAACGGGGAAGAACCAGAGAAACACAAGTCACCGAAACTGAACTGGTCAGATCTTCCCAGCAAGAACCGATGATAGAATGAAGGTACAGTTGCAATAGGGACCCATTTGTAAAAATGCATGTGCTTCACAAAATTTATGCCACTTAGTTTTAACTCGGCACGGCATGGTGGCATAATAAATATTATAACATATTGTGATGAGTACATATAGCCATATGTTCATATTCAGAGAACAATGAGGCATGCTAACCTAGGAACGGCCCCAGCAGGGACATTTCCAATGTGAACAGCCACACGTGGGAGCCTTGTCCAGACCCTCGATGGCATTCCAGTCCCCACGTGAGAATGCAGAGGGCCCGGCCCTTACGAGCTCAGCTTCCCCAAGCCTCACAGATGCTCACTCTGAAGGGAAGTCAGAATCCCAAGGAGCTAAACAGGACAAGAAATTAGTCATATCTAGTATATAATGTCCTAAAACCAAGAAGAGACCATATTTATCGAAACATGATGTTTGTTTTCCAACTTACACTCTGAAATTTCAATTAGTTTTCTCTCTCTGGTCCCATATTTAGGAAACGAGAAGCTTTAGTGCTAAAGACAGGAAAAGGAAGAAGGATGTTGAAAACATTTGTGTCCTGGCTTCAAAAATCTCCCCTACGTTGGACTGAGCTGCTAATTCCTTTGCTGTTATGTACCCCCAGCCCCGTCGCTCCCTCTCTCCTCTCTCTCTCACCTAATTTGGCAGAACTCCCCAGCAAAACCATTCTTTGTGGGGCTCTGCAGAAGACTGAAGGAGAAGCTGCCTGTCACGAGACCATGATCAGCTCACCCGCCAGCTCACCTAGCTTTATTGCACTTGCATTTTATCTTCTTAAAACAAGTCCTTTAGATTAGCAGTCACTCAAATGCACAATCATGAACATGCAGTACAGTTTATCAAGCCTGGAAAAGCCTTCCCCATGAACAAACTTGTTTTTGTAGAGTCAGACTCAATTTAGAGCAGCACCCTCCCCCTGCCTATGAACTTGAGGTCATGTGGTGCTGACTCCTCTCTCGACCCCTAGGAACGCGTGGTGCCCAGCAACCTGCTCTTGGGACCCCGCCAGCAAGCCTGTGGTGATCGCTTACCACATCTTTCCTGGTGTTTCTAGGTATAAACTCCTTGAATGACACAAAACCAAACCACAACCTTGTCCCACAACTTCTGTGCAGTTACCAATCTCAGGAAACCACCATGTCTTGGCTCCTAGAATAATCGCTTCCCTGATCTGTGAAAAGCTTTGATGGAACATTGGCATTTATATCAGAAGTACATGAGCCAGGTCTGGACTAACCTTTTAGATTTTCCTGCTGTCTAGTGTTAAAAGCCAATTTCTTTCTTTCTTTCTTTTTTCTTTCTTTCTTTTTTCTTCCTTCCTTCCTTTCTTTCTTCCTTCCTTCCTTTCTTTCTTTCTTTCTTCTTTTTTTCTTCTTTCTTTCTTTCTTTCTTTCTTTCTTTCTTCTTTCTTTCTTTCTTTTTTTCTTTCTCTTTTTTTTAAAGGATTAACAGTTAACAGTATTATTTCAGAGCTCAATGTCAAATAAGAAAACAAAAAAATTCTGAGTTCATGCCATGTGGGGTTTCCAATTGTAAGGTGAATAGACAGTATCTGCACTTGCAGAGAAAAACCCCAGAGTTTATGTTTTGATTTTGGTTTTACACTTTTTCAAACTTCCCTTTACTTGCTTTGAAAGCTGACCACAGTCACCTTTAGTGTGTGCAAGGTCAAGGGAACATGGGACAGCTGAGGGTATGGTCCTCAGAGAATTGCATCTGAGTCCCTAGAGACCCACCACTAATGAAGAAATCCAGTGTGAGAGGCCATCAGAGAGGCCATGGCATTTTCGCAAATTACAGGGCACACACGCAGCTTTAGAGGTATCTGAATTTCCTGGCACCACGTGCCCCTTCCCCGAGCAGAATGTGCTGGCCAGGCCCGGGACATGGTCATACTGAAGACATGATTCATCCCTTGTCTATAATTTAAATTTAACTGGGTGTGCTGTATTGTATTTGCTAAATCTGGCAGCCCTGGGCTGAGGACACAGAGCCAGCTCAGAGGGACCCGGGCTCTGATGTTGGCATGCTGTTGGGGGGACGTCAGCGCCTGCAGCCCCGTGGACATGTTGTGGGTTAGATAATGCTTCCTGGCACGCGGAGCAGGTCTGAGGAGATCAGGGCTGTGGCCGCTCCCCTTACGGAGACCGCCATCCCTCTCGCAGGTGCACCCCACTGCAGAGGCCCCGGGGTCTTCAAGAAGCTCACAGTGGAGGTGGGCACGTCAGGTGGACACGTGGGCACTGGGACAAACAAGGTGTGAACATGATTAGGTACTAGGTTGTCCATGTAGTGACCTGAATCGTGCCCCCAGAGATATGCATCCAAGTCCGAACCCCAGTCCCTGGGAATGTGACCCTAATAGGGAATGGGACTATGTGAAGAGGAGGCCAGTAGGGTGGACCCTAACCCAGTGACTGGTGTCCTTACAAGGAGAGGCGCGGACACCCACAGAAACACGGCGTGTGGAAAGCAGGTGGAATTGTAGGGAGGCAGCCGCACGTCAAGGCACGGATGGGCCACCAGACGCTGGCAGGCGTGGGATGCCCCCAGAGTCTCGGGGGGGGGCGGCCTGCTCACCTCGGCCTCAGATCCCGGCCTCCAGATGAGGCAGAAGGAAGTTGTGCTGCTTTAACCAGGAGCTCGCCGCGCTCCGCCCCGGCAGCCCCAGGAAGCGGCCACCGTGTGCTGCGCGGGGCGTGCGGGGATTCACTGGGGGACAGTCGTGAAGTTTGAGTAGGCAGATGGCTGCTCAGAAATGTTTCCCCCGAGTTTGTTCTCTGGCTCAGGATGCTGTCCACTTCAGCTCACCGGTCCCCTGCGGCCACGGGGACCTGCCGAGGGGGAGCAGGGCCTGTCACGTGGCCTCCCGGGGCCCACAGCCCTGAGCCAACGAGGCAGGGCGGCCGAAGGCCTTCCTGGGTCCCGAGAAGCCCGTCTGCGCTCTGGGCATCGTGTGGGGCCTCAGGCCCGCGGAGAGATGCAGATGCTCATGGGGAGCATTTATCCAGCAGATGCAGAAAGATTCCTCACTGGGATGATCGCTTAGGGAAGGATGCAGCGGGGACGAGGAGGAGACCGTCTCACTGGCTGAAGGCTTCTGACGTAGAGAAATCCTGTGAAAGTCCAAGTTTTCCGAAGCCCGGAACTCTCCGCCGTGGGGCCTGGGCCGGGGCTGAGGTAGTCCGCTTCCGTGCGGGAGGCTGGGCCCTGCATGCCCGGAGGCCTCCGGAAAGGCCGCGGCCGCGGGTTAGGGGGCGGTGTTGCCGCGCTGTCGCATCCGCCCTGAGCTCTAGGATTCGTTCTCGAGCAGGACGGAGCAGACAGACGGAAGGAAACGGCGGCCTGCGCGCTCCAGCTCCTGGGGAGTTAGGAAGGAGGAATGGTTTTATCAATGTGTGGGCTCAGCAAAGTCTGCTGGACGTTCCCCTGGGCCTTTTCGACGGGTTCAGGAACATCTCTCTGTCCCCCGTGGACCTCAGTTAGACACCAACAGAGCGGAGCCCAGTGACGCCCTCGGCGGAAGCCAGCGCCCCCGAGCAGCCCCTTAGAGACGGGGTCTCAGCGTGTCTGAGCAAAAGACAAGCCCGTGTGAATTTGCGGCTGGACTGGGAAACAAGCAACACCCTCACCCGAGACCCACGAGACTGCTCGTCCGCCCTTGGGTTCAAGGCGGGAGGGTGAGACCAGACCAGGAGTCCCTGTGGACACTCGGGCAGAACTCCTCACCGCCTGTGGGGGAAGCCACCGCTGCCCATGCTGATAGCTTGCTTCTCTGTGGGGAAGGGCCCCCGTCTGTGGGGAAGGGCCCCCGTCTGTTGGGAAGGACCCGCCGTCTGTGGGGAAGGGCCCCCCTCTGTGGGGAAAGGCCCCCCGTCTGTTGGGAAGGGCCCCCGTCTGTGGGGAAAGGCCCCCCATCTGTGGGGAAGGACCCGCCGTCTGTGGGGAAGGACCCGCCGTCTGTGGGGAAAGGCCCCTTGTCTGTGGGGAAAGGCCCCCGTCTGTGGGGAAGGGCCCCCCATCTGTGGGGAAGGGCCCCCCATCTGTGGGGAAAGCTCACGAGGGGGCGGCCGTCCAGGCTTCAGCAGGACACCAGAGCTTGGCCTCTGTTCTTGGGCCGTGGCTCCGGCAGGTGCGTCACCTGACAGGCTGTGGGCAGGCTGTCCCAGTCACTCCTTTGTCAGCAAGGACGCCTTCCCCTGTGGAGTGTCTGCACTCCCGCGAGTAGAGCTGGACCTTCCCTTCGCGTCCTGTCGGCACCTGAGTTTCTTCCACAGCTTTTATGCTGCAGGAACTTAGGATTCAGGCAACTCACTGCTGACCCTTTAACAATCTCTGGACTAGAGACATGCAAGGAATGGCTGTAAAACACGGACTTAAAATGTTTACTTTGAAATAATCACAAATTCACAGAAAGTTGCAACAGAAACCTACAGGAAGGTCTCGCAGACCCTTCCCTCAGCCTCCCGCCCCGGCAGCATCTTGCATAACTGCAGTGTGACGTGGGGACCCACAGGATGTCACACAGGCGTGGAGTGGACTTGGGGTTCCCAGCGTGTGTGCACATGCGCGCCTGTCTGTGCACATGCGTGTGGTCACGTGGCCCTGTGACGTGAGCAGCTTCACCTCTGCGCTCGATGCCCAAGAACGCAGGTGTGGGGTCATCTGGTATGCCCGCTTTTAGTTTGAGACGGGACTACTGGACTATTTCCACAGTGGCTGCACCATTTTATCTTTCCACCAGCAATGCAGCTACTCAATTTTTTTTTCAAGTTTGGGAGTTTTATTTATTTATTTTTTATTTAAATTCAATTAGCCAAGGTTAGTACATCATTAGTTTTTGATATAATGTTCACTGATTCATTAGTTGAATGTATCACCCAGTGCTCATTACATCACGTGCCCTTCTTAATGCCCATCCCCCAGTTACGTCATCCCCCCACCCCCCTCCCTTCTGTAACCCTCAGTTTGTTTCCTGTGGTTAAGAGTCTCTTTTGGTTTATCTCCATCCCTGGTTTTGTCTTGTTTCATTTTTCACTCCCTTCCCCTATGATCCTATTTTGTTTCTTAAATTCCACATATCAGTGAGATCATATGATACATGTCTTTCTCTGACTGACTTATTTCGCTCAGCATAATACCCTCCAGTTCCATCCACGTCGTTGCAAATGGCAAGATTTCATTTTTGATGGCTGCATAATATTCCATTGCGCGCGTGTGCGCGCGTGTGCGCGCGCGCGTGTGTGTGTATCACATCTTCTTTATCCATTCATGTGTTGATGGACATCTGGGCTCTTTCCATAGTTTGGCTACTGTGGACATTGCAATGCAGCTATTCTTATATGCATATTTTTATGTATAACTTTAATATCAACTCATCAAGTCCATAAAAAACCCCATTAATATTTTCATTGGAATCGTGTTAAATATATAAATTAATTTAAAGAAGTTCACAGCAGAATTGAGGGGAAGGTACAGATATTTCCCATAGGTTCCCCCAACCCACCCATGCATGGCTCCCCATTATCAGCATCCCCCCGCAGAGCCCTGCATTTGTTATAATTGGTGAACCTACATTGACACTTCATAGTCACCCACAGTTTGCATGAGGGTCACTCTTGGTGGTGTGCATTCGATTAGTTGCACAAATGTATAATGTCGTGTATCCACCATGATGACATCACACAGAGTAGTTTCATTGCCCTAAATATCCCCTGTGCTCTGCTTGTTCATCCCTCCCGCTAACCCAATCCCTGGTAACAACTCATCTTTTTACTCTTTCATAGTTTTTCCTTTTCCAGAATGTCCTGCAGTTGGAATCATAACAGTAGTTGGCTTTTTCAGGTTGGCTTCTTTCACTTACTGATATGCATTTAAGGTCCCTCCATGTCTTTTTATAGCCTGATTGCTCATTTCTTTTTGGTGCTGGATAATATTCCATGGTCTGGATGGACCATAGTTTATTAATCCATTCACCTCCTGAAGGACATCTTGGTTGCTTCCAAGTTTGGGTGATTATTATTTGTTTTTAAATATTTTATTTATTTATTTTAGAGAGAGATAGAGAGAACGTGAGTGGGGGGAGGGTACGGGCAGAGGGAGAGGGAGAGAGAGAATCTCAGGCAGAATCCCTGCTGAGCAAAGAGTCCAACATGGGGCTCGATCCCACGACCCTGAAATCATGACCTGAGCCAAAATCAAGAGTCTGATGCTTAACCAACTGAGCCACCCAGGCGCCTTGGTGATTATTAATAAAGTTGCTGTCAATAGCCTTGTGCACGTTTCTGTGTGGACACAAGTCTTCAACTCCTTTGGGTAAATACCCAGGAGTGTGATTGCTGGATTGTATGCTCAGAGTATGTTTAGTTTTGTGAGAAACCGCCCAACTTCCGCAGCGGCTACGCCACGTTGCGTCCCCACCAGCAGCGAGTGTGAGTCCCCGCTGCTCTCCCATCCCTGTCAGCGCTGGGCACTGTCGTTCTCTGGATTCGGGCCGTTCTCATCGGCGTCCAGGGGTGTCTCCTTGTGGTTTGATTTGCATTTCCCTGGTGACATTTGGAGTCTTTTGTATGCTTGTTTGCCATGTGTATTTCTTTTTTGGTGAGGTGTCTGTTAAGGGCTTTGGCCCATTTAATTAGTTTGCTTGTTTTCTTATGCTGAGTTTTATGAGTTTGTATGTAATATATTTTGGATCACCGTCCTTTATCCGTGTGTCTTTCATAAATATTTTCTCCTGATCCAGTGGCTTATCTTGTCACTCTCTTACATTGTCTTTCACAGAGCAGAGTTTTTTAATTTTAATGAGTCCAGCTCATCAATTATTTCTTTCATGGATTGGGACTTTGGTGTTGTCTCTAAAACGTCATTGCCACACCTGAGCTCACCTACATTTTCTCCTATGTGATCTTCTAGGAGTTTTATAGTTTTGCATTGTAGCTTTAGATCTGTGATCCATTTTGTGTCAGCTCTGTGAGGGGCGTAAGGTCTGTGTCTAGACTCACTTTTTCCTACATGAGGATGTCCACTTGTCCTGGCACCTTTTGTTGAAAAGACAAGACTGTCATTGCTCCATTTTATTGCCTTTGCTCTTTTGTCAAAGATCCGTGACTATCTTTGTGTGGGTCTATTTCTGGATTCTCCGTTCTGTTCCATTGATCTATTTGTCTATTTTTTCGCTGATACCACGCTGCTGTAATGACTGTTCTAGTTTCTGGGACTGCATGACCAGTAAGACCAGTCTGTAGGCCATGCCTTTTCCTGACTAAAGGTTTACATTATTATTTCTGAAATTTTACTGAGATACGTCTAGGTGTTTGCCTATGTATCATTACGTCTTTTTAAACTGAATGATCTCTTTTGATTTGCAGATGGAAGAACATTTTTTAACTAGTGAAAATGTCTTGGTCCACTTGGACCCCGGTAATAAGACACCATGGGCTGGCTGGCTTACACAGCATAAATTTATCTTCTCACAGTCCTGGACGTCCAACATCGGGGTGTGTGTGGGTTTAGTTTCCTCCGCGGCCTCTCTCCTTGGCTTGCAGATGCTGTCTTTCTGGTGTGTCCGCAGTGTGGTTTTGTGTGAGCTCACACCCCTGGTGCTCTGTGAGTCCGAAATCTCCTTCCTACAAGGACACCAGTCCAACTGGACCAGGGCCCACCCTCAGGACCTCATTTTAACTTACTCCCCTCTTTAGATGCCCCATCTTCAAGCACAGTCCCATTCTGAGCTACATAAGAATTTGGGGAGGACACAATTCAGACCATACAAAAGTTGTGTGTGTGTGTTTTTAAATTATTTGATGGATTATTTTCTCTAAGTGCTTTTGCCTCTTCAAATTTGATCATGTGTAGATTAAATTTCCTAAGTCTCACTGGCCTTTCAGCTATAAGCTTTCTCTGTCTTTTGCTTTTGCTTCTGAGAGAAATTCTTATCTCACACTCCACTGATCTGATATTCTGCGGTGCTCTATCCGTGCGTAACCAACTATTGTTTTAAATGTAGCAAGTGTGTTTCCATTTTCATGGGGTCTTTCCAAAATTCAGATGGTTCCCTCTTCTTGACTCCTCTTCTATTTTTAGATGGCTGACCTTATCAATCTTTTTGAGAAAATTATTTAAAAACGAGTTCTGTTTCTTGTAGTAAGTTGCAGGGAGATATTTGAGTTCCTCCTTCAAAAGAATTACTGCAAGAATCAGGAAGTCTTACTCTTTTAGACCAGTTATGACTGTATGAAATAGTTCCTACAAGAAACAGGACCACACTTTACAAATTTTACTCATCTCGCTTCCCCAAAATATAAAGTAAGCTCAAGCCAGCTTCATTTTGGATATTCATGAGCTTGAACGGCCACTGGAAAAGTGCCCAAGGAAATAAATAAGGTGAGTAGAGTGAAGCGGGCAGAGCGTGAGCACCCAAATCCCGCTTTGCTGCATCACTTTAGGTAAGGATGGTGCCCAGGAGACACTGCAACACTAAGAAGCCACAGGTTAGAAGAACCAAGAAATGGTTTCAGTAGTGGCCCCTGGCCACCAATTAAAAAGCCTTCTAAGTATCAAAAATCATTTTCATGCTTTAGCTATTCCTTCTGACTCTGTAGCCACCGACAATGAAATCAGCAGAAGTTGATTATTCAGGTGGCTCAGAGATAAATAGAAATACTTCCCTTAATAGAATAGAAATGGACCCAACAACCCAGTTGGGTCCAATGTGGGATGTGGCCAAGAAACACATAATCAATTTGCCCTTTCCTGGGAATGAGAAGGAAACTCTGAAAGTCTTGCTTTGGAATACCTGACTTCTGACTCAGATTCATGAAAATTCCCATTATCAGCCAATCATTAAAGGTCACTTCTGAGTAATTCTGAGGAAACCTCCTGCTCACAGGGATATTCTATATTTGGACCTGCACTGCCTTAGGACCCCCAAATCCAGGCTCCCTCTGCTGCCCCTGGCCAGTGGGGTCTTGCAGCGCCTTGGTGAGGAGACCCATGCTCTGGGTGGTCAGAAGGGTGGTGGCATGCCCTGGGTACCAGGGTGCACTTTCCACTTCAGCTGCCCACCCACCCTTCCCTCAAATCAGATCAGGCACTTGGTTCACAAAAAAGCCAGACTACTAGATGTCCCCTCTGTTCAAATCTTTCACCCAATTTTATTGGGTCCTTAGAGTTATTTTTGAGCTGTGTAAGCACTTTATATATTCTAGACACAAGCCCTTTATCTAATGAACCCGTCGTAAAGATTTTCTTCTGTTCTGTGATTTGTGTTTTTACTTTCTTAATGATGTCATTCAAAGAGCAAAAGTCTTTAAGTTTGTTCTGGCTTAATTTATCAGTTCTTTCTTTTATAATTTAGGCTCTTTGTGTTCTATGTAAGAAATCTAAAATCATCCCAACTTCACCGATATCTTCTAAAAGTTGTATAGTTTTGGGTTCATTTTGAGTTAAATTATGTATATGTTGAAAGGTAAGAGTTAATGTTCATTTTTTTAATAGGGAAATCCAGCTGCTCAAATACCATTTATTGAAATATTATCACCTTCCCTTGAATTTTTTGGGCACCTTTATTGAAAGTCAATTGACCATATATGGTTGAACTTACCTGTAGACCCTCTATCCTGTACTGTTAATCTATCTGCGTGCTCTTCACCCATGCTAACACCAAGACAAACTATTGATTTTGTAGCTTAATTGTAAGTCTTGAAATAAAGTACAATAAATCCTCCAACTTATTTGTTTATGTTAAAACTGCTTTGATTATTCCAGGCCCCTGACATTTCCATATAAATTTTGGACTCAGCTTGTCAATTTCTACAACAAAAAGCCTGCTAGAATTTTTATTTGGGTTATTTCATCTACTGATATAAAACTGGGTGTAATATTTATTTTCTTATAATTCTTTAAAAGAGCTATTTCACTGTCTCTGTGGTTTCTGATGAAAACCCATGGTCATTCAAATCATTGTCCCTCCCTACATAATTGGTCTTTTTTCTCCCTGCTTCCAAGTTATTTTTGTGTGTCTTGGGCTTTCAGCATTTTGAGTATGATGTGACCAAAATGGTTTTCTTTGCTTTTATCCCTTTTGGGCTTGTAGAGCCTCTGGAATCTGTAAATTTATGTCTTCCACCAAGTTTGGCACAATTTCAGGCATTATTTCCTCAAACATTATTTTGTGTCCTCATCTCAGTTTTTTCTCCTTTTTTACTCCAAAGACAGGAATGTCTGTTTTTACTGGTGTCCCACAGGCCTCTGAGGCTCTGTCTATCTCAGCCGGATCATTTTCACTGGCTTGTTTCCGAGGTGATGGATTCTTTCTTCCAGTATGTCCATTCTGCTATTCATCTGTTCTGTGAGTCCTTTTATTTTAGATATTGTATTTCCCAGTTCTAATTTTCCATTTGTTTCTTTTTCTATCATCTGTTTTTCTGCTGAGAATTTCTTTATTGTCCTTCTTCCTCTCACGGAGCACTGTTATATCCCTGTTGTTTTAGGTCTGTTTCTGGCGGTTCCAGCATTTGTATAGGGTGCGCTTTGCGGGTGCTCATTGATTTCCCTTGATAACTCTCAGTTTCCCAGTTCTTTGTATGTCAGTTATTTCAGTTTGAATCCTGGATGGTATGAATGCTAGTCCCCAGGAGAACGTTTATGTTTTTGTCAGGCATTTGGCCCCGTTGGGTCAGAAAGCCTGCTGTGAGTGCTGCCCAAACCTCAGGTCAGTGCTTCTTGCCTTAGTTTTACCTTTTAGTATTTTTGAATTTACATTTTAAACCCAATTTTGTTCTATAATCATAAAATATTCACATGGCTCCAAAGTAAAGCCAATAATTCAACATATATACCCACCGCTATTTCCTTTTTTGTTTTGTGAATCACATGCCTCTCTTCTCAGACAAATGATAATACAGCGTATACACTTTTTCCATTTTTGTAGGAACTAAGTCTTGTTTTAATTTTGGTTAAATATGTGAATCAATTTGCACAATTATGGTATAATGTGGTTGGAAATATTTCAGTGAATAATTATTTCTTGAATTATTTATTTACCTTTTCTTATTCTATATGAATACTGACAAATGAATCAGTAGTTTATCTTATTAAATCCTAACATAACTAGGATCGATATTACACCTTAGTAACAAAATTTTCATTTACATTTGTTCTGAAATTGAATTTTCTTAGTTAACATTTAAATTTTGATTTAAACACTGAAAAATATTGTTTTTTCAGGGATATCTCATACTACTAACATGAAAGAGTGACTACATTCAGTTTTTAGAGCTACAATTCCCTTAATTCTGTGTTCAATTCTGGCATTTTTTCCCTTTTCTTTTCTTTTTCAAGCTCAGCCTCCAGTTTAGTAAGTAAATATACAGAGGATGCATGAATCAGTTCATAACGGCAAAGGGACTTGAGGCAGGCAGGTGAGAGGTTGTTAATTGACCTCCTGCTCTCCTTTGGAAACTGCCTGGTGAAATGTGTGTCGTGATTAAGACTCTGGCATGCTTGGTGCTCAACAATAAGGCTTCAGGACCGAGCGGCATCGTCTTGCCGGCAGTTGGCTGATCCATCACGAAGGAGAAGAAGAATTTCTGGGACCTTACTGAGGAACATATGGCAGGCTCTGATTTCCTTACTAAATCAGATGATATTACTAGAACTGGGTCATTATGCACACATTGTAATCTATCGTTAAGCCCAACAAAGTAATATTTAGCTAGTGTTTTAATTGTGCTACTGGGATTTATCTCTGCTTTTCAAAGAAAAAAAAAGTCAGGCGGAAGGGAATGGGGAGAAGCAGTGAATTTTCCATTTTAATAAAAGAGATTGTCTGTTTTGACAAACGATGCTGTGGAATGAACAGTTATGCATCCCGACACGTGTGGAATCGTGATCTTATTGGACTGCCGAATGCAGGAATGTACTATTTGGAAGGGGTGGCCTCGTGGCCCTGGCGTGCGGTTTCTGTGTAGCAAGACCATACGGGAAGTGTGGCTCTAGTCAAGTCAATGAGGCTGACGTCCGTATCACCTTTTCTGTTAAAGCAAATACACTAAATACATATTTCAGTCAATTATTCATGTCTTTAGGACTTTTCTACGAACATGCTTTTCCCTCCAATATTTTGTCAATCCTCCATTTCTTTTGAGGTGCTTTTGTTATTTGTAGTCAGGAATAAAATCATTAAAAATCTGTGGACTACACAGGTTTGCTCTGTATGAGTAGCATCATCTCAAGCTAATGCTCACTCCCACCTGTTTTAGGATTCCTTCCACACTGTAAGGCCCATAGTGTTCTAAAAATAGTAAGCCTCTTAGCCCTGTGCTTTCCTTTGGAATCAGTTCCTATCGGGCCATAACCACCTGCTCCCTGGCGTTTTGTGCTGAATGACCACCCCAGCATGGCCAGTGGGTGAGTGAGGAACAGTTATCACTCCGGCCCCAAAACTTTTGGGGGCACAGGGAGCCGTCGTGAACCTCATGCTGGCAGACCTGCTAAACACACGTTTTCTTTTTGCAACATGTTAGGAGAAAGACCCAGACAAATTCTGGCTCTGTCTCCAACAGCTGGAGATAAAGAACCTTGTTTTCTTTTCTGTCAGGGTTAACAAAACAGGCAACTTATTAGATAGCATTTTGACAAGCACAGTGGATAATGAATCCCGTTACATAGTTAAAGACTTTTAACCATTAAAAAGATTTATGAGCTGAGCCCGCGCACATCCGTGCCTGAGGAGTGGATGGAGCTGCCACTCACCCCTGCCCACGTGGGGGCTGGGGACACTCAGGGTGGTGTCTTTGAGGCGAGGCAGAAGGATACCCAGAGGGCTGGTGCGTGGCTGACGTTTTGGATTCCCAGCTGCACACGACGTCCTCGCTGCCATGCCTTCTGATGCAGGCCCAGGGTCCTGAAGGTCAATCAGATGACCCAGGGGCTGTTTGCCGGGGCAGGTGCTGGCCACCCCGGGGAGGCCAGGGTCCAGGACCTAACGGCCCTGCTTTGTTGCAGGCTCCTCTCCAGACTGACGAAGGAGCAGGGTGTGCCCACGGATAGGTCTCTACTTGGAACATGCAAATAGCACTTGGAAGAACCTTCACTGAAGTATGTATAACTTTTGAATGCGTGGTGTGAAAAGAAAATAACAAAAAAGAGGGAACAGCACAGTAAAGATTCACACTTGGCAGAGATTAGGCATGCGAAGGGGGGAAAGAAAGACAGTCCACCGCGGTGTTCAGTTTAAGGCGCTGCAGAGAGAGCAAGACGAAAACACAAGGACGGCTCCTGCAATAACTCAGACCTGGGGTCGCTCCACGTTGAGACGCTAACGTGACCTCAAGGGGCTGACAAGCACAGAAGTATTTTCAGGGAAAAGGCTTCGCCATTTTAGCTGGAAAAATACACATCCGTTTCTGATGACAAAGATTATGAACTATGTCAAGAATTCTCAAAGCTCTGAGATGGCCTCTCTGCAGCTTACTTCTGTTTGGAAGGTGTTACGAACATAAGCCTGAGGAAATAAAACCAGCGGCCTCCTGGGTCCGTCTCGCCTTGGTTTCGGGCGCGACACCGATGTACAAATGCACGTCTGACCCTCCGCCTGAGTCCTGTCTGCTGAGAAGCAGGTGCTACATGCTGTTGGCCAACATGTCACGTGGATTTGTGACTCACGACACACTCCGTTGTGATTGTCTTGGGACTTTCGTCCAGAGCAAAGGCGGATGCGCAAGTTACATCTCAAGTAATTACCTGCCTGGACAGTTTCTCCAAGGTCCTCAAATGTCACCGTAATATTTCTTTGGTGCCTGAAAGCAACACGGCACAATACTAGGAGAAGAAACTTGCTTTCCAGTAAACCTCGCAATTTACCATTTACTGTTTTAGGGAGTTCCCAGATCTCCCAGAACCTGTCATAGCTCTTGATTATTAAGTCCAAGCCACATTAGCTTATATTTGAGGTTCTAGAACTTTCATTTATTGTCACCAGCTATGTGTCCTAATCTTGGTGATTTATAGGAGTTATTTCATTCAACCCTGAGAATGGCCCTGAGCGGTGGGTATTAGGTATATTTTATATATTGAATTTTGGTTAAGAATGACTAAGTATTTTTTTCTACTCTGCTACTCCTAGAAATAAATTTGAAATGGATATTCATTCCTATTCATATTATATTTCTTATCATTCATTTTATCTCTTGGAAATTTGACCTCTATTCTTCCTGTCCATTTCTAGAAGATGCATGCTTTATTTATGCATTTCTAAATTTTTCCAATTTCTGTCTGTTCAGTAACAGAGATCTTTTCAAAGAATTCAACCCTCTGAAAGTCTAAGCATTATCTCCCAAGAAAATAGCTTTTCATTTGCTTTGGGAAGCAGCCAAATTTTGGTTGATTTTTTTTTTTTTTTTTTTACATTGAAACCAAGTTTGGAGACTGTAAAAAAAGAAAAAAAGAAAGAAAAGCTGAAATTATGGTCTTCATAGCTAACTTCTTATATATCAAGATGAACATATTTTCCATAAAATGATTTGCTGATTCTAGTTTAATCTATATTTAATTAAGAGGAATAGATCTCATTTTCTTCTTCAGAGCAATGCAGAACCAACAGGTTATCCACTTTCCAAACTGCACATGTTACTGTAAGTTACAGCACTTCAGCGCATTTCCCAAACTTCGGAGTCCTTATGGTGGGGGGATTGTTTGTTAGGGCTAGTTACTAAATTGCATTCTATGCTGCTAGGCTTCTTTTGCACTTGAACAGTTGTGCTCAAAAAACATCCACATTTACCAAAGTCATCTCCTCAAAAAGGAAATCTTGCAATGACGTGTTAATAGCACTGTTTTATATGGCACAGCAAATTTAGCCTATCCCTAGAGGCACAGCAAATTTTGATATATTTTGCTTCTCCTTGATGATGCTTATCTGCTTGGTATTTAATTTGCAACTTGTTATCTATTACTCATGCTGTTTGCCAATTTCTCTTCTGTGTTTCATACCATTGTCAAATTAACTTTTTACTGGAATATGCCTGGAAAAGGTAGGTGTAGCTCAAAATAAACTGGTTTATTATTTAAATTTATTATTAAATTTCTCTTTGCCTCTGGTTTCTAGAACTTTGGCATTTTATAGATTATAAGTCAAATTAATGTGTAAGAAGATTTGTTGCTGTAGCTATGAAGCAGTCTATCTATCTATATCTATCTATCTATCTATCTCTATCATCATCATCTAGCTCTAGATCCATCCATCCATCCATCCATCCATCCATCCATGATATCTATCTCTCTCTCTCTCTCTCTCTCTCTCTCTCTCTCTCTCTCTATCATCATCTAGCTCTAGATGCACCCATCCATCCATCCATCCATGATATCTATCTATCTATCTATCATCATCTATCATCTATCATCTACCTCTATCATCATCATCTAGCTCAAGATCCATCCATCCATCCATCCATCCACCTATCCATCCATCCATGATATCTATCTATCTATCTATCTATCTATCTATCTATCTATCTATCGTCTATTTATCCATCATCTACTCATCTATCATCTATCTATGTATGTATCAATATCTACCATCTATCATCTATGTAACCTATGTGTATACATACACATACTCAAACATATATAATATTTGATAGAAAAGGGAATTTTCTATTCCTCAGAGCAATAATTAAGTTAATTTGCCATTTGTCCTTTTATCCTTGCAGGGAATAGGAAGTGGGGGAAGGACAAAGCAGATGTTGTCATGATTCTATTTAATTTTGAACTAAGTATTAGGTATTAGTTCATTTATAAGATGTATAAGTTCTGGAGATCTAATGTACAGCATGGTGACTATAGTTAATAATAATGTTTTATATACTTGAAATTTGCTGAGAGTGGATCTTAAATGTTTTACACACACACAAGTGGTAACTATGTGAGGTGGTGGACATGTTAATTAGCTTGATTGTGGTGAATATGTATACCTAAATATACATAATTTTTGAGGTCAATCAGGCCTCAATAAAGCTGGAAAATTTTAAGAAAACAAAAACTGAGTATCTTATTTTAAGTGAAACTTTGATATTTGAAAGTTTCCTTCAGCTGCAAAATAAAAATATGTAGAACTTACCTACATGCATTTCTTTATTCAGTGTGACTACAGTTCCAGAAATGGGGGCCTCACTGAGATGGCACATTGTGCTTATAAAAGCTGGTAAGTATGTGTGCGTTTGTGTGTGTGCCCATGTGTTTGGAGGGTGCACGGCAGCGGTAAGGAGGGAAGCGCAGGGCGGGAGGAGGCTTGTGGGTTCACCGTCAACGCCCACACTGTAGTGCGTTACTGCGTGGTTGTGGTGTCGACTGCAGACATTGTGAACTAAGGGCAGGAACGTGCACAACAGGGAACGAGGGCTGATGGCAGGCTGGTGTCATGCAGACTGGCTGAGTGACACCCACTCTCGGTCACTCACTGGATGCGAGCGGAGCAGGTCATATACACCGTGCACCTCTGTGAAATGGGGCGCTGATGCTCCCTGTCTTCTTTCATTCCCTCTGTCTCCCGGGGCCTCTCTGAAAACTTGTGAATAAAAAAGGGGATTCCTGTGAATTTTCCTAGCTCTTCTTCAGGATGAAAGCATCAGGGGCTGGTTGCCCTGGCCACCCTGGTTTTGCAGCTGCTCTAGAAGCCAGTCCTGGGATGACTGGGGCTCTCCTTACGATGGAAGCTGCCAGGCAAACCCAAAGGAACGCCTTCCCCCTCCTCTCTTCCTCACCGGCGTTGAGGGTTGTATGAGAATGAATTTTGGGGCTTTAATGTTGCTGATGTAGACGTGTCTGAGGCAATGCAGAGTAGAGGGAAAAGGCTGTGGGCTCAGGTGTCACACAGGGACGACTTGTCAGGGGCAGCCATTCCTCTCGGCGGACTTGTTCGAAACTTACGGGCATTGTTCAAGGTGGTGCGTGCAACCGTCTGGATGTCCATGTGCACACACCCCCCTCTCCACTCACGTCTGTGTCTCTGTGGTCTGTGTGTGCGTCTGCACATATCTACCCCTGTACGTCCAGGGCATCTACACCCGTGTCCACCTGTGTCTGTTCTGCAGCCGCTACCCCCGTACGTAAGTCTGTCCCTGTCCCTGTATCATTTATATCTGTACCTGAATCGTCGACACCCGTGTCCACCTACAGCTGTATCGTTATGTAATCTATACGTCCGTATCAGCGCCGGCATCTCCGTCTACACCATCTCTGTGTTTCTCTTCAATCACCCACATCTATACCACACCCCCATCTACAACACCAGCGCGTACGGATCCACATAACCCAGATTCCCTTGATTAGCTGCCACCTGAGTGCCCCCGTGTTACATGCTGGTTGCAATTAAGAAACCTATTAATAACCACAGGAGAATTTTACTCAGGTGCAGAGACAAGTAAATTGAGGGCGAAATTAGATTATAGACAACAGGTTATGACAGGTGAGATATTTCTCTTTTTAACCAAAGAGGAATAAATGAATAATTTAATAAATTAAATTTTTATCAAAGAGGAACACAGAAGCCTAATTCATTCCCATTTCCAGCCTCCATTTTTAGGGAGACTCTAAGACACCCTATAAGACGTCCACTACAGAATGTTTCTCGGGCTTTCGGAGAGTGGAAGGCCCTTTGTATGTGTTCTCTTCTCTGTACAAATTGAAATGCCAGACTAAAATTGGTCATTCTTCATTTGTTTTTTCACTGATTTTGATTTTTTAATTGGAACCTATCATGGCCTGGCTTAGAATGTTAGTTGAGGTTTCGTGGGGCCTGTGCTCGTGCGGCTCTGCCGTGGCCGGAGAGTCGGGGTGCCTTCCTGGCCTGGGGTGTTGCTCGCTCAGAACACCCGGGCGCCACTGCGGCCGGCACACGGGGGACTGCGGAGACGCCCAGTGGCTTCCTGGCGGGAAGCCCGTCAGGAGGGAGCCCCGGGCTGGCAGAGGCGCTCCCCGGCTGGGGCCTGGCGGGTTTGGAGACTTAGCAGGAGGGAAGAGCAGGAGCCTCAGCCAGCTTCACCCCGGGGGAGCGGGGAGCGGGGCACCGGCCGGGCGGCGGCTCCGGGGAAGTCCGTCTGAGAGACTATGGAGTGGCTCCGGGGGCGCTGGTGGGACCAGGGGGCGCACATGTCAGGACCGGGAGGCGGGCGTGATGGAAGCTTAAGGCTCTGGACATAGTTTGGGTTGGATCCGCCTTTGGGTTCCCAGCTTTTAGCAACTGAAGCCTGTGGGTGGATCGGCATCCTCGTGGAGGTTACTGTGTCCCCGGGGCCCCAGACGGCTGGCACGCCCCAGGGCTTAGAGAAGAAGCAAGTCCTCAAGAGACAGAACACAAGCTGTTCCTGGGCTGACCTCTGTGTGGAGACCCGCACCCCTCCGCCCCTCCCGCACACAGCCCTGCCTCCCCGACGGTGGGCCCTCTGGTCCGCTGGGGGAGCACCTTCGGCCCTGCTGCTTGGGCACGGCCCCTCCTCCCTGGGACGTGACTCCCCGCGTGCCAGCCCCTTCGTACCTGCATGCGGACGGCTCACTCTCTCCACTCAGACTCTGCGTGCGGCGTCCTGCCCCTGAAGACCCCTGGCACTGACCCCAGCAGCCATCTCATCAGACGTGCTCAGTGAACGGCTGTAGAATGAACAAATGTTTTCTGTTTAAGCTTTCTGTGTGCACAATAGTTTCTTCTGAAACGGCAACAGTCCCGGAAAGCAGGTGTAACGTCCCCAACGTGCTCTTCACAGAGATGCCCAAGGAGAGTGCTTACCTGAACGGACTTAAAAGTGAGGACATGGGCAGTGGGAGACTCTGGACCCGGCTCAGGGAGGAGTGGGCTTCCAGCCTGTCAATGCACGGGTGATTTCTGCTGCTGCCAGCCACGTGATTCTTAGCAAAATCCCTCACACTTCCTATTATTACAGAGGAAATCTTGCTCTTCATTCTCCCTTGCTCTCCGACTTGTTCAAACCCTACCTCTGGAATCCTCGAGTACGTAAGAATCGTTTTGTGTTAGATCCACACGTACCGGTACACACGGATTGGAGCATTGGACGGAACCATAGGGAACGGCTGATACGAGCCTACAAGCATCGCGGTTTCATGCGGTTCAGTCCGACCCGTGCTTATGCACTGGAACAGAGTAAAACACAGGACGATAATCCTCTGAAGCTGACCACGGGGCTGCTCGAATTGCTTGGCCATCCACACAGTGTCCCACACATGGAGCTGGTCCCTCCTTACCTTTGCCTGGCCAGTCAGCGGCTGAGGGGCAGGCCTCTGTCTCCCGTCCCCGGACGGAGGGATGGAGCTCCCACAGCGTGGCCGAGATGTCTCCACGGCAGGCCCTGGAGCGCCCGCTGATGCTGGTTTGCTGCATCCTGGTACCAGGCGACTGTCAGTGTGTCTCACGTGAGCAGACGGTGAGGGTCTGCTGTGTCCGCCTCGTCCACCGCACTGCTGAGGCCTCTCTCCGCGTCCTGGAGCGCGGTAAGCCCCCAGCCTTGTGAGGAAGGGAGGCCCCCTACCTCGACGTGGTTCCTCAGGAGGACGTCCTAAATGAACGTAAAAGATGGAGATCTTGTGGGATCCTGGGGCCTCACACGATCTCATCTGAAGACCCCTGGGCTTACTTTGTTGATGAAGCACTTGAACCCCAGCCTCAAAACTGGAGTTCTCTTATCTCGTGGCGTACATGCTCACACACGATCTCAGCCCTTTCATCGGATTTACGCTTGTCCTTGTGTGTGAGGAGTGAAGTCCACACATGGAAACAGCCAAACTTGAAACAGCGTTGACAGAAAGATAGGGTGTGCATCTGCGGCCAGAGTCCTCTCCCCAGGGCAGACCTCAGGTTCAGCTCTACCAGGGACGAGGGGAATGATTCTGTGCCCGCCGCTACGAATCCAGCCCGCTTGCCCTCTCTTCTGGGAACGCATACGTCCTCGAAATGAAGATTCACCTCACCGTAGAGGCAAAAAGAGAAAACACGCAAGTTTGAAGACTTTTAAAATTCAAAAACTATTTTGCTGCAACACAGATGACACAGTCCAGGTAAAATTTCCCTGTTTTTCTCTGTTAACAGGGTACTTTACTACAATTCTTCATAGAGGGGCAGGGTCCTCATAGTGGAGAACCACGTCTACGGGGTGGGATTGACGACATCCACGGGGGGTGTGACACCTGCGCGTCCTGTATGGAGTCCCGTTGACCTGGATGTTTCCCTGACGCCTGGGTGTCTTACTGCTCGGGCGTAAGCGGCATCCTCCATGGTTCACGGAGGGAAACTTCTCTGATGGGGCTGTGGGTCCGCCTCTTCTTCGCAGGACAAGCTCTCCTGCCTGTTGTTAAACACATTTTTCCGAGTGGATAATACACGGCCAAGTGTGGAAATGCAAAGCCATGACAGTCATGGAATGAAAATAAGCCTCCTTCCGTTCATGCCCCCGTGTGTCCCTCCCCTTTCCCACGGAAGGCTACCGTGGTTCTGTGTGCTCTCAGACACATTCTGTGCCTCCGTGGCTCGGACCTTGAGTGGTCGGGCGTCTACTATCCGTTCTCTGGGTCTCTCCGATCGACGTCACTGTGACCTGCGATGCCGTCTCCTGGGCTTGTGCTGATGCGGGCAGAGATGCGTTACTGCCCTCGCGCACCCCGCGGAGTCACATGCGAGCCTGTGTCTGCGGTGACCTCTCCGGGGGCTGGGGTTGTTGTGCACAAGACCAGGAACACATTAAGATTCAATCACATTTTGGGACACCCGGGTGGCTCAGTCATGAGTGTCTGCCTTCAGCTCAGGTCATGATCCCAGGGTCCTGGGATCGAGCCCCGCGTCGGGCTCCCTGCTCAGCGGGAAGCCTGCTTCTCCCTCTCCCACTCCCCCTGCTTGTGCCCCCACCCTTGCTGTGTCTCTTTCTGTCAAATAAATAAATAAATAAATAAATAAATAAAATCTTTAAAGAAGAGATGCAAACACATTTCGGGCATGATGGTGGTGCCTGTCCTACCTGCACAGGTTGAATTGATCACCGCACACGGAGTAACGGATGACAGCACCTTCCCCTCCACCCCGGCAAGGACTCTGGGCCAATGTGATGGATGAAAAGTTGTATCCTGATGTGGTGTTAATTCTCATATTTCACAGGAGTGAGTTTGGGCATGTTCTTTTGTGTTTTTGGCTTGTTCATGCATTTTGTCCATATTGCTATCACCCCATTGGCCTTTGTCTTACTGATCTGTAGAAGCCTTTAGATGAAGAGGGGCAGCGTTTTCTCGTGATGTATGTTGTAGAGATGATGCCTGTTCATTACTTCCTTTTTGCCTGTTTGGTGGAGCTTTGCAGCTAGAAAACTTGTATTTTTATATAGTTGAATTTTTCAGTCTACTCTTTGATGACTTCTGGATTTTCATTTTGTTCGGGAAGGGAATCATCCTCACTAGTGGTGATGAACGTGTTCCAGTATTTTCTTCTAGTGTTCTATGCTATGTTTGTTGTCATGGTTATTTCATATTTGAAGCTTTATTCGATATGGAATTTATCTTGGTGTCGGTAATAAGGTAGGCATCAACTTTGCTTTTTTCAGATTGCCTCTTCATGTCCCTGTAGTATTTATTGAACCTTCTTTTTCTCAATGATGTGAAATGACACCTTTATTATATACTAAATCCTTGATATAGATATTTGGATCTATTTCTGGACTCCCTATTCTATTCCACTGATTTATCTGTCCATTCAGTGCAACAGCTGTCACACTCACATTATGGTGTGCTCTAACATCAGGTGGGAAGGGGACCCCCGTATCACTCCTTGCCACAGCAGTTTTATGGATATTATTTTATGGTTTCTTCCCTTATGGATGTTTTATCAGGATTGCATGACATTTTTAAATTAATTTAAGTAGAATTGATATCCTCATAAGGCGGACTTCCTATTTGAAGTTTGAGCGTGACTTTTCATGCAGAAAATCTTTCTTTTGGAATACTCAGCTGAGTTCTAAAATGGGCCTCACACATCCTATATCTATCATTTGACTTTTCCCCCCTCATGCTGTTTATCTGATAGTTGATTACATGTGGAATGATGTTGGTTGGTGTCTCACTTTTTATGTAGATACCTTACTAAATTATTTGATAAATCATAACATTTCAGGTGATTGATTTTTTTTTCCCAAGTACATGAACTTATCATCTGCTAATGATGAGTCCACCCCTCCTACCACCCTCTCCACTCCCTCCTGCTCACCCTCCACCCCTGCCCTCCCCACTCCCTCCTGCTCACCCTCCACCCCCTGCCCTCCTCACTCCTTCCTGCTCACCCTCCACCCCCTGCCCTCCCCACTCCCTCCTGCTCACCCTCCACCCCCTGCCCTCCTCACTCCCTCCTGCTCACCCTCCACCCCCTGCCCTCCTCACTCCCTCCTACTCACCCTCCACCCCTGCCCTCCTCACTCCCTCCTGCTCACCCTCCACCCCTGCCCTCCTCACTCCTTCCTGCTCACCCTCCACCCCCTGCCCTCCTCACTCCCTCCTACTCACCCTCCACCCCTGCCCTCCCTACTCCTTCTTGCTCACCCTCCACCCCCTGCCCTCCCCACTCCTTCCTGCTCACCCTCCACCCCCTGCCCTCCTCACTCCTTCCTGCTCACCCTCCACCCCCTGCCCTCCTCACTCCCTCCTGCTCACCCTCCACTTGGCTGCCCAGAGAGATGAGCTTCAGAACACACCCCTTTTCAACATGCCTACCTTTGATTCAGTATCAAGGACTATTTATTCCACAAATTTTTTTCGTACAAGACATTTCCCGGATATTTTGTGTCCAGTCTTGACAAAATCCCTGCCCAATACTTTGTGTTTTATCTGCTTTATTCAGTGTGTCTTAATGAATTGCCTCATAGCCGTGTCCTGCGTAACAGCTAAGCCTCATTTTCTCGAGCACAGACCATGGGTTACAGCATCTAGCATGTTCGTAAGTGCTCAGTGAGGGCTTTGTTATTAAGTGAATGTGATCTATTATTTTGCTGTTGGTCTTTGCACGGCACGACCGACAGGTGAGAACACAACACGGTGCTGCGTCCTCACGCGGAATCCACTTCTCGTGTGGTGGTTTTTAGACTTCTGCTCCTTCAGAATCATGGACCCTCCCTCTTGGCGGTGGGCATTTTATGCACGTAACAGCAGTTAATTCTGTGTTCTCAATGCACCGTCGAGGATGCAGCGTGATAACTCACCATGGTTAACCTTGGTTTCTGGAACTCAGTGTCATCTTGTGGAGGGGGCAGAGATCTCAGGGAGAACCACCACTGTAATAACAAATGAATACGTTCAGTTCTACACGTATAAATTGGAAAATTACTATGCACAGGCACGGCAGTAGGCACTTCAGTTATCATGCCATAGTAATGAAGTTTTTACGTGAGCTCGGCCTTATGCTAACTACTTGAAATGTTTTAAATCCTTTAATTCTAAAAATGACCCCACAGGGTAGATATTGGCCTTATATCAGTTTTTGGATTTGCAGTCTGAGGATTGTGCCCCGTTGCTGTGATGCCCATAAGGCAACGAGGGGCAGAGCTGGTGGCCAAGAGCTGTGTGGCCGCAGAACCCCCAGCCACGTGCTGTGGACCACGTGCTCCCGTGGCCACTGTGCGCCGCTCTGACTCGTGCAGCTTACGTGCTCCTAGGGAGATGACCTGCCTTTTATGTGCTCTCAAAGTCTCCTGCATGGATTCCTCTGATGGCAGACCCCAGGTCGGTCATGTTTATCATTATAGCTCAGTTATCTGCATAAACCGCTGGTATTTATCATACAGGTGGAAACCATTTTATGAACTGGTTTAAATCACAATAAAAACCTGACCGAGAAAACTTAAAATATTTGTCCAAAAACATTAACTACTATCCCATGAGGTGAAGATACTTTTTTTTTTTTTTTTTTTTTTTTTAGTTCTAATCTTGGTAAAAAGTCAATCACTCATAGCTCATTGTTGTGGGGTGGTGAGTCTGTGTTTTTTGCTTTTTGGTTTTTTTTGTGTGTGGGGTGTAGTATTTCCTCTTGTGGCAAGAGGTGAAGAATTCTCTACATGAAAGTCCACCCGTCTGTACGGTGCACGTGGAATTCCACGGTCCGGGACTTTACTGGAAAATCAATTGGCAGGCAACAGAAGTAAATGTGAGGCCTTGACTGAGCAGATGATGAGCCCCTGATCTGGGGAAGGACCCACCCATGAGCACCTCTGCAGAGAGATGGCCTCAGACCAAAGAAAATACACTGATAAATTTTATCTTTGAGTGTGAGAACTAGATAGTCAAGAAAACCAGTGACCTCAGAGCCCACTTCCTTTGATTATGTTATGTAAATACTTGACCACCACTAGCTACTCTGTTCTTCTGGCCAGAAGGAGGGGGAGCAGGACAGCATTCACACGGACGTCCCAAGTCAGGCTCTCGGGGCTTGAGTTTGTCTGAAGTGAATGCCTGACAAAGGCTGGAGTTTCCTGGGTTTTGTGCGCTCTTGTGTCCAAAGGTAAATGATGTTGGTATAGTCAAGAGAATCGACTTTGAGACAAAAGTAGTTTTAAAATGTCCATTTCAATTCAAAGTGCGCCACAATGGCATTAACTCCTGTAGGACCTGAACCTGGGACTTGTGTGGCTGGTCCTGTTCTACCTTATGCTGAATCCCAAGGGAGCCAGGGTTGGGTAACTGTCCTCTGGCAAGCGTGTACTGACTTACCCCAAACGGCAAAAAGTCAGAGGAGAAATGTGTCTAAGAGCATGAGCCCCCTACACTGGTGAAGCCTCTTTGTTTGTTTATTACTGAAATGCTAGTCGCACTGGAAGATAATTTTATGTAGGGCCATGGTGCATGGCTTGACTCTGCAACATTTTAATATGTTTGACGATCATGGGCTTCTCTGAGGATTTTATAAGAAGAATATGGATACAGGGAAACTTCTCTCAGAAGAAAGCACCCTCATTTAAGCGATTACTATGCACCTCTGGATGCAGTGTCTTCAACAATCATGGTAGCACCTGCTGGACGCCCCGGGAGCACGTCTGTGAAATAAAGAGGGGCTGTGGGCAGCGTGCTCTGAGGAGGTGGGCAGGGGGCCGTGCGGCTGTATGCTGGAGAAGTCATCTCTGATCCTGGTGGCCGTCGGCGTTCTCAGCGGCTCTGAACCCTCCCACACTCTCCCCTGTATATCTGAGCCCTCGATCCCGTCCTGCCCAGAGCCAAGCTGTTCTTCTCTTTTTCTAAAAATATGTAATTGCTCATTTCCTGCTAAAGAAGATGGATTTCAAGCCTTAGTTGGTGTTAATACAAATGGAAAAATGATCACTTGTTGAGAACCTCAAAGAACACTCAAAACAAAACGGAGGAGGAACATGGTTCTTCCGCCCGCATCCGACTTCAAAGCAGAGATGACTGTAGGGGAAAGCTTGTGGTCTGCCTCAGAGGTGGTGGGTTTCCTCCTGAAAGGGGGGGCTCGGGTGAGCTCGGACACGTGGGCCGCACTGCACTGGAATTCTCTGCACAGGAGCCGTGAGGGATGGGAAGCGAGACCCTTGTTGGAGGGAAGCAGCTTGTCACAACACCCCCAGTGAGCCTTAGGGGCCAGCATACTTAATAATCACCCTGAGTGTGCTTGGGTCACTGAAATGTGGACCTCTCTCCTGTCTCTGCCAATCTCGGACGGAGTCTGGCACACACAGCTTGGGGAGGGGGATTTTGTGCTTGCTGCGGGGTCTTCTGCGGTGCTGCCGCGAAGACCGGTGTGATGGCGATCGGCATGGCGTGGAAAGAGCGGCAAGGGGCTCTGGGCGTAACCCAGGGATTCCAGCTCTTCTTCCAAGATGATGAGGGCGGAGCCCAGCTGACAGTGGTCTGCACGGGTGCTGCGAAGAGAAGCTGAGCTGGTACCACGGTCTTGGGCACGTCCCTCCTGCAGGAACCTCAGTTTCCCCCCTGAAGTTGGAGGGTGAACTCAGTGGCCTGTCTGCTCCAGGTGATTGGCTGGGACACGGAGGAGGGTGACCTCAGTGCCCTCACGGACTCTGCTCCCGGTGGGGCTCTGGCCGGTGTGTGAGACGTGGAGCCCCCACGAGAGGGGCGGGCAGCAAGGTGGGGCTGCGGCATCTGCCAGGAGTGTGGTCAGAGTGCTGCCTTCCACTTCCTGCGGACGGCGGGGGGACCAGGTGAAGATCAGGCAGCAAGCCTCTTGCATCTGCAGCCCCAAATGCTTTCTTAAAGGGACCCAACAGGAGGGAGGGAGAAACACAAGGTCAGGGCGTGGGGAGCAGCCTGTCCTCACCCAGTGAGCTGTGGTGGAAAAACGGTCAAACCCACCAGCAAAGCGCCTGCACGGCTCACCGAGGGAGGACGGCGGCACGCTGGACCTCAGTTCCTGGGACACGTGGGCATTGTCCCACAGGAAGACCTGGTCCTGCCCCGAAGGAGCCCGCAGCCAGGGGCAGAGGGCAGGGCTGGACGAGGGAGGCGAGGTGCAGGTGGGAGACTCTCCCCAGGGCCTGGTGCGCAGGGGCCCGCGGTGAAGAAGGCTTGGTCCGCAGGAAACACTCATGGTTCCTACAAGGCAGCTCATGCAAGGTGGAAACTGTGTGACCTAATTTTAAAAACTGATCTAGGCTTTTTTCAGAACAGACGGTTCTGCTCCCTGCGCATGAACATAATTGTAGGAAGCCTTGTTTGAGGTTCCCACTGGAAGATGGTGAGAGGGAGAGTCGGCTGCCTTGCACTTTAAAAAGAGAGAGACCGAGGAGCCAAACTGCTTCCGTGGGGGCTGAAGGACCCGCCTGTCCCAGACCCGCCCCAGACGGTGAAATGTGTGAGAAAGCCATACCCGGAAAATTCTCATATGCATATGAAAAATCATGCAATGAAAAGGGGGCAAGGGATTAGGACAAGATAAATTTATACCAGCTTTGCACATTCCATTGACAAATTTGTTGTTTTTGCGTTGTTGCCCCCGACCTCCCGGTTACCGAGGGGATGACATTAAAGTGGAGAAAATGGCTTATTCTGTGTGATAAATTCAAACAGAGATGACGCACTTTGCCCACCAAGTATATCTAAGAAATTGTGGGGAAATGTCAAGCATTTCAAGAGAAAGCTGCTGTAAATTCTGATGCTGGAGACGCTCACAATTTCTGCTGAGCAGAAAGGGCCCTTTGTTTGTGCGGGGCTGACACTCAGCGTGTGGAATATTATGAGCTGGGAGTCCCAGGGAAGGAAGAGAAGAAAAGTGGGGATGTGACAGCTCAGGTTCTGGCCGGCCGGGAGCTGGGAGCAGGCCCCGGGGCAGGGCTGGGGCGGTAGGAGCAGGAGGACACGGGACCGCTCCGGCCCCAGACCCGGGCTCCCGCGCACCGGGCCTGCCCCTGCCCTGCACCCAGCCTGCCCTGCCCTGCACCACCCTGCCCCCACCCTGCCCCTACCCTGCACCCGTGATGGGCAAACCAGTGCCTAGGGGTCTGGGGTGCAGTGAGGAGGGGCACCCCTATCCAGAGCCACCGCCGTCCCCCCCAGGGCTTGTGGCCCGCACACACCGTGCCCGTGGGACACATGGCTCCCGTAGCTGGGTGCCGCAGGGGTGTCATTCCAGAAATCCACACACCGGAGCCGGAAAAGAGTTCCACCCCTCAGACTCTGGCGATTTGTCGGGGTTTGGATTACACTTCATTTGAGAAAATAAATGAAAAGAGAACATACAAACCCCACCGACACTGAACACAACATAAAGAACACTCTTCTTCTGGGGGAACATAAAGGACAAGCAGAGGGTTGAGGGTGTCTCTCATGGAGGTCAGAGGGTGCGGGGTGGACAGACTGGGGTGGGGGGAGAGGAGGACAAAGACACCCCCCCCCCCCCACTGCGGCAAACTGGCCATTTCACAGTGATGTTCATGCTTCACAGTTTTCTCGTGGTGACCTCATGGTGTCAGAGGCTGGTGGGGCGGAAGATCTTCCTCAGCTTCGTCTGCAAGACCTGCCTTGTTTCTACTCCCAGGGCCTCTCAGAGCTCAGGCCTGAGGGTCCCGCTGTGCCGCAGAGCACCCCCATCCTTCCTCCCTCCTACCCCAGCTCACCCTGCACCCCCGGCCCCCAGCCGCCCCCCGCCTGCATACACCTGTGCCCTATCTACCTGTGTGGTGAGGAGGTCTGCTCTCAGACCCACCAACGCCTGCGGAGGGAATGCCAGGTGATGTGCCCA
This sequence comes from Phoca vitulina, assembly GCF_004348235.1. Classification (NCBI taxonomy): domain Eukaryota; kingdom Metazoa; phylum Chordata; class Mammalia; order Carnivora; family Phocidae; genus Phoca; species Phoca vitulina. Next base: position 1,399,824 of record NW_022589730.1, read on the forward strand.
CGGGCACTCCTTGTTGTAACCTATTACTTTGGTTCAACTTTAAACCATCCTGGTCTCTGCAGCCCTGACTGCTGTACTCTTGAACCAGGGCGCAGACTCTTTCACCTGTCAGGAGAGGTTGTTGAAATCATCGTGAAGTAGGGCACTATTGGCCTTTTTTAATGAGCGGTAGAGATTATCCCGAGTGCTGCCAGAAAGGCACGCGTGCATCCGGCTGCCCTCGGTCAATACCTAATTCTGCTCTGGTAGCATCAGAGCTTCATTACGCAACAGTCCCCTGCAGGCCTGGGGGGGACCCTAACGTCAGGTCGTTAATCTCTTCGTTTACAGAGGAGGACACTGGGTGCCGATGGGTGCAGGACGCACCGCAGACCCCAGCTCCATGTGTCCACACAGAGCTCCCGAGTTCCGGCTCCTTGGGCGCCGTGCTCAGTTCTGCTCTTACAGAGACAGAAACCTCAGTCCTTGCTCACAGTCTGACGGAGACAGAATTATTAGAGGGTGATTTGAATGCAATGGGCAAATGGGCATGTTGGGGTTGGTTGGCCGCAGGGCATCGTTGGGAACCCAGAGATGGAGGGACTGGTCCAACTGGGGGTATACCAGGAGACTTCTTGGGACCTTTCAGGATGAAAGAGCATTCTCCCGTCTGTAGGCAGCAGGGAAGGGTGTTATTACAGGCAAAGGAAAGCCTATACCCAGGGGTCCAGAGGCCAGAAGGAGGTGCACCATGCAGGCCAGGAGGGGCGGAGGGCTGGGTGAAGGCATGCAGGGGTCAGGCCCCGAGGCCTTCGGCTCCTGCAGCTGGGGTTACCATCTGTATTCGGAGCCCTGTCTCCGGTCTACGCTCAGTGCACTTGCAGCTACATTTCACTGTAGATGGAGAGAAAACTCGAAGAAACGGCAGCTCCTTCTTATCAACGAGAAGCTAAAGTTACACTCAAGTGCTTCCTCGCAGGCTCGGCCGTTAGGAGCTTCCGTGGCCACCCAGGCATCTCAGGGCCGTGACGATGTGCGCACGCCGGAGTCAGACAGGGGCCAGGGGAGGATGGCGGCACGCAGGGAGGGCAGACACTCTGTCATGCTGTTTCCTTTTCTGGAAGAAGAAGAGGAGAGACAGCTCACCGGGGAGAGCCGAGCTGCGCATCGGGGATGCGGATGGTACCCCAGTGCCCCATCCGAGTCTGTGCACTGGCGGGGGGGCGAGCACCAGTGGGTAAGGCCTCAGTAAGGACAGCTGCTTCCTGTATGCAAGAAGGAGTGTTTACCTAGATACGGTAAGCGTGCTCCCCTTCCAGCTCCTAGAGACGCATCACACGGCAGAGTGCCTGCAACGATAGCCCTCAGCTCCAGCAAGAAACTGCCCTATTAGCCCGAGCACACAACTCATCTGAGGCTTTAATGGGAGTTCTAAGTCAATGGAAAATTTGAGCTTCAGATGAGCGGCGAATTGGGCCCAGAGGTGGTGTGGGCACGGTTCGCATCGGTGGAAACACGGAAGATGCAGGGGATGGGAAGGCTCAGAACACAGCCCTGGCTCGAGCAGAACGCAGCCCCCAAGAACCACTGAGGCTAATAAGATAGGGGGCAAATCTGCTCACCTCCGTCCCATGCAAAGTGCACTCGGCAGCTGGTAATGCGTGGCCTTTGTTGCGAGTGGAGGCCGGCTGAATGAGGACATTAAATACCTTTCTCTGCTCTGTACTACTCGAGCTCCTTGCTTGAAACTGCTGTTCATATTGGTCACTGTCTGTTTGGGGGTGATTTCAGGGTCCGGCATCCTCTACTCTAGACCTTTCTCAGGACAAAATGGTGGAGGGTGGGGCTCTGCCTTCCAGCCCGTGCCTTTGGGCTCGGTACAGAGGCCACAGCCCGCCAGACACATACCCGTAGGATTCCCTTGCCTCTCCCAAATGCCTCTCTTTGGGGCTATCATCAGCACACCAAGTGAAATAAGGTTTTGTACAACGGTCAGCCCCTCTCCCTAATGCTTGAGAGCACAGTAGCATTTCCTTTGTCCACGCCCACGGCGAATCGGGGTGGTTGTAACTGCTGCCCACGACTACCGCGGCGCAGCGGCCTGCGTGCTGGACATGCGTGCTACTAGCACGTACAGCCGGAATCTTGAAGCAGGGGTGAGGCCTTCCGGAAGTGGCATGTTCTTCCCCTTTGGGGCTACTCTCCTGAGTAAACGAGCACGTATCCCATGCGAAGACTTACCCTCCTTCTGCCGCTTCGTAGGAAGGACACCCTGGTGCAACAGGTGGGCTCTGAGCAAGGGAGGCGACGTGGGGAGGGCCTGTCCTGAGAGCTCCGCACCAGGAGGAAAAGACGCTCACGATGCAGGGGTGCGGCCAGGATGACAGGCTGCCCAGCCCAGCTCTGCAGATGCGTGTGGGGCCTCACCCTTTCACTGGCTTCCAGGGAAGAGCCTCATCACAGATGAGGATGACTCTGAGGATGCAGGAAGGACATGGAGGCTGGGCTTCCTCGATGGTGGGGCCTTTCAATGGGGGAATGGAGGTGGCTTTGAAAACTGAAGTCCCCAGTGAGTGATGAGATCCAACATGGGGACTAAGGTCCTAATGATGAGGTGCTGGGGCTCCCCTGTGTACTGTGTTTCGGAGCACCCCACCGCATCCCCCAACGAGGACTATTTTCTTACATTGCTGTCTGCTCAGCTAAGATGAGGAGACCATGTCGCCTCCACCTCTCTGGACATGATCCTTCCATTTAAAACCTTCTGGCTGGGCTGTGACCCTTGTATTTGTGTCCCATGGCCGCTGTAACAAACCAGCACAAACGTGATGGCGTGAAACAACGAAACGCATTGTCTTACAGGCTACAGGTTTGAAGTCAGTTTCCGGGCTGAACTCAAGGTGCTGGCAGGACCTCTGTGCCTCCGAGCTCTGGGGGGAACAGGTGTCCTTGTGTTTCAGCTCCTGGGGGCTCCAGGCGCCACCTCCCTGGTCACGTGCCCCCCATCTAATCTCCCTCTGCCCCTCCTGCCTGGACACCTCTGCATAGAGCCCCCCACACGATCCCAGATAATCTCCCCTTCTGAAGACTCTTGACTTATTCCAATCCACAGGGACTGCTTTTCCACAAAAGGTGATGTTTACAGGTTCCACGATTAGGACCTGATACTGTTCAGCTGACCACCTGCCTTCTCTGTGTCCTGCTCCTTCGGGAGCTCCACTTCCTCTGGTGGACACTCGCCACGTTGCATGTCTCTGGACCTTCAGTGATCGCTAGCCCTCGCCAGTGAACCCTGAGCCAGTGCCCGTGCTTGTCCAAACAACACACACGGCCCCTCTTACCCCCCAGTTGACGTCGACATGACATGTTCTGGCCTCAGCGGGGTTGTCCCTGACTCCGGCGAGCTCACAAACTAGTGTGATGCTCGTGCAGCAGCCTCCCAGCTCTGTCCACCTTGGTTTGTGCCTTGAACACATTCCTGAAATTTTCTGCATTTTACCTTCTTCCCCTGTAGAGTGGGTCTGATTATAGAGCCATCCTTATAGGATTCCCTAGGGTAGGCATATACCGCCCTTCGCGTGGCGCCTGGAGCCCCGTACATGTCTATTGAGCACCAGCCGTAGCTGTCCCATGGATCTCCGGAGTGAAACTCCCAGTGACAATGATTCTTCCCCAGAACATGACAGCATGGGCTCCTAGGGATAAACACACTCTCGTAATACTTCCTTATGGGCCCCACACACATGCAGTATCTGAGTCTCTTGGCAGTCCAAGACACGGGGCATTTTCCTCAGGCAGAAGGACAGTCCATGACAGAGGTAAGCGAGGAGTGGTGTCTCCAGCATCCTCCCCAGCCCTGTACTAACAGCACAGTGGTACATTCTCTCCATCCTGACGCACTTCCTACCCCGGGGAGGGCAGCCAATCGGTGTTGCACAGGCTGTCCATCTGCACACTGTCTTGCCTTGGCGTGGTCCTACTTTGTGAACTTTAAGTCCTGTCTGTTACGCCTCACCTTGTGCAGGTGGTTCTGGGGTGCCAGGCCTGGGGAGAAGACAGGTGGGACTCTTCATGGAGGTGAGCAGCATAAAGACTGGGGTGAAGGGCGGGCCCCGGGATCCTTGTCATGTCTGGGGGAGATGCGAGTTCTGAGAAGAAGGGCTTTTCCTGACTTCATGGAGCACGGAGCAGGCCTCGGGGGTGTAGTCATGTGCACAGATCTTCATCAAGAACCCATCTGGGCAGCGGCATGGGCCTTCCTTTCAGAGCACCTTGTTCCGTGTTACTAAAGGAGAAACAAGTAACAGTAAAGAATGCCTGCCGCAGTCGCTGGTGATGCCAGGCCTTGTAGACGCAGCCCCACAGGGAGGCAGGCCATGGCGCCTGGGGGAGCCGGCAGGGGCTGTGCTCTCAGACAGACCAGTTCTGGGAAGCACTGCCCGCCCTCTTGGTGGGGTGGACCCACGGCCGGCCACATCTGCCCTCTCTCAGCCACGTGGGCCGATGCACTGGGGACTGGTTGGAGTACAGTTTGGGAGCTGAGGCTCAGCTCGCTCTCTGCTGCACGGTGAAAATGGACTTCCTACTGTCCGTGTCTGGCCCACTCTCTCAACCAAGGGTGGAGCGATGTGTAGAATTACATTGCAGGTCATGTCGTATTGGAGTTGGCTCCTCTCTCAATGTGGTGTGTTACAGCAAACCAGTTGGTGTGGAGACATATGGGGCTGGAGGTAGCATTGTATGGTCTGGTAATTAAACTATAATTATTTGGAATATCTGCCAAAGGTCTAAATCTAAGCTCGCCCAAGAGGCAACGAGTCGACACCCTTTTTACGACATCCCCCAGCACCCATGAATACCGTGGCATTTAAACCTCTGACAGCTTGTCTATTCAAACCCCACTTGTGAGGGATTTATAACTCAACCATAAAAATCCACTCTAAGCTTAAGGTTGGCATGTGAGAACTCGGCTCAGGAGTGAATTAATTAATGAATTTGTCCTTTCTTTCATCAATTTGACTGACACCTTCACACATACCCCCTTGAGATGTGATCTCAACAGAGCTCATAAAACAAGAAATTTTAGGCTTGGCCACTGCCTCCAATGAGAGAATGCTCACAGAAATTACCAACCCTGTAGGAAAACACATGAATGGAAATCAGATCCCTTTAGGACCCCAAAAGCTGGATGGTGTAGTTGGGTGAACAGGAGTGTGAGGAGTGAGACTTGAGCTGAGTCCTGGCCACGGGCAGGCTCCCCCTCCGTACCTCGCAGGGTTCTGTGTTTTATGCGATACAGAGGAAGCCCTGTGGGCTTCTGCACCATCAATGGGAGCGTCTACTGTCTCTGGAGTGTTGGAAGAAGAGCTGCTCCTCCCTTGGTGTTCTCATTTTCTCTTTAAATGAGAATAACCGATCTTTTTTCTAATGAAATGTACCTTTAGTTAGGGCATACCAAGAGATGATTGCTTTTACATTTTATGTTTGGGTAACTAAAGGAAACCTCTAAGCCCACCCAATCCAAACAAAAATGAAAACCAATAATCAAATAAACAAAAATTAAAAAAAAAAAAAGAAAGTATTCAAGAGGCCAAAAAACCATGGCTTATAAAAACCCAAGAGTTCATTAGTGGTATATGGTTACCAGGTATGACCCTACTCTGTCAATATTCCGTTATTCTTTATTTTACTTTATTTGTCCCCTGGGTGGGGTGTGGGTCATTGGCAATTTCTCTTTCTCATGGTGTGGGAAGTATGTGGGAGCTAATGGTATAACCCTGAGCTGAATGGAAATGTATTTCCTGGCTTAGGGACTCATCAAGATGCTGGACACTGTGTGGATAAGAAAGCAAATGCAGGTGCCACTTACCAGCCATGGGATATTGAAGTTGACTGTGTGACCATTGGATCTGGGGCCAGAAGTTGCCGTTCTTTCTGCTTCTCCACACACCGAGTGGTTCAGCACAAGGAGGAACGAATTTGAAGACTAGAGAATGGCCATACTTGGACATGTGAGGGAGAGACGCTGGAAATAATGCCTGTGAGGGCAATCTCAGTGCAGGTTAGGGATGGACGCTGTGTTGGGCCACAGAAGGGGGCCGCCACAGGCTCACATGCAGAGGGGACGGCACTCCATCAGCACTTTTCATGGATTTGGTTGTGTCGGTTCCCACTCACACAGCAACGAAATGAGTCTGTTTTCAGGAATGAGTTGGTTGCTGATGCTCTGTTAGTTTAAGTAAGCTGACGTATGTGTATATCTTGTGCAGACTGACAAGGAAATATGTACATTCCCTGCATCAGCCAAAGAAGCCTTCAATAATCCTGGGTGTGCTCAAACTTACTTGACTGCGTGGTGTTGTGTTGGTCTTAACCTGTATCAGTCTTTCCTACTCAATTGTTTTAGGCTGAATTGCTGCCCCGTTCACATGTTGAGTTGTAACACCTGGTACCTCCAAATGTGACCATATTTGGGAATAGGGTCACTTCAGATGTAATTAGTTAGGATGAGGTCAGAGTGGCATGGGCACTGATCCACGATGATGAGGGTATTTATAAAAAGAGGAGATTTGGGCGTAGAGACAGACATGCACGCAGGGAAGACATCATGCGAAGATGCAAACAAAGGTCAGGGTGGTGCTTCTATGAGCCTAGGAATACCGGAGATTGCCAGACATCATTGGAAGCTGAGAGAATCATCAAGAAGATTCTTCTCCCACAGTCTCGGGCAGAGCCAACTATGTCAACACCTTCATCTCAGACTTCTGTCCCCCAGAACTGTGAGCAAATAAATTTCTGTTTTGTTTTTATAAGCCCCACCCCATTTGTGGTACTTTGTTAGGGCAGCTCTAGGAAACTAGTATGCCAACAATGCAAATAGAAACTCCTTTCTGTATTTTTCTTCTAACCCAGCTACTGAGTAGAGGGGAATGCCATCAATATGCTCAAGACATATCTCTGTTCTTGTAAATATCTCAGTTTTATTTCACTCAGAGAATCTGGATCAATCCCCTGTTTGAAACAAAGATAATGGCCTCGTGGGAATTTGGCGGCCTCTGTACCGTGCCATCTGTGCCACATGCTTTGGATGCCCCTAGCCCCATGGTGAGAAAATTAGCCTATTGTGTTTTCCTTCAACACTGGCTGCCATGTTTTTTCCTAGGTGACTTGTCACCCTAATAATAACTGATTAGGATGGCAATCAGATCCTGATTCAAGACCTCAGTTCCCATGCTAGCCAATGACAAAGACTGCCCAACAGAGGTCCCTGCAGTGGTTCCTGCTAACCAGCCTCATCAGAACCAGCCTTTGGGGTATGATCCTGAAACACAAAGAAAGGAACACAGACAATGATGGAAAAGAATCCAAGTGACACGAGAAGACACAAGAGAAGCCATAAGAGAAGGGAAATCATGAGTCAATAGAGTCAAATGGTAGAGTTGAAAGAGACAGACAAGAAAGACAGAGACAGAGAGAGAAGCACTACATAAGAAATGTATTATTGGAGTGAAGTGTAAACCAGGAGGAAGATGTGAAACTTTCACACCAGAAATAGAAAATCACAGTCATATTAAAAGAAAGTAGATAGCAAGTAGAGATTATGTCACAGCACTTGATAAAATTTGTAACAGCTTCCAGACAAATCCTAAGGAAAAAACAAAACCCAAATAACAGAGCTTCAGATAAAGAGTAGACGTAGTCAATAATTATATTTTCCCAATATCACAACAGATAAAGATCACTTCTTAAAAATTGTTTTTTAGTAATTTCTTGTAGCTCACAATCTTTTATCTATGAAATCATAAGTCCAGACGGCATGGAGGGAAGGTGCACAGCAACAGTCAGTTTTCATAATTTATAGTTCAGTCTTAGGTTTTCAAATGGTAAGTTTTCCTCATATTTTAGCATTAAGACTGTCTCTAACATGTTTTCAGAGCATCTCATACATTATTAGATTATATATAGATAATATATATTATGTTATGTTATATTATATTATACTATATTATATTATATAATCTGATCAACCGATGCAAATATTCATATTTGGGGAAATTGTTTTTTTTTTTTTGTTGTTTGAAGGTCAAATAGCAAGTATTTTTTATGATAAATTATGTTATTGGGCAGGGTTATGCCTCTCCTGAGAAGTGGCTTCTAGTCTTTTTTTTTGTTAAAGAATGTTACCAGACCTCTCAAAATGCTGACAGAACTAGCGTTCTCTCACCTCAGAAGATGTACTACAAAACAAAGGGAAACACTCAAATTATCCATTTGTTTGCTTTTTCATTAATTCAACAACTTTGTATTGAGTATTTCCTTTGGGCCAGTTAAAGGGGGGCACAGAGGCTCACAGAGGAGGTAAAATGTGGGCGTGGCCTGAAAATAGAGATGGGGAGGAAGGGATGAGGAGGGGGTCTGGACAAAAAAAAGACATGTGCAAGAGCCTCAGGTGTATCCAGGAAGTCCTAAATGCAGAGTTTATTCCATAGTGTGCCAACTGAGTATTGAGCAAAGATGTGACAAGAGACTAGATTACAGAATTCAGTGTATGGGCAGTTTTTGTGACATGTGAAGGAGGGCATGCCCATCTGTAGTGGGAAGGAGCCAGGGAGGCCTTACAGCAGGAATCAGAATCCAGAAAAGTCAAGGCAGAAAGGGGGGAGCTAGTTGTAGAATGATTGTGTTAGTCTCCAAAGAAGTAGTGATGAGAAGGCAGTGATAATAGTGTCAGATGGGAGAGACTGTATTTCACAACATAAAGGAATGTATCGAATCACTGAGATTTCATGAAGATGGGATAAGGGGTGTGGGAGAAAGGAAAATATAGGATGACTGCATAGCCTTGGCTTTGGTGACTGGGTAGAAAATGTTGGTGTTATTAATTGGGTGGAAGACCATGGGTAGAAAAGTAGGTAAGAGAGGGAAGGGAATGTAGAAGAGAGAACATAATCAGTAGAGCCTTAAACACATTGAATTTAAGAGTTCTATAGGTTTTTGAGTAAAAGTAGTAGTTCACACTATAATAGTTCACACTGTGATCATTTACACTATGATGCATCACACCACGATAGTTTACACCATGATAGCTCACACTATCATAGTTTACACAGATAGATCACAGTGAAAGTCATGCTATCATGGATCATGCTCTGATAGATCACACCATGATAGATCACACTATGGTAGTTCACTCTGATAAACCACATCATACACCATGATAGCTCACACTATCATAGTTTACACGGATAGATCACAGTGAAAGTCATGCTATCATGGATCATGCTCTGATAGATTACACCATGATAGATCACACTATGGTAGTTCACTCTGATAAACCACACCATGAAAGTTCACACTATCAAAGTTCATACTCTGTTAGGACATACTGATAACCTAGAAAACCTAGATTATGTCATGATAGGTAATACCATGATAAATCATCTTATAATAGTTGACATAATAGATTATGCCATGATAGGTCACACCATGATAGGTGATGCCAAGATAGATCACACTATGATAGTTCACACCAGGACAGTTCACACTATGAAAGACCACACTATGATGGTTCACTCTGGGATAGCTACACTATCATGTACACTATGATAGTTCACAGCAGGCCAGTTCACACTATGATTGATCACAGTGTGATGGTTCACTCTGGGATAGTCACACTATGGTGTACACTATGATAGTTCACACCAGGACAGTTCATATTACAATAGGCCACACTACAATGGTTCATTCTGGGATAGTCACACTGTAATGTACATTATGATAGTTCACACCAGGACGGCTCACACTATGAAAGACCACACACTATGGTTGTTCACTCTGGGATAGTTCACTCTATCATGTACACTATGATAGCAAACACCAGGACAGATCACATGATAATAGACCATACTATCATGGTTCATGCTAGGGTAGTTCACACAGGATAACTCACATTATTGATAATTCACACTATAATAATCCACACTATATGGAGCACCTGTAATGTTCTAGGCACTAAGCTGGGATTTTCACATTATCATGTTGAAAACAATTCAGTGAGGGAGGTATTACTACCCATCTAAAAAGGAGAAAAATGGCATCTCAGAGGGGTTAGGTGATGGACATGGTCCAGAAACTAACCACCAAACTTGGGGATCTCACATCCTTTGGTCCTAACTCTTTTCCCTCTTCTGCAGGCTATCAGTGAAAATGTCTGATGGAAAGGGGCAAGCAAAGGTCCAGGATTCGTGCAAAGGGACAGGCAGACAGAGGGAGAGCATGCAGTCAACAGAGGAAAGCTTGTAGCTCCGTTAAATTCAGTCCAGGGCCTTTGTCCTGCTGGGTGCCAGAACATAGTTGTAGTAACCATGAACCAGCGTAACTTTCCACCAGAGTTATCCTGAGTCCCAGGGAAAGCCTCTGCAGGAAAGTGGCGCACAGAGTGAGGGTCTGGTGGTCAGGGATGCTGTGGATCTGCAGCACACACCTATCTCCCCCAAAGAGAGCGTCCACCTGCTCTGTAGTGATCAGTTTGCACATGGTATTGCTGTTGCCTCCATTCCTGAAAACAAGATATCTAGACGTGTGTGCATCTTACAGGGACAGGGAGGGACGTGAGGATGTGAGACCTGGACTTGTTGGCCTCGGCGTGGCTGTTTTTTCTGCTCTTGGACCCTCTCAACCTGAGAAGTGAGGGGGCAGCTCTCTGCCTCCCACTCCAAGTGCCCACCTGGAGCTCCATCTCTCCCTACGTCAAGCTACCATCTTCCCCATGAAAGGCTTTTGAGAATCTGGAATTATTTTCCCTCTCCTTTCTTCTGTGCATTTTTGGCTGATGAATTAGGGCCAGCTGGACCAGATTCCCAAACGTGGAAAAAGGCAAAGGTGCGAAGAAAACACCGCTTAATATTTGAAAGTGTTTTCCTACCACAAATGTTAACTCTATCCATAGGGGTCGCGAGATCTTCCATGGAGAATGCAAAATGAGGTAAAAAGAGCGGTTGGTACTTAACTCTGTAGGGACAGATATTTTAAAGGGAAGTGCGGGAAGCAGAGCAAGGAAAGAAGACAGACAATCGGAAAAGTTGGAAGAGAACAAGAAGGGTGGGTATTCAGGGAATCCAAGGGAGGAGAGAATTTCCAGAAGGAGAGAGTGCTGACCTGTGGTCAGAGAGTGAGCCCCAAACCACCATGTCCTTCAAAACGGTCTGACCTTTTCTCGAAGCAGCAAGCATCGAAGGCTGTTTCATGTCCTGGAGCACAGAACTGGGGGCCAGGATACCTGGTTTGCTGCCTTCCGGGCGCACATTCTCCCACCTATCCGACGCTGGAATCGGGGTTCTCTACCTGGGTACTGCCGGCACTTTGGACTGTGGTGGGCGCCGCCCTGCGCATTGCCGGCCAGGTAGCGGCCTCCTAGGCCCCACCCAGCAGCTGCTGGGAGCCCACCCCTTTAGTATGGCTGCTGGAATGCCTCTAGACGTTGCCCAACACGACAGAGCGCTGCGGGTGGATTGCGCACCCTCTCCACACCCTGAGAGGCACAGCGGGCTCTCCTGTGCTCTCCGCTGTGCATGGCAACAGCCATGCAAGGGGCGCAGTCACTCACCCCACTGTGTTCGCTCCTTCGGCTGTGGTCCCTGTGCCTGGGAGCCTGGAGGGGACGCCTGAACACGGGATCCGAACAACACACACACAGGTTTAGAAAGAGAGAGTTCTGTCAACTGCAGACAACACTCATGAAACACTGATGATTCATCCCAAAGAAGAGGCGCTCCTTGTGTTGCATTCAGCCACCGCCGAGGGGCTGTTGAGACACTGGTCAGCGGTCAGAGGCTGGCGCACCTCCCTCTCCCCTTGCACACCTCATCTCAAGGTCTTTGTTTTCAACCTTCACTTTGTTTTTGTTTTAACCCTCGCAATTCTGAAGACCTATGATGAGCTTGGTTTTTGAGGCCAGTACTGTTTTTACCGTTGATGAAAAATATCAACGGAAACATGAAACGTATGTGTGTTCATAGTACTTCCTGTGTGCACGCGAAGATGGCCTTGCAGGGCCTTTCTCCCTCTGGTGCTCCTACCGTGGGCCTTATGTAAAGATGCTTCGCCTCCCCTCTTCTTCTCAGCCCGTCTTCCTCCTTGCTACGGACACCTGTCAGGCTCCCTGCGTGCTCCGCGGCGCGCCTTGGGGAGTGAGTTAGACATGGGTGCCGTTCCAACAGGACCCTCCGTGCCTGCTGAAGGGCAGCTTGATCAGCGTCCGCAGGCCCCATCTACATGCTGACACCCCAGAACTAAACACACAGTAGAACAAAATACCTGTGGGATGAACGAATATTGTTGAGAATGAGAAGTTACTGTTTAAAATATTTGTATTTACCACTGTGGGCTGAACCGTGTCCCTCCCCAACTCATACAATGAAGCCCTACCTCCAGGACCTCAGAATGCAGCTGTATTTGGAATAGGGTCTTTAGAGCGGTAATTAAGTTAAAATGAGATTAGCCTTGGCCCTAATCCAATAAGACTGCCTCCTTCTACGAAGCAATCAGGACACACACACACACACACACACACACACACACAGACGGCTGCGTGAGGACACCAGCAGAAGGCGGAGTCCACACCCGGGACAGCGGCCTCAGAAGAAACCAGCCCTGCCCATGCCTGGATCTCTGACTTCCAGCCTCCAGAGCTGTGAGACATAAAAGTCTGTTGTTCCCGCCGCCCGGGGTCTGCGGTGCTTTGTTACTTCAGCCCTAGCAAACTCATGAAGACCTACAACCATGGTAAAAAGATTTCCCAGTTCTGGGGAGTTTCTCATCCCGTGGGATGACCATGCCCTCTGTGCATGCTGTGTATTTTTGAGACATTACAAATCATTGATTCTTTCGCTTAAACCCTGTACTCACAAGGATTTACAGCCGCATTCAGCTCTGGGGCTGCTCCTGCTGTCGCCATGTTGCAGTGTCTCTACGTGAGGAAGGAGCTGCTCACCAGGGTGCCCTGTGGCCCTTGGCGCAGCTCCTGAGTGCAGGCCCCAACTGTTGTCCCAGAGCTCGGCCCACTGGAAGGCACATAACTTGTCCTTCATGCATGCTCCTTCTCTTTATTGGCCAAATTTCTGCTGTTTTGAGGGTTTCTTTTGTAAGGGACTGCGCACCACAGGGGGCTCCTTTCCCGCGAGGCCTCCTTCTCCGAGTCCGCTCCCATTCCCCTTGCTTGTCCTTCTCCGGCCAGGAGCATGGCACACCCCTGCGTCTCTTGCTGGCGGGCACCGGTGTGTGTGGTCTGTGCTACAGGACATGGGGGATCCAGCAGCCAGCCCGCGTTTCCCGTGGAAGTGCAGCGCCGCGCTGGTCTCCCGCACGGGTGATTCCTCGCTCCTTCTGAGCCACTCGCTCATTCGGACGCACACAGAGGGCCCTCCCATCGCATTTTCAGAGTCTCTTCATATTTCTAGTAAATTTTTTCTGAATTGTTTCATAAAACCAAAGGCAACTCTCCCTATAGATCTACTTCTCTGTGGCTAATTATGAAGGAAACGTACCAATGAAATAGAATATTTAAAAAATTGGACAATTTAAAAAATATGTATAAATCTCTTTTAAGGATTCAAAAAAGAAACATAGCATCATAGGGATTTCACCCTAATATATTTGGTAGACATTTGCGATCTTTCTTGCTATGTGGATTTATAATCCGTTGAAGTATGTTACAGAAATAAAGTAAAACACACGTCTAGGGATTCCCACCCCCCGCCCTCCCCATAATCCATTAGTCTAAGAAATTGTCTTAAAAGCAGCATGTCATTATTTTGGAGTTAAACAGTTAAGTGTTTTTATACAGGAACATCAAAACCATATATGCTTCAAACACCAAACCTTTTTTTAATGGCTTTCAGATAAAACAATTTATTTATGCAATTAACAACAACATGCAATTTCTAATAATTAGCAGATAATAGTTATCTGCAAAGTACTTTATAAAATTGCCTTTGAACTGCATCCGTTCTGTGGGGAATCACTGAAAATTGGACTATAAAATTACCAGAAAATGTACTGCATTAACAAGAATTTTCTGTATTCGGTTTCTCTTCAAATTTATGGGCTCGAATATTTGTAAACAGTTAGTTTCGTAGACAGAAACCCTGTCACCTCACCTCTCTAAAAGGGGAAAAAACACATTTTAGCACATTTGGTTATTATAGGATTTTTATTTTCTTTATTTTATCTGTGTTTTCTCCTCTTCCTCCACCCACCCCCATAACAAGGACATTATTTTGTTATTATTTCTTCTTTGAGAATTAAAAAAAATCCCTAATATGCCATTTTTATTGGTATACATCAGTTCTTTCTAATTCCCTCTTATAAACAATATTATACATTCAGTAATTGTAAAACATTTCTATTAAACTGAACTGTCTTTGAAGAAAGAAGAATAAAAAACATTAAAGAAAACATGTCGAAGGGACATCAAGAGGACACTGAACGTGAAGAGCGTATTTTCCGCCCCTCCCTCGTTCCTTAGGAGAAATCCTGTTGTGCCATCCATGGACGATTCAGAGTCAGTCCACAGTGTTGGAAAATGTCATTATTTAAAGGCATATTTTCATCTTGTTTCTGGCAGAACATTCTGTGTTAATGTGCTGCCGTACCAGCTCAACACTCAAACCCAGGCTCATGTTTGCCAAGACCAGAAGAGAAAGCCAGGGACGCTCCTGGCCGTGGCTGGTGGCCCGAGTGTGGCCACGGAGACCCCCAGCCCCGACGCGTGAGGTGCGGGCCACCCCCTCCCGGCTGGCCAGCGCTCCGCAGTCTGGATGCAAAGTCCCACGCTGAGCCTCCAGGAGGTGGCCGTTCCCATCTGCCAAGGCAATTTGCTGCCTTCGATCAGGAAAATGACTTCTCCCCGTATGAGATGGAAATGTGGCATTACAAGGAGGGAAGATGTGAAGGCAGAGTGGCTCTCAAGCTGGTCCCTCTCGGGGCGATTTGGCGTGCTCACTGGCAAAGCAGCTCCAAGAGGACGGGCGAGGGGCAGCGTTTAAAGGGACAACAGCGATCTCGCGCAGAGACGGGCTGAATGAGGAGCCCAATCCCCCTCTCAGACCCTGCAAGTGTCCTCTGCGGGGAGCGGGAAGCCGCCTCGCGGGGTCTGGCCACCGGACGGTGGGCCCTGGGAAGGCCGAGCCCTCGCCCCTGCAAAATGTCTCCACCTGGAACGCTGTGTCTGAGTTTCAGACGAGGCCGGGCAATGACCAGAAGTGGCACGCTCATTTCATGCCACGATCAGTGAGCCCAGAGACCGAAATGACAAGATCGCCGTCGGCAGGTGCCCCCATGAAGCATCGGCCGTTTGCTGAGACAGTGGGCACGTGGCTCCCCGTCGGGAATGCACACCGACACCCGGGGACCAGGGTGTTTATGCCCTGGCGCCTTCCCCTCCCGCGCGCTGGCCGCCAGGTTTTGCTCCCCAGGCTCGTGTCCGGCATGGCTTCTGATGAGGTTCTACTGCGGGTCCCACGGGCAGCGGACTGGCAGGGGGGCTGGATGACGTTGGGGGTGACCCTCCAGGTTCCTGCCGGCCTGAGGCCTGGGCTGGCTCTTCCTGGGACCGGCCCTTGGGTGAATAGTGTCCCCCCTTGAAAACCTGCATCTACTCTGAACCTCAGAATGTGACCTTGTTTAGAAATAGGGTCTTTGCCTTGTCGTTCGTCATGACGGCGCTCAGGCAGTTGAGCACACGGACACCTCTGCTGGGAGCAGCCGCTGGGGCAACTGGAAATGGACCAGGAAGAGGCGCATGAACACTTTGGTAGCCATCCCATCAACCCGGATTCCCTCAGAAGCCCCTTGATTCCTGATACCAGATTCCTGTCTTCCCACAAAGGCGGTGGAATGGGGCTCAAGGGGGCCAGTCCAGACCCCCAGGCCTCCGAGGCCTGACACGGGTCCCCGGGGCCACCGGAGGGCACCTCGGGAAGCCTCTCTGTTGACTTCACAACACGCTACATGGTCCCCGGATGGTACGGCCCCTGAGCGTCTCTCCTTACCCGTCAGACACACAGCATTTGGGTTTTGCTGAGGACACGATATTTAGAGCATGCGGGATGTGTGTGTGTATGGTAATTTACTCAGCATTTTGAGTTTATAAGCGATCAGTTGAATGGAAAACTCAGGACAAAACCTCCGAGGGAGCAGAGATGGATTAGTGGTGGTAAACGACATCTGTGAAGGACCTTGGGCTTCCACCAGATCTCCTGCCCTGCTCTGCTGTGACCTGGCCCCGTAACGGTCCCTCCCTGGAGCGTGCCTCTGCAGGCCCGCCTTCTCCCTGCCCAGTGCGGGCATGCAGATGGGCGCGTTCCCCGCCTCAGTTTACCTCGTAAGTGTGGGTGGGCAGTCAGGCCTTGGGCGGGACAAGGTTGAACACTGCCCTAAATCATGTGAGACAGCAAGTCACAGACGGGGGGATCACAGGTCAGGCAGAGGGAAGAAGAGTAGGGAGAAATGCGTGCATGCTTGCGTGTGCTGGGCATATACATCCATACCCCTAAACATCGCCAGGATTCTCAGGCAGAAATCACAATACCCTTTTCTCTCTCTGGTCCCAAGAATAGATTTCTGAACTAAAAGTAATAAGAAAAGCAGCAGACTGAATTCAAAATGCCTTGGAGAGACTAACCTGCAGTTTTAGAAATAAATTTTTATAAGATCCTTTATATTTGTAAAATACTCAAACTAGAAATTTTTAATTTTGCATAAAATGGAAGGTATCATTTGGAAGTTTCAGTAAAAGTCAAAATGCCATACATTTTTGTAAGTTCTTAATAGCAATGAACTTTGGTGAATAGATCTTTTGCCAAACTGGTCAATCCGCGAAAGCTATTCTGCCACTTGGCTTTCAGGGATGGGTTTGGATCTAGGAACTGGTTTATCAATGGATTGCTCTTCCCCAAATTGATTTAAGGCAAATTAATCTTTGATAAATTGACCCAAAGTTCAACCTTTCATTAGAATTTTTTAAATTAAACTTTTTATTTGGAGGTCACTGTAGACCCACAGGCAGGTGTAGGAAGTAAGAGAGATCCCGTGTGCCCTCGCCCTGGTTTGCCCGCGGTAGCATCTTGCAAACCTGCAGCCCAGTCTCACCGCCAGGGTGTCGGGGACACAGAACCGCCACCACCCCCGGGGCCCCCCGCTGCCCACCTCCCTCCCGCCTCCTCTGTAACCCCCCAGCAACTCTAACCTGCCCTCCGCATCCTTCCGTCAACCCAGGAGTGCCCTATAAACTGAATCATAGACTATACATCGTTCACTTTTTCCTTTTTCTTTCAGCAGAACGCCCTGGGTGTCTGTGTGCCTGCAGGAGTCCCACGAGGTTACACACTTTGTTTATCCATTCGCCTGTTGAAGGACATCTGGGAGTTTAGCTGTTACGTTTCTAGAAACATTCATGTACAGATTTTTTTTTGCATGCACATAAGTTTCCATTTCTTTGGGATAAATGCCCAAGAGTGAAATTGCCAGGTTGTATAGTAGCTTCATATTTAGTGTCATAAGAAACTGCCTACCTGTTTTCCAGAGTAGCTGAGCAGTTTTCCGTTCCCACCAGCATGTGTGAGATGCAGTTGCCCTGCACCTCACTAGCACTCGGTGTTGCCCAGGTTTTTGTTTTAGACATTTTGGTATGTGTGTAGTGATATTTCACGGTGATTCTAATTTGTCCTTCCCTAATGGATAATGTTAAAAATCTTTTCATGAGCTTATTTGCCATCTGTGAATCTTCTTCAGCAAAATGCTTGACTCTTGTCCATTTCCCAGTTGGCTTGTTCCTTTTTAATGGTGAGTTTGTAGGGTTCTTTATATATTTTAGATACTAGTCCTCTGACATCTGTGAGGTTTGCAAATGTTTTATCCCAATCTGTAGCTTGTATTTTCATACCTTTAATAGGGTCTTTCACAGAGAAAACTTTAAAACAATTTTGAAGAGGTCCAGTTTATAATTTTTTCCTTCTACAGGTCATACTTTTGGTGTCAAGTCTGTGAACTCTTTGCTTAGTTCCTGATCCTGAGAATTTCCTTTGACTTTTTTTCCTAAAAGTTTTATAGTTTTATATTTGAGTCCCATGATCCATTTTGAGTTAATTTTTGTACAAAGTTGTGAGGTTAAGGCTGAGGTTTATTTTTTTGGTTTAATTTCTTTAATACCAGATGGTAACAAGGCTATCCTTCTTTCACCAAATTGCTTTTTCACCTTTGTCAGTAATTAATTGGGCATATTTGTGCGGGTCTCTTTGTTATCTATTCTATTTCATTGATCTATACGTCTATCCCAATACCCAATCCCAACACCACAACCCACATCACAGTCACAGTTATTCCTGCTGTAGAGTGAGCCTCAATGTCAAATTGAATGACCCAAGTTTGTTACTCTTCTTTATAAAGATTTTTCCACTCTTCTAGGGCCTGGGCCTTTCCATACAAACTTCAGAATAAGCTTATCTGTATCTACAAAAACCTTGCTCTGAATTTTTTAAAAAATTCATTTGTTTATCTGAGAGAGAGAGAGAGAGTGGGGGTAGGTAGGGCTTAGGGAGAGAAGCAGACTCCCTGCTGAGCACAGAGCCTGATGTGGACCTCGAACCCAGGATCCTGAGATCATGACCTGATCTGAAATCAAGAGTCAGATGCTCAACTGACTGAGCCACCTGGGTGCCCCAACTTTGTTCAGATTTTAATAGGAACTGTGTTAAACTTATAGATCAATTTGTGGAAGATTAACATCTTTATTTGTCAGGTCTTCCATACTAGTGACCTCATATGTCTCTCTATTTATTTAGATCTTTGATTTATTTAATAAGGATTTTGAATTTTTAGCTTGCAGATCCTGTACATCTCTCATTGGGTTTTTATCTAAGTCTTTAATTTTCCTTGGGAGTGATTATAAATGGCATTGTGTTTTCAATTCTAATTTCTATATATTCATTGTTAGTATTTTGACGTTTTTTTGTTGACTTTATATCCTGCAACCTTGTAACCCCACTTATTAGTTCTAGAATTTTTTTCTTTAAAGATTCCTTGGGAATTTCTACATAGACAGCTTTGTTATCTGCAAATGATCAATGTTTTATTTCTTCCTTTCAATTTATACATTTTTTCTCTTTCTCTCTTAACTGCATTGGCTAGTATTTCTTGTATTATATTGAATAGAAGGGGTAAAAACATATATTTTTGGCTTGTTCCCAGTCTTAAAGAGGGTAACACTGAATTGTTCACCAATAAGTGTGCTGTTAGCTGTAGGTGTTTTTTTTTTTTCTTAAATGTTCTTTTTCAAGTTTGGTTAGTTCCCCTATATTCCTAAATTCTTGAAAAAAAATTTTTTTTATCATGAATGAGTATTGGACTTTTTCAAATGCTTTTTCTGCATCTATTAATATGATCAATCATTTTTTTTCTTTAGTTTGTTGATGTGGTGCATTACAGGGATTGATTTTCAAATATTGAATACCTAGAATACAGCTCATGTTGTCATGGTATGTAGTTCTTTTTATATATTGTTGGGTCTGATGTGCTAATATTGTGGTGAGGATTTTTGTGCCTATGTTCATGAGTGATATGGGTCTATAGTTTTCTTTCTTGTGTATGATTTTTCTGTCTAGCTTTGGTATTAGATGCATAAGTCTCCAAAGCATTCGGAAGTATTTTTGTCACTGCTAATTTCTGAAAGCCATTGTATAAGCTTGTTAATTCTTTTTTAAAAATATTTTATTTATTTATTTGACAGAGAGAGAGAGAGCAGCAAAGGAGGAAGGAGAAGCAGACTCTCCACTGAACAGGTAGCCCAACATGGGACCCGATCCCAGGATGCTGGGATCATGACCTGAACTGAAGGCAGACACTTAACCGACTGGGTCACCCAGGTGCCCTTGTTAAGTCTTTTTAAACATGTTTGGTAGTATTCTTCAGTAAAACCATTCACACCTAGAGATTTATTTTTTGGGGAGATTTTAAACTGTGAATTCAATTTTGCAATGCTCATCAGATTACTCAGACTCTATGTCTTATCTTGAATTTGGTAACTTGCATATTTCAAGGAGTAAGTCTATTTCTTCTAAGTTGATGAATTCATGAACCTGAATGGCTCATAATATTTCTTTATTGTTCTTTCCAAGAACAATATCTTTATTGTGTATGCAGGATCTGTAATGATGCCCTTTGTTTCACTCCTGATATTGGTGATTTGTGTCTTCTCTCCTGCATTCTCATCAGTCTTGTTAGAGGCTTATGAGTTTTATTGATCTTTTTCAAATTATCAACTTTTTGTTTGGTTGATTTTCTCTATTGTTTTCTTGTTTTAAATTTTATAGGTTTCTGTTCTTATCTTTATTTTTTCCTTACTTCTGCTTGCTCAGAGTTTATTTTACACAACATTTGTTCTAGGTTTTTTGAGGTGAAATTTTTTGACTTGAAATTGATAGTGCTATAAATTTCCCTCTCAGCACTGCTTTAGCTGCATCCCATCTATTTTGATATATTTTATTTCTATCTTTATAAGTTATACATATTTTTAAATTTACTTCAGCACATCTTCTGAGATCCATTGATTACTTAGAGGTGTATTATTGATTTTCAAGTGTTTGAGAATTTCCTGTGGTCTTTTTGTTATTGGGTTTTAACTTGATTCCATTATGGTCAGAGCACTGGGTATGGTATCCATTTCTCTCACGTTGGCTGAGGTTTGATTTTGGCCCAGCGTATGGTCGATTTTAGTAAGTATTCCGGGAGTGATTGAAAAAGGTGTACTCTGCCGCTGCTGATGTGGGATGTTTTATTACACAGTTAGACCCTGCTGGCTAGTCGTGCTGTGTGGCTCTTCTGTGTCCTTGCTGATTTTATGTCTAATAGTTCTGTCAGTTGCTGGTGGGGAGTGGAGGGATAGAAATCCCCAGATACAACTGTGGATTTGCCTTTTCCCATTCCAGGTCTACCATGTTTGTTTCAAGGATTTTGAGTGTATTCATTGTGAATGGTCTTTTCTGTTGATCTAGGTATAGATTTGGATACATCTGGGACCATTATGTCTTCCTGGTGGACTGATTCGTTTTTCATCATGTACCGTTTTTATTTGTCTCTAATAATTTTTTTATTTTTTGCCCTGGAGCCCACTTTATTTTGATATTAATATTAATTATTTGATTTTTTTTTTTGTTGTTGTTAATGTTTGTGTGGGTTTTCTTTTTCTATGCTTTCACTTTCAACATAGCAGTAATGATGAATTTGAAGTGAGTTTTTTGGAAACAGCACATAGTTGGGGTATGTTATTTTACTTATTTATTTTAGCAGTTGCAAACTTATTTTTTTTAAATTTTTTATTTAAACTCAATTAGCCAACATATAGTACATCATTAGTTTCAGATGTAGTATTCAATCATTTATCAGTTGTGTATAACACTCAGTGCTCACCACATCATGGTATGTTATTTTAACCTACTCTTCCAATCTCTGCATTTCAATTAGTGTGTTTAGAACATTTACATTTGAGGTAATAACTGGCATGTTAGGATTAGTCCACCATTTTATTATTTTAGCCTTTGCATGTTTCTTGTTTCCCTTTTTGACAAGGGTTACTTGACACTTTTTCAGGATTTCATTTTTATTTATTTTTAGTTTTTTGTAATATCACTTTGTATGTTTTCTCATTGGGTGCTCTACCACTACAGTGTACTTATGTGGCTTATCATACCACCCAATGTCCAGTGTTAGTTCCATTTACCCTTCCCTCCCTCAAACACGGTGGGGGAGTCCCTGGCATTTCAAGGAGTGAGGCAGGAAAGATGCATTGGAGTGTGTTTGACAAGTTATAGAAAGAAAATACGCAAGAAATAATGAAGAATAGTTATTTTGGATCTATGAACTGAATTGTGGACTTTCATTCATGGCCAATTGTATAATTTCACATAAGTGCAAGACATTTCAAGATCTTACTCAGTGTTAAATGCACTGAGAAAGCACGTTGAAAAAAAACATCGCTTCACCCAAAGATAGCAAACAGTCCCAAGAAAGAAAAAATACATGTTTATACCATGTCAATTACTTAAATCACCTGGGGTACAGTTACTCCTCCTCCTTGTGGCTGGAGGAAGGCACCTCAGCTCTGAAGCATCACATACACCCTCCATCGCCCGCCCTGAGCTGATGGTTCTCTGGCCTGATGCACCTGCCTCCTTTCCCGCTGTCTCCTGAACGTTTCTCCCACATAACAAGGAAGGCAGGCCTTGGGCCTTGGATGCTGGTGGGAAGAACCTGACGTCTAAGAAAGCTAAGCTGGTTGTGCTTTTTCCGACCATCACCTTTTCTTATAGTAACACAAGGAGCTGCTGAAGAGTGATTTGGACACTGTACATATTTCCAGTAAGAGAACTTAAAATCAAAAAAATGGAGAAATAGAGTGCATGCTGATGGAGAAGAAGATGTGGAGCAATAATAAGAGAATTTCCTTACAACGTGACGGGTGCCACGATTAAGACTGACCCACATGTTCGTGCACTTTGTTAATTGCTTGGTATGTGTCCCATCTTGGGCTGAGCATGAGAAGGCTGAACTGACGCACAGCGTAGACTCGTGCTCAGGGCTGCGCTGCCGGGCCCAGACCTGGGGAGTCGGGGGGCCGAGGGGTGGGCATGGCTGCAGTGTCTTCACACGGCCCTGTTTGACTCTGGGTATATCGTATAACCTCTCAGAGCTCCTTCGTCCTCATCTTTAAAACTTCCACTGCCCATCCCACAGAATCGCACACATTATGTCCAAGTTATATGCATCTGCATCTACATATATCTGCATATATTATATTTAAAATGCAATGTTGCATATAGATGTGAATACTAATGTCATCCTTAAACATCACATAACAATAAAAGTAATATGAGATTAAGTGCCAACATGAGAATGACACATTTTGGGAATAATCATGAGCTGGATTACCAGAAGCCTGAGTGAATGTGATCTTAAGCAAATAACAAAACCACTCTGAACCATCAATTTCCTTGATTGTAATATGAAAGGTTTGGATTATATGTTCCTTTCACTCCAATGACTCTTTGAGTGGGAAAGGCTGTAAGTGGCACAGGAGTGCAAAGAAAAAGAAATCAATAATGCGGGAATAATATGAGGAAGAAGAAAATACAAAATGCAGTGAGGATAATAGGAAAAAGAAAGCAACGAAATGCATTAGAACACAAAGAAGGGCCAAATTAGTCTGAAATACAGGCTATCTTCCGGTGAGAATGGTGATGGTGGGCCCCTGTGCAGTTTCCATTTGAATGCTGATCCCAGCCGTAGGCAGAGCGCCGATTCTCGCCACCAAGGGAGCGCAGAGCGGCTGGCAGTCGGCAAGGGGCTGGGCGTGAGGGGCTTCACCAACTGGAGCGGCGAGAGGCTCTGAGCCCAACATGAGGGCCACACAGAAAGCGAGGAGGAGGAGGAGAATTTCCAGCTGTTGTACCTTTCTCTGTACTACAGTGTCCTCTCAGGGCACACCACTGGGCAGGAGCGGGTGGTGCCTCCTCCTCTGGGCCCCAGCACCTGCCCCCAGCACCTGCCTCAACACCTGCCCCCAGCACGTGCCTCAGCACTTGCCCCCAGGACCTGCCCCAGCACCTGCCCAGCACCTGCCCCTAGGACCTGTCCCAGCACCTGTCTCAGCACCTGCCCCCGGCACCTGCCCCCAGCACCTGCCCCCAGCACCTGCCTCAGCACCTGCCCCTAGCACCTGCCCCTAGCACCTGCCCCAGCACCTGTCTCAGCACCTGCCCCGGCACCTGCTGCTCTCATTCCAGGCACCATCTTCCCGCACATCACAGACCCCACCCCGCACCGATGCCTGGCCTGGCCCGGAGCTGTCCAGCTAGCATACTTCATCCTAGAATATATATTGAACATCGGTTCAGGCAATTATTTTAAACTTCCAAGAAACACGTCTTTCCCTTCCTATTTTTTCAGAGAAGACAAAATTGGAGTATTTTTTGTCCTAATTCATTTTATAAAGTCAGCATACCCGGACTACTAAATCTGATAACACACATGCAAGAGGAATCTATAGACGAGTTTCATTCACAGACACTGCAAAGACTAAACAGGAGAAAATACAAATCCAGTAGTAGATTAAGTAAAAAATATACCAAGATCTATTTTTATTTCAGAAACACGAGGGTTTTTCAATACTGAAGAAATTCAATAATGTGATTTTCACATCAAAAGTTTAGGGATCCAAAATCCCTGTGACCATGTGCATATAAGTTAATAAAATTCAACACCTGGATTCATGGTAAACTAGGGATAGGATGATAGGGAGGAATAGAAGGATACCAGAGAGAGAAGGAATAATTTTTAAAAAACCTAAGTAATCCTTAATGGTGAAACATTGACAGGCGTTTCCTCAGTGGTAGAGGTAGTGAAGACCACGTTCCTGCAGAGCAGGGATTTCCAGCCCTGCACCTGACCTTTGGGTTGGGTAATCTGTTGTACTTGGGGGCCGTCCCGTGTATCGCAGGATGTTGAACACCCCCTACCCCAGTTTCCACTATCAAAAACGCCTCCAGACATTGGCAAGTGTCCCCTGGGGGCGACATTGCCCTGTGAGAATTCGCCCTGCATGGCGACTTGAATGCAACCTTAACAAAAACTAGAGCATCAGTGACAGACAGGAACCTTGAGCATGAAATGCATCCAGTGTGACTGGGCACTCAAGCTCAGCGTTATTTAATTTTAATTAATTTAGGTTTATTGATTTATTTTTGTCATCAAGTAAAGAGTTTTTAATAAGCTTAAGGTGAAACATTTTGGGATAGTATTATTTTTTTTTATTATGTTATGTTCGTCACCATACTGTACATCTAATTTAGATTTAAATGACCCCAGATAGCTAATGGTCATGCTATTGGATGACTCGGGTTTATGCCATTTGACCCAGTTTCCACTTCAGAGGTTTGTCCAAAGATGTGTGTTGACGGCACTGTAATTTTTATTAATAGAAAGATGAAAGTATTGCCGGTACAGCATTAAGATCCAGCATGGTTTTCACTGAGGTGTTGCTACCGATCTGGTCATCCTGAGGGTTTGCTGGGGGCAGAGGCCCTTGCGAGCTGTGAGGCCTGACTTGATTCTCTTCGGCTCCTTGGGTACAAGGAACACCACCAGGCAGGGTCCACCATGTGGGAAAAGTCATGATGGACTTTTCTTGGTATTACCTGTCTATTCTGGCTTTAAAGATTTCCCACTACTACACCCCTTTGCTCAAAATGTCAAAGCATCCAATGCATAAATGCACTTGCGTCTTTTTAAAGTGCTGCTGGGAAGGTAAGGTACTTCCCGCTATTCCAAATGAGCCGGAGTGACTGAGGCTGGGAGAACAGCGCTGAAGACAGAAGGAGAAAGGACTGCCTCCCGGGAAGAGCCCTGACCTTCTACCAACACACGTAATTGAGAATGGCTCACGTGTGACAGATAATTTACTACTCGGAGAGAGTTTTTCTGGGAGAGCTCATGAGGTCTGTGCAGTGTGGAGGACACCCCAATTCTGAGATTGTTCGTTAGCCTGCATTTCCCAACCGGCACGATCCACTCTGGGACCGGTCTCTCTCCTGTAAGAACGAGTGTGGGGCACGGGCCTCCGAGAGGC
Organism: Phoca vitulina; assembly: GCF_004348235.1. Taxonomy (NCBI): domain Eukaryota; kingdom Metazoa; phylum Chordata; class Mammalia; order Carnivora; family Phocidae; genus Phoca; species Phoca vitulina. Next base: position 1,425,478 of record NW_022589730.1, read on the forward strand.
TTGGGTCACAGAAGACGAGACCTGCATGCTGTCCTCTGTGTCCACTGGCCGGAGTCCCATGAGATCTGCTGAGGGGCGCAATGTCCTCCCAAGCCCGTGACCCCAGAGGTCCCTCTGATGGGCCCCCAGTTTTTCTTAGGTTTGAATGTGCCTGACTCACCTTTAATAAAGACTAACGTGTGCTTTCCTTTGTTGAGAACTTTTCTTGTCTCTTGCTCAATGGATGAAGCAGCCTGTTGCCCATCCCGTGGCCGCGGCTGCTCGCGGTGCTCCCCACACTCTCCCCTGAGCATTTCTGCTTTTTCTTTTCATCGCCTTGTTTTGCAATAGTTTTCTTTAGAGCTTTATTTTGAGGCATCTTTCATATTTATTTTTGCTGTTGCTTAGGGAATCATATAACTTTCTTCTTGGTTTTCTATTTGGACGTTTGTTACCTTTTTGAAAACGATGTCTAAATGTACAATGGAGTAAGTAGAATTCCTCTGCTGAATGCTGACGGCCTCCACGAGGCTCCTGAGGGCACGTCACTGGTCTTACTGGTGGGAAGACGATGAGTTCTGAGAGACGAGGGGCGCGGGGATAGGACACAAGATGCTCTCTTGACAGCAAAAGGTGACCCTGGACCAGAATAAAGCATCTGTTGTCACTCATTTATTCAACACGTGTGCTATGTGGGGAGAAGGGAAGGGGTCGGCTTCCTTGTGGACCCCACACTGGCCAGTCACACGGAAAGTGAGGAAAGTGATTGATCTTACCCCTGAAAAATCAGAGTGGCTATTCCAGCCATGGAAATATGGAAGCCAAATGTTGTTCTTACGAGACATAAGTGAGATGGCTCACTCACTTACCCAGCTGGAAAGTATTTTTAAAAGTCAGTCTTATACGTATTTGAGAAAAATAAATGATTTGGGTGGAGAAAAGGAAATTATTTATCTATTTAGTTTGCAATATCTTTAGGAGATGGAAGAACACCAAACAATACCTCTAAAGTGGTTGAATCCGATTGCTTAATCATCTTAAAAAGGCCTTGATCCAACATTGCAGGTCTGTGTGAAAATTCAGTGGTATGGGGCTTTGGGCTTGTCTATTTTTACTTTTGTCATTTCGTACTCCTGACTGTCCAAACTAACTCAGTGTTTCACCTGGAGACGGAATATTCTCCTGTCCTAGTTGCGGGGAAGTTCTCTGACGGAGTGTTCATGTTGCTTTGGTATTTAGCACATGTACTAATACAAATCAGAATTCACGATTAGACTGATATTTTGTCTCATGTTCATACACAAACAGCATTGCAGAGGAAGGCAAAGGTGCCCGTCATGGGAGACAGACCACCGGCAGAGCTTGAGAGGCTGCCAATCACACAGTAGTTTTCCGTGTGGTGGTTTCTTTTCTCTAAACAATGATCTTGCAGTATGCACATAACAAATATGGGTATTGTTTCCACTGTCCTTGTAAGGAAACGGAAATCAAGGAGTTTAAATGGTTTGCCTTTACCAAAGAGATTCAAAGAACAAGAAGAAATTCAAGAGAAAGAGCAAGGAAGAAGACATTTCTTGAAGGTGACCTCTTGGGGGTCCGCGTGCTCCCTGGATCACCCTCAGAGCACCTGACAAGGTGGGTATGACCACACCCTGTTTTGCAGTCAGGGGTGGTGACACCTTGCCTGGGAGTGAAGCAGTGTGTCGGGAGTCCACAGTCCCTGGGTTGGGGGTTTCTGTTTAACCTGCTAGCCTTACATATTTTCGGCTTCCCCATCATGACAGAGTATTTCTGGTGTAAATTTGGTGATTATTTTCAGCACCGCTATTGCCTGTGGTCTTGAAATGTACAGTTTTCCAAAATAAGGGCATGTACTCAGAAAACAGAAATCCATTGTATGTGCTAATGGGCAGGACTTAGATGAAGACTCCCTATCATGCTGGCTAATCATGAACTAGAGAAAATGCACACGGATACGCGCGGTCGTCACAGAAGATGTACGAAATCGAATGGGAGAGGAGTGATTTTGTTTTCTTCACCATTCTACTCCTTGATCTGTGGAGGTAATCACTCAACACAGTTAAGACAGCTAAATCACATTACCAACCTGCTCAGATTTGCCTGGCATATTAACTGCGTCTCCGGCTTGTGCTCTCCGTGCGGCACTGTCTTCTCTCTGCAGGGTTATTGACATGTGTTCTTAAGATTGTGGAATGTTTTATTGACTTCATAATTATTCTGTGTGTGTGGTTAGTTTACTTTATATGTATGTGTAAGCTTATTTTATGCTCTTTAAAATGTAATAAAACTAAATTATATATGATTCTCCAGGAGTAAGGAAGGTCTTGGGGAGGAGAGAAAAATTCTGACTTTCACTGTCTCGAGTCATTCACTTAAAGACGGTGCATCCCCTCTGTGTTGCTGGGCCAGGTAGGGAACTAGAGACATACAGAAAATCGCGCCTTCAGAGAAGTGTCTGGTTTCCTAGGGAAGAGAGGAGCACAAACCTACAGTGTTGGAAGCCGTTGCAGAAAGAACAGTGTAGGGAATCAGGGGCCACAGCATTGTTTTCTGGTCCCAGATTCAAAGTGTTCTTATGAAGGCAATATTTAACTAGATTTTGAAGGATGTGCAATTTTGAGAAGCAGAGAAAGAGGGAGGCTATTCCCAGGGAAGAGGAAAAACGGAGAAAGGAACTTTTCAAGGGGAAATGGATAAATTCAGATACAAAGCTAGAGACCAAGGTGGACAAAGGTCCAGAGACCCTGCATACATGGTCAGTGCTCCTTGGTAGGCGTGGTGAAGCCTGGCTTACATCTCTTGGACTCAAGACCAACCTGGTTTGGATGATTATTCTGCTGTGTGTTGACTGGGAACCCTCCATCCCTAAGGAAACCTCAGTTTCTTGGTCTGTAAAATGAGGCTAAGAAGAGCTAGAACCACTCCCCTGTCTCTGCATATGTCCAGTGTCCAGCAGGCAGTCACCGTGGGTGAAGGGTGTTTTGTTAAGGATGGAAACACCACAGAAATAGACAGTTGTGAGGCCACTGAGGGTCGGTATAGACCGGATGCACATAATGCAGTAGAGACAAGGGAACGCAGAGCGGCCCCCTCGCGGACAGGGATGACCAGGACAGTGCACGGTTTGGGGCCAGGACGCCGCAGAGAAGTTCTAGGGCATCATTCAGGAGCGCGAACCACTGCGGAACCATGGGCGCCGGTGTGCGCCGGGAAATCCAGGTAGACGTGGCATTCAGAAATGGCTTTTCTGAAGGTCGTTCCTATAGGGATAGGAGGAAGAAAGCAAATTCTAGAAATTGAGTGGCGAGTTGGCGGAGGGGAAGTGACGTCCAGGAGACAAGTGCTTGAGAGCTTTGGTAAGTTAGCGCAGAAACGGCACACGCGGTATGACCGTCGTGGGGGCTAATGCGAACAAGGCAGGAGGTGACATGGGAGGGACAGAGGGAAGAGTCGCACCGAAGTCCGCAGCCAGGCAGACAGGAAGGACACAGGAAGGGCGGCAGCATGGCGCGGCGGGGGCAGGGGAGAAGAGCCACAGGCAGAGGGTAACTGAAGGACACTCCCCGGTGGACCTGCCCCGTCGCGGGTCGCGAGACTGGGTTTTCACCCGACACTCGCCCGTCTTCCCTGGCCTCGGACGCAGCTCTCCGCCGCAGACACATTGTTCTCTCGAGGCCCTTTCCACGTTAACATGTATTTCTCTGTGGATGGCCTTTCTCTGCTTGGAACTCTGGTTGAGACAGGGACTTTTTACACCAACAGTTTTGAATTTTACATAATGGTGTCCCTTAATCAGCATGACTCGGATGTGAAGGGATGGAGGTCTGCGTTTCAGAATTTATGACTCAGGTTTTCAAATTAAGCCTCTATTTAAAATTCAAAATGATATTACAGAAGGTGGGGCATGGCAGGCATCAGCTCCCTGACCGGTCCCTGATCTCTCCCCAGGAAGGGCTTCTCCCGGATGACGCGGATTCTGCAGATGCTGGGGTGCCTTCCTCCTTGGGGCCGCCTGCAGGGCCGCTCGGCTGCCCCGCGCCACCCTCCACGGTGGGGGCCCTGGGGAGGGCGTCCAGCGTGTGGGCTGGCAGGATGGGTGCCGTCGGTATATCCGAAAGAGGGCGTCCGTCTGGGGAGACTCCATCTCTGTTGGTCACACGCACTTTGCAACAAGACCAAAGTGTGTGTTTCTAGAGTGGCCTCTGAGGGCACGAGGTTGGCGGTGGACTGTGGCCAGGGCGGGGGGACTGTCCCCGGCAGGGCGGCGGCTGGACCAGGCTTCTGGTGCGCCAGGACGGCGAGCGCTCGGGGAGTGACGGTTCCTCTGTGGGAGAGAATGCTGCACCGGAGCTGTGGCATGGTGCTTGTTTGTACCTTCAGAAAGTCCCATAACAAACACTTTGTTGGGCGCCTGGGTGGCTCAGTTGGTTAAGCGACTGCCTTCGGCTCAGGTCATGATCCTGGAGTCCCGGGATCGAGTCCCGCATCGGGCTCCCTGCTCGGCGGGGAGTCTGCTTCTCCCTCTGACCCTCCCCCCTCTCATGTGCTTGCTCTCTCTCGTTCTCTCTCTCTCAAATAAATAAATAAAAAATCTTTAAAAAAAAAAAAAAACAAACACTTTGTTAGGGAGAACCTGAGGGTCTGAACAGTAGAAAGAGTGAGCAGTTCTTCTAGGCAAACACGCCAGCTGCCAACACCCTACCGTATATTCCTCCAGCATTTCTGAGCATGAGGTTTGGAGTGTTTATGTAATTATAATCCTACCCCATTAACACTTTAATCCCGCTGCTTTTACCTAACAGATGCACCACGTCCTGCACTAGTACGAGCAGATTCACCGCAGAGGACGGCCTTTCACTGCGGATGGAGAGTCTTTACTCCCTGGCTGAGGCCGGGCTGTGCGGCAGAAAGGGCTGGGAGCCAAGCGCGTGAGCTGAGGGCTCCGTTATTGTCATGAACTTCTGACACAGACCTGACAGTCGGCAGATTGAAATCGGCTCTTGTACATTCGATGAAACTCAATTAAAAATGAGTTGATCTGAAAAACCAGAAAGTACCTAAGAGTCAAGAGCAACTTTACTTGGGTTTAAATTTAGATCATGCAGAAGTAGGTGGACCGGCAGAAAAGCCATTGCAAAAATCCAATGGAGAAAGTCCAGCCTGCGCTGGTGTTTGGAGGCATCGTTGTTAGGGGAGAAGGATGGATCTAAACACTCAGTAAATGAAATTGACGGGTCTTAACAATGGAATTGACATCTGCATGGAACAGCAAATCCAAGCTCAGTACCGGGCTGAAATTCCATACCAGACCCACCCGAGACTCTCTGGGTACTCCTGCCGGAACTAGGCTCAGTCAGAGTATTGTCTTCCTATAGCATTGCACTAGCATGTACATAAGGATGAGTATCACACATGCTGCGGAAAAGAGCATTTTTTGGGCTGCCCAAATACGGTACCTGTGAGGAATGATGATTCTCAGGAGGGAATCACCTGCGGAGCCTGTCCAGGGGTCTGTCCAGGGGGCCTGCCCAGGGCATCTGCCTAGCGGAGCTACTCAGGGGGTCTGCCCAGGGAGTCTGCTCAGGGAAGGGGAGCTGCCTACACATGGTAATGGATGCTGTTCCAAGCTGCCCCTGGGCTTGTGCCCAAGGAGGCTAAGGGCACTGCCCACTGGACCACTGGGTCTGCCCCCACTCCAGACAAAGCCTCACTAGGGTTCCCAGGATTATTCTCACTCAGACTGGCTGGCAACACTTGTGGGATCCCCTGGGTTTCCTCAGGTTCAACACTTTTCCGAAAGGACTCCCATTGCTCAGGACAGGGCTGTGGATACGATGCTAGTCTCACCACAGCAGAAGGATGCTCATCGGACTGGTCACCGACGGAGGCCCCGGGGGGATCTGGGACTGGGAGGCTTTCACCGTCCCCAGGGACAAGCTACCCTCCTGGCACCATGCATGGCCATATCCTCAGAGTCACCAACCCAGGGAGCAGGCCAGGCTGCCGTCCAGAGTATTTGCTGGGGTTTCGCTAGGTAGCCGTGACTGATGGGATTATTGTCCACTTGCTTTAACAGGTCTCCAGCCCTCTCTCTCTGCTGAGGTGGGGCTGCCATCAACTGGCTTGGAAGACCCACCTTCCTCATGCGGTTGTACTTTGTGGTGGAACCAGCCCCTCGTGGGTCATCTCATTAGCATTAAGCCAGGGGTGATCCCAGGGTCTAGCATGAATTACAAACCCTTCCTATTACGCAGAGCATTCCAAGAGTATAGAGGTTACCTGCCAGGAGCCATGGCCATGGCCTGAGCTCTCTTTGGGTAAAGTTAATTCACTACACACTTACCAAACTCCATCTGGCTCTCATTGAATCTAAGAACAGGTGATGTATTTAAAGAGGAGCTTTTACCAGAATCAGCCAGTTGCCAAAGTGAAGCACCTGCTATGCTTGGACGATCTACAAGGGCTTCAACCAAACGTGAGCCCCAGAAATGGTAAAAGAAGGTACAGAGGGAGAAGCACGGGACCTGTGCATCGGCTGCTGACTGCCTGTCCCCCGCACGCGGCAGACGGGGAGGTCCGGCCAGCAGCCCAGACATCTCCAGACACAGCTCGGCTCCTGAGCGGGTTGACCTTCCCACCGGGCAGCAAGATCCTGCCGAGGCAGGAACAACCGGCCCTCCCATAGCTCTGAGCACATCTCCATGCTCCCAAGTCACCCTGAGTGTGAAGGAGCCTCACTCCCCACGCCTGAATATCCTGTACCTTTGATTAAACAGCTCACAATCCAAATGATGGAAACTTACTTGACATTTGCTGAAAACCTTCGTTATATTGAATTTTGTGCCAGTTACCACTTTTCTCTAAAACAATCACGGCGGCCTCCATCCCTGCCTCCCGTTGTCCCATCCTCGTCACACAATCGTGGTGTCCACTTTCTGGCCACGGTCGGACACCAGGATGTCCCATTGCAGACTGTGGTCTGGCCTCAGCAAACTGTTGAGCCTGGCAGGGTTCCCCAAGTGTCTTTCTCGGCCGGACAGTTAGGCACCCTAAAAACACTCGCTGTCTTCGATTCCTCCGGCTTCATTTCACGGTATATTTGGACTTTGGAATGATGTTAGTGACGTTGCTACATAAATGAAAACAATGTTCTCATAGATCCATGCATCTGCATAACTTACAGTAATGTCGGACTCAGCCTAAATATCTCAATGTGAGTTAACCAAATACATAATCAGTGTAGCACGAATGAAGAATTTATCGAGGATGTGGGGTGCTATGATAGAATAAGCTGAGGGGCGTGTGATCTTTATCCTCATCGTACATCAACATAGCCAAGAAAACATACACAGAAAAGCGTATCTATGAACACCTATGAAGCCCCCAAAATGGACCTTGTACCACCCCAAACACCAGGTGGAGAATCCTTGGTCGGACTGAGAAGCTCCCTGGTGGCCAAGCAATGTCTCCAGACCGCAGTGTGGGGCCACATGGGCAAGTGCAGCGTCCACCTTGGGTGCAAAATTGAAGGAGGTTCCGAAAAGTTCAGACATGAAAATGAGGACTTTTTAAATGCAATTAAAAAAATCAAAATTTATGCTAAAAAATCAATGGTGGAAACTATCGACGTGGTAAATAAAGAGAAGATCAGTAGCAATGTCTTGCAGAGCCATATTGGCTGAAGGTAAAACCAGTAAGAGTGATCATGTCTTTTGATATTCAGTTGATGGATTTTTTTACTCTTATTTATTAAGAAGCATTGCACTGAGTCTTTATTTAGCTTGATTGCTGAGATTTCTGACGTCCCTTAAGTGCTGTGCCCGAGGTGAGCGCCTGCCTCCCTCCCCGACTCGGCTGCAGAGAGAACCACAGGAGGAGGTGGAGCCAGCCTCCTGCCTCAGAATTCATAAATCCGCTCCCGAGACAGACGGTGAGGGAGTGTGCAGGTCTATGCAGGTTTATGTCCTGAAGTCATTTATTCAGGGATGTTTACTGAGCACCTACTGTGAGTCAATTTCTAACCCCCTCCCGGAGTTTGCAGTCTAGCGGGGGATGAAGATGGTGGGGCTTGACGATGCTGCAGCCCCAGGAGGCTGGTGGGGAGCAGAGGGACCCCACATGGTTCGCGCTCGCCGCCTCCACAGCAGAGGCAGAGATCTGGAGGCTGTGGGAGGCGGCAGGAGTGTAGAGGGAAGGGAGAGTTGCCAGAGGGGGACCGGGGTCTTGACTGGAGCTGACGATGAACCTGGCCTTGGCTGATGTGGCCCAGATGGGACATGTGGAGGGCCAGGCAGGTCGCCTTCTGTCCGCGTCTCAGAACTGAGCACCGGGAGAACAGGCTGCCACGTGGGGCCCCAGCTGGGCCCGATGTCGTGTGAGTTCATAGAACACACGAGCTTAACGCATCGAGAAATTTTGAAAGGAGGAAATAACCCAGGTGGACAGGGTTGGCCTGAATGTGTGTTTGAACAGGAAGATACATAAAACAAGGAGCGGGTTCAGCAGTGCACAGATCAACGTTAAACCAGGGGGACCACTCAGGTGGGGTGTCCCGAAGATCAGTTAGTGGGGCCTCACGTAAACTTGGGAGGCCAGGATTACGTGGTGTGAGGTGGTTAGCCTTTTCCTGCTGGTCTGGGCATTTCTGGGAGCAGCTACGCCTCACTGCCAGCATTCTTCCCGTGGCGTTCCTCCAGGGGGCATGGGATCTCCGTGGTCAGGGCACCGCGGTGGGCACACATCTCCTGTCCCTCCTGAGTCCATGCCCATTCCAGAGCCTGACAAGGGCCCCTAGCCCATCACACGTGATGTCACGGTTGTATTTAGAGCCCACTGGGGACGTGTTTGGTCTGCAGGACAGTCACAGGACAAAAACTCACATGATACAGTCTTTCATGATATAAAATACAAATCTTTCCTCTGTTCTCTTCCTATGTTTTCTTACTTGCTGTCTTTTCTGTCCAGTCCCCGTTTGTCTCATCCCTTCCTTTCAGGATCTCGGCTTCATGCTCCGAAGTGCATCTGTGAATGCTGATTTGGTCACCTGCACGTCACATGTCTCGTGGAGGTTTCCCTAAGTTTCTCCCTCAGGAAGCATGATGGTGGGGCAGGGAGCTTGGGGTGATGGCCTCTGGAAAGGTGGAGCGACATCAAGAATCAGAAAGAAGACAGAGGGGGGAGAAATGACGGACACCAAGGTGGCCAGGCCACAGCCCCCGGATGTGCCCGCCAATGTGGACGGGAGCTGCGAGAAGCTACGCAGTACACGTGGTGGGCGCCATCTGTCAGTAGACCCTGAGCAAAGGAGGTTTCCCCTGCTAATGGGGTGGGCCTCATCTAATCAGGAGAATCCTTAAGAGCAGACTGAGGTTTTCTGGAAGAGAAGGAGTCTCCTCAAGCCTACACTGTTAGCTCCGGTCTGAGTTTCCAGCCGGCTGGTCTGCCCTGTCGATTCTGGACTTGCGGGTTCCCCATTCCACGTAAGCCAATTTCCTACATGTGTATACACCCTTGTCTGTGTATATTCCATATAGTGTGTGTACTCCAGAGAAACAGAAGCAATCGATCACACACTTACGTATACATATCGGCATTATTGATACACATGGACTCTTCTGCCCCAGACTACTTACAGGGTAGCTCAACACGTTTGCTGGAAGGTAGGGAGTTGCTGGAAAACATACCTAAGAACAGGGAGTGTGTTTGGCACTGAACAGTGGGAGGAGGCTGGGAGGCTTTGGAGGCCATAATGTGTTGAGCAGACGAATAGCAGGGATGTGAACTGCAAGCCTCACAGGTTGTTTGCAGAAACCTCGACAGGAGGATGCTGTCAGGGAGGGCTGGGGAGATACCCGGGCACTCACTGCAAAGTGGAGGAAGGGAGGTCCGTGTTGGACAGGACCACAACCCCGGTGGGGCGGCATCTGCAGTGATGTGACAAGTACAACTTGTAAGCTGTGAAGTCGGACATTTAGGGAAGGGTTGAGGCAGTAACCTGGTTTCTGCTTGTTGCTCACAGGAAAAAATAAATTGGGAGAAGAACCTTTAAATAAAAGGAACTAAGTCTTGATTATTTGGGAGATTCCCAGCCCGTCCAGATTGCAAAATACAACAGTAAGAGATCCACTACCGGGAAAGTGTGCTCCCGAGGAAAAGCTGAGGGTGTGGCCATTCGGTCTCTCACTGATAGCTCCGAAGAATCAGAGGTCGGAGGAATCAGTCACACAGAAAGCTCTTTGAGGACATGAAGTGGTGGTGGAGAGATGCCTCAGTCCAGCCAGAGAGCATCCCCGACTCACTGGCCGGGCCCCCTCTCCTCTGAACAAGAGCCAGAGAGACCGGGGCCGTCTGCCATGCCTGTGGGCGAGCCTGCTCTCTGGTGGAGCGGGGCCCTGCGACACACCGGCGGGGCCCCCACGGTTCTCCAGGACTTCAGACCCGCAAAACACTGCCAGTGTGGTCCAGAGGCAAGGAGAGATCACAAATTGAGAGAAGACAGTCAGATCCCCAAAATTTGATAGGCAAGAAACAGACTAATGAAGCATCTCAGCAGAAAATAAATGTTATCTTTCAAGAGAAAAGAAAAATGATTCCCGGACAGAACCGCGAGTGATAAAGGGCTGACCTCACGCCTGGAAACCCAATGAGCTTCCCCATTTTGAAATTGCTTGGGACCAGTGACTCCTTTTTCCTCTCTTTCGAACCAAAATGTCTATAGTTGGTACCCAATACTCATCACATCACTGTATTTTGAGGGCAGATGACTGGCTTTCTAGTTGTACAGGTCCACAGACGAGGAGGTATTTGCCCTGGGATGGATCATTCCCAGATTCCCACCAATACCTGATTTGGATGATGAGTAATGAAATCTCATACAATATTTTAGGAAAAGATTATACAACATATGGTCAAGAACTGGCATTTTTATTCAATAGACAGTCAACAGACTTTGTTGTGTGCCTATTCATTCAAAGCATTGTACTTAAATACACAGCTATGTTATTTATTTATAGATAGTAGTTGCCACTATGACTCTTAAAGGCCAATATAAATGCAAATCCGACATGACAATCTTAATGAAGTTTAATTTTCTTTTCAGAATAAAAATGAGGTTCATGATAATTCTTCCCATAAAAGATTGTATCATAATCCCACATTTTACTAAATTATTCTTATCACCAATTAGCAGAAAGTCATTTACATATAAATTTTAGACTAGCGTAGTCTCCCAGGAGCTTTGGGAGGTACCATGAATCTAGCAATATTATCCCATTTCATAGAAAAGAAAACACTCGGAGGAGAGACGAGCCTGTCTAAGGAAACACTGCAAGGCTGTGACTGGCGTGGGCGTGGGACACACCTTCACTGAGTCTGAGGATCAGCTATTGCCAGGTTTTCCTCCCATGACCTTGAGTGACCTTGTGACGGGTCCCCACCCTCAAGGGTACCGGAGTGGACATGCTGGAAATCTTTCACGATGCAGAACATCTCCATGAGGTACTGAAACAATCAGACTCTGGAGTTATTATATTATACTGTATCCACAAATTACATAATTACAAACCAATCCCTAATTTGAGAATTCCAGAGAGTTCAAAGAGGTCAAATGTTTAATTGAAATGGAATATTTAAGCTAAATTGCTAGTGCACTACTTCAATATTATTGAAGTACTAATAAATACATTAAAAGACTGTTAACAAAAGTGCTTCCTGCTGAAGAATGATCATCCCAAGAATAACATCAGTTCACTTTGTAATATACAGAGAGTGTTGTTTCAAGCTAATTAAATGCCACGCATTTTTGATAGCACTTAACAATATGTGGTTAATTATTATTATACAGGATTTGTTCTATAGCATTGATTATGATGAACTCATTTGGCTTTTATAAGAACAGGAAATGTGTTGGTTTGGGGAGGTACAGTGCTTATGGTGTTTTATTGTCATTTAGATTTAAATTAATAAACTTTGGAACTTTACATGAAAAACAAAGAGTTTTCTAAATAAGTTCTAACATTAAGACAAAAATAGAGTTGAAGGAAGAATCTTTGTAGGTTTGACATCTTTATAAAATAGTCGTTTGTTCTACATTAAAAAGCACCATCTTTACGCAAATCGGCGTGAGAGATGCAACAAGGAATTAATTCCCGCGACCTGGAGTCAGGCATCCTGTTCCCAGGGTAATTTGGAGAACTTCTCCTCCCTTAACTGTGCTCCTGGGAGTCGTTTACCTTGGTACCTCGGAGCCTCTCCTGGAGCAAACTCAGCGCTTCCTCCCCGTCAGGGCGGTTCTCCAGCTGGGGTCAAGCTTGAATCCCCTGGAGAGGTGGACACACAGCGTCAGGACCCCTCCCCACCCGTCCCCACTCAGGGGGTCTGCAGTGGGGTTTGGACAACTGTATTTTTCAAAGTGGCCAAGTGCTTTGGCTGAAGATGAGGCTTCAAACGGCTACCAGGTCTCTTTTGGGGATGATGAGGATGTGACAGTGATCGCACACCTCTGAAAATGTACAAAAAATCATGGAAATGTACACTTAAAACGATCGCATGCGGTGGTGTGTGAGTTGCCGGTGGACACAGGAGTTTCAAGGAGAAGGGGGTGGAGAAGCCTTCCTCACCAGCGTGCCTCCTTCCCAGGCTTGGAAGGCACCGCGTCCCCATAGCTCTCCAGGGCTGCCTCACACACGGGGTTGCTCAGGGCGTCAGGCGCGAATGCCCCAGGTGATGCACCTATGTTCCTGAGACCTGGGTGCAGTTGGGAAGGCCATGTGACTTGACCCCATCCTTGTTTGCGTATCTTTCAGTAAGACGTCTTTTGTTCAGACAGTGCGTGTGTGTAATTAAAGGTTAGTGATTTCTAGCAATGTGCAGTGTCATAAACTTTTCTTCCAAATGCAGCTTAGAATTTGAGCAGTAACTGCCTTTAAGCAGCATGGGACTGGGGCAAGCTGGTTGCTGCTGTGGAGACGGTGTGAACCGAGGCACCGGGATGAGGCTGTGTTTGACATTGGTGCAGCCCTAGGTAGAGAAGGGGTCACATCTCCGACGGGCACGCCACCTTATTTAGAGTTCTGTGTCTTAAATAGCTTACAGAATGCCGGTGTTCCACACCTTTGCCTCCCAGGGCGTCCTGGGTCCCCGGAAAGGTAACCCAGCTCACACCAACTCTGGCCCGAGGGTTTTGGGGGCAGTAATGCAGACTTACGGCAAAGAGACTTGTGTGGGGGAGACAGGGAGCTTAAGGTCCAAGGGTCATTTTTTAATGTCTTAACTAGCAAAATGATTTTAATTATGTTGGAGGGCGTATTCTATACCTTCAAATCGTGGGACGGTATTTAATTAGAAGGAAGCTTTGTTTTAACTAAAAACAAAATTAAAATAACATCTTGTGTGGATCTTGGTGTGTGGCTGTCTGTGGGCTGAGGCCCCTGTGGGAATGGCTCCCACTGCCCGGGCCGCCTGGGCCTGGAGCCGCTGTCCTGCTAGATGTGCAGGTGCCCGATGGGGAGTGGGTCTGGACCAGGTGCCCGATGGGAGGTGGGTCTGGAGCAGGTGCCCGATGGGGAGTGGGTCTGCAGCAGGTGCCTGATGGGAGGTAGGTCTGGACCAGGTGCCCGATGGGAGGTGGGTTGGGAGCAGGTGCCTAATGGGGAGTGGGTCTGGAGCAGGTGCCCGATGGGAGGTGGGTCGGGAGCAGGTGCCTAATGGGGAGTGGGTCTGGAGCAGGTGCCCGATGGGGAGTGGGTCTGGAGCAGGTCTCAGGACAGAGGTGAACCCACCTGGGTTGTGTGCTCATTTCCTCTTCCGCAGCTCTTGTCACTTGCTCTCTGAGAATTTCCAGACAAGTATTTTTTGCTCTGTTTTACTGATTAAGTACAACCCTGGGTGGGTGGTGTTTGGTGACAGGTGGCAGAATTAGGCTATGGGCAGCGGCTGGGCTAGAAAGCGGGGCCAGGCAAGGGCAGAGGTATCTGGCAGGGGATGGCTCATGCTCTCCTTAATGTAGCAGATGAACAGGGCTGAGATCTGAAGATGTTTCCTGTTCCCACGTCCTGTTTATACATTCCAGCTTGCCGCCATTAAGCTCTCAGAAATTATATTTCTTATTCCTCAGTGTTACATATTTCTGTGTTCTTTTAAGGAAGATTAAGTGAAGGAGAGAGGAGGATAATAGAGCAGGGAGCAGAGGACGGCCATCAACAGACAACTGTCAGCCTTTGGGTCCATCCACCTGGACACACCGCTGATTCTGCCAGTTACCAGTCATGTGACCTCGCAAAGTCCCCAACCTCTCTGAGCTTCTGTTTGCACATCTGGGAAGTGGGTTCATTATTGTCACATTGAGTTTGAGTGAGGGTTAAATATGGTTACATGTAAAATGCTTGGCAAGTGCTCAATATGCAAAATATGTTCTGAACCCCCCGTGTGCCTGGCGCCATGTAGGCTGTCCGTGCCCACCTGCCCTGACCCCATTCCCTGTATTCCTTGAAGTGCATGCTCTGAGAAGAACAGTACGTCCTGGTTGACTTGGCTGACATAGCCGTGAGGCAGGGGTTCTACGAGCTGCATAAATTGTTCTTGCTTTGCCCTCGGTCCCCAAGTCGAGGCGGCGGTTAAATGTGCAGAGTGTAGTAAAGGATCGTATGTGAGCGTAGACTGTTGCCTGATGGCTCAGGGACGTCATGGAAGTGCTCTCTCCACAGCCCTTACGGTTGGAAGAGGTTAACAGTGATAGACAATAGTGCAGGTGTGCAGGAGTGTGCGGCATGAACGGACGTCAGCTGGGAAGCACAATTGTTAATAGTCTGACGCAGCTGGAAGCTTCCATTCATTGATAAATTCCTAACACAAGCAGAAGAATCAGGTTTTTACCGTCTGGTAATGTGTTGTTTCTAAAATTCAGGTTTACTTCTAAACTATTAATAGTTAGCTCAGACCCATCCCCTCTAGTGCTAATTACCAGCAGAGAAAGGAGGAGAAAAAACTAATTGAGACTAGTACATTAGTCTTCTGGAATACGTTAGTAGAATAAGGGCATCTCTGGCAAACCCCCCATGACCTGTCGACTGCTCTTCTTGGCTCTATGGGCTGCATAGATGCTGACTGAGAAAGAGAACAAAACACAAATATTTCTTTAAATATTCAAAATTAGAAAGATTATAGATGTAATTTTACACTAGAGTTAGAATGGTAATTAAGTACTATTCTTTTTAAATGTTTTTTTTTTTTTTTTAATTACACCAGTTACAGTGTAATTGTTTTCATAGAGAGGGTGATACGAGATATTAATTAAGATAAAGCCACTAGGACCAGTTGAGATTTGAGGTCTCTGTTTGAGATCTAAGCGTGAGCGCTACAAAAGCTCAAAGGGTTTTGTTTGACGACCCTCGGGATGAGGACTCTTCCCATGGCTTCTCTCTCTCCCAGGATATACCAGCCAAAAGCGGCTTCCTGACCGCAGCCTAAAAACATGCAAATGTGCACTTAGAGATTGATCAATGTATTTATCAGCTTTGAGCAAAACTTGCAGACACACAAAAGCCATTCATTTCTTACCCCTTGGCTCTTAAATAAAGAACATAGGCCATCACGGAGCCATTTATAGTCTTCGTTTTTATTGCTTGGATATAGTAATTCACAAAACCTCCCAGTGGGCTTTAGGATGAGGCGTGTGGAAAAGACCCCACAACGGTGATTGTGGAAAGCCTTCTTCCACATCTCTTGATGTCAGTCTGTGCAAGGAACCCTCAGCAGACATGCACACAGTACCTTCATTTATATCCTGTTTTGTGCTGATGATCAAAAGTCATGGGGAATGTGAGAGTCTGGAGTCGAAGCTCCGGGCTTGGGGTGAGAGAAGGTGCGTGGTCCTGATGTGGCTGAGCTACCGCCTTCAGCCCCGGCCAGTTCCCCGGGAGCCCCTCCCAAGGGTCCTCTGCTCACGACCACACGTCCACCAAACCAATCCACGTATCACGTGTCTGTTAGAGATCTCTCCAGTAGCACAAAAGTTGTAGTCCCTCTGATACACGGACTTAGCCTGTCTCACAGGCTCTGTAAGACAGTGGTAGAATCACATGAATTAATCCATGAAGACATTAGTATAACATCTGACTCCAGTGTTAGCTGGATGCTGGTCATCTTCATCACCAGAAGGATCATCATCTGGATGCAACAGAGCTATGTGAGGGCTCCTCAGAGATTTGCTGTTTTTCTCCATCAGAATGATCATTGAAGTTCATTGCATTTTTCATCATTAATTTCTTTGGAGACCCTAACATATGCCCAATAGGAAGCCAGTTGTTTTTGGAGACTTAATGTAGCACATGAGGAAAACCCCCATTAATGATATTTTCTGCTGAGTCCGAGAGGTAATCCAAGCTGAGAAGTCAGGAAGGCTTTTTGTTGTGCTGTGGTGGATGTCAGGGAGCATGCTTTCCTGAAAAAAATACGTGAAATAAAGGTCAAATTTTGAGCTGACATGCTTGCTTCCATGGAGAAGACTTATTGGCAGAGACTGATGGCAGACGGAGCCTGACACAGCTCTCAGCTCAGGTGGAATCAGCACGCAACCTGAGCGTTACTCCAGACTCTCCTGGACTTGCAGATCAAAGCCTTTAGGTCCTTCAGAAATTTTGTAATTCTCACTTCATTATGCCTCAAATTCAACTGCACACAGAAATTGATAAACATATGTGCTTGAAAAGAACAGATTAATAATACGTCCTTACTCTGTTTATAAATTTGTGTTTCCTGACTCATTGAAGCCAATACCAGGGCGTTGCCTACTAAGCTAAGATGCGTTGTCCATCAACTTTGACAGTTTAACGGGCTGTAACGAGCCCTGTCCGTGGCAGCTCCAAGCTGCCCGCTCATCAGCACCCCCACCGTGGCCAATCTGTGCTCCCCGAAGCCTTCACCTCGTGCGATCAACTCAACACATGCATCCAGGCAGCTCTGTCCACATTGGTTTGTAGCGTCTTCTCCGCGGAGGGCCACCCCTGGGGCTGGAGATCAGGACCCACTTTCCATGGGTCCTGGCTCACCCCACCCAGAGCATTGGTCATGCTCAGTTGCTCTTTGCAGAAGATGAAGGTGACGGACAGCAGGATGGGTGGTGTATCAGGTTCCTGGAGCTGCCATGGCAAAGCACCACAAACCAGGTGGCTTACAACCATGTCTCCTCCCACAGTTCTGAGGCCAGAGGCTTAAAGATGAAGTGTGAGCAGGGCCATACGCCCTCTGAAGCAGGTAGGGGGTCCTTCCTTGCCTCTTCCAGCTTTGGCAGTTTCTGGTGAGCCTTGGCATGCAGCCACCTCGCTCCAACCTCCGATGCTGCTCTCTGTCTTATAAGGACACACTGATCCTATTGGGTCGGGGCCCACCCTACCCCAGCGTGACCTCACCTTCACTTGTTACAACTGCAATGACCCCACTTCCAAATAAGGCCACATTCTGAGGTGCTGGGAGTTAGAAATTCAGGGTTTCCTCTTGGGGGGTACAATTTAATCCATTGTAGGTGGGAAAAGTGGAAATGAGCTCTAAAAAATGGCTCCCACATTTGGCGAAGCAAAGCACCCCTGTATATTTTTTCTGCAGTGCCATCGCTAAGTGTCTGCACAGGAAAAGTCATGGCTTGATGGGCTTGGCTGGGCGAATGAAGTTACAGGAAAGAGTCATGCAGCCTTTTTCCAGGGAAAGCAGACAGAATAAAGAGAGGTACATTAGGGACAGGCGAGTGTTTGAGAAGCAGGAATGACATAGGAATATTTTGGAAAATAAAAAGATGCTCCCTTTAGGAAGAGAAGATGTGGGGAGAGTGAGGGGACGTGGGGATGAGAGCTGAGGGCAAGCCCTTGCAAGGATGGGCTACGCGGGAAGGTCAAGGCGCACCTGGTTCAGGTCTGCCACCTTCACTGTCCTAGCAGTGTTGAACCAGGGGTCCCCGTTCTGTGTCCCGACCTGGGGGTGCTTGTGAAGCCCGTCTCCGGGCCCCTCCGCCTCTGCTCTGCAGCTCCTACCGCCACAGACCGGCTGAGCCCGCCAGGCTCCCCAGAATGGCTTCCCGTGGTTGCTTTGCTTTCTCTCCTCGTCCTCTCCCTGATTTTTCACTTTGTGTAGCTGCTACTAATCCCCACGTCTCTCATGTCTAACCCAGGGACTTCCAGCAAGCGGGCTCCGTGCCCGGGGGCTGTTGGTGAACTTCTATGTCTGCCTTGGAATGAGGCTCCGGGCGTGGTCCACGGTGGCGACTGGGCTCTGGTGCGGGTTTCCCCGCAGGGCTGTGGGAGGCAGCTTCCCTCCCGTCAGGGTCAGCGGAGGCCCGGCACTCGCCACGGCCACTGTCCCAACCCTGGACATCTGAGCCTGGGGACACGTGGCTCTGGGGGCGAGACTCTGCAGGCCTCCACCCCACCAGCCGCCACCGTGCCCTGGCCCCCGTGAGTCTGTGTGATCAGTGTTACCTCCCTTTAGTGGTAGGTTTTATTTTTGTCCTGAGAAGGATCTATACAAATATATCAATCGGGGTACCTGGGTGGCTCAGTCGGTTAAGCGTCTGACCCTTGGTTTTGGCTCAGGTCATGATCTCAGGGTCCTGGGATTGAGCCTTGCGTCAGCTCCATGCTGGCGTGGAGGCTGCTTGAGATTCTCTCCTTTTCCCTCTGCCCACACCCAAAAAAACCCAAAAACAAAAACCCAAATATATAAATCAGACTGTTCTGTCCTTATTACCCAATTATGAAAAATCTTGTGGGACATGTTTGGTTTGGCAGCAAAAAAGAAAATTTTTCACCCTCTGTACCAGGGCATTATTTCTTTTTACCATATAATCCTTCACACATAATCCAAAGATTTCCTTTTAATTGTCATAAGGAGAATATGGATGATGTTATTTCCTTTTATCTGCCGGCACAACGGAAGACAAAAGGATTATTTTCTTCCCTCTTAGGAAATCACAAGTGTCTGTAGACTATCTTTTAGGAGATGTTCAGATTGTTTTCATGGCTCCTTAATTTTCATACGTGGAAAATCGTTTCCCGAGCTCCCTCACCTTTTTTAATATATATATATATACACACACATATGAGACTGTTTATAGGTAGACACTTGAAGTTGTATCTACAATTGCAATCATTAGTATCAGGTACTTCATAAATATCCCTTTAAGATGTTATTTGATACCTTCCATAGTCTTGAAGGAAACAGACGGGATACTCCTGTTTCCAAAGCAGCTAAATGTATTACAATAAATTTGCTTTCTCTGTGCTGTGGAATTGGAAACCTATAAGATGTTGAATAAGAAAACTGATACCACTGCTTATCTGTCCAAAAGCCAGTGGTGTTAGGAAGCCCAGTAATTGAAAAATGGATAGCATTGATATTTGAACCTTTTTATATAACCTTTGAAGTGTAAGCCTTTTGGGGAATAAATTGCTTTTTGTAACAAGAACAATGTCAGATCCCATATTTAGAAACCGTGCACTTAATTCATTTTCAGGCAGAGAAACTCATGTTGTCTTGTTGGGAAAAACATTGCAAAATGGATTAAGCTTCACCCTGGAGAGATGATAACCTAATATAAATAACTGCAGGCTGATCTTTATTAGTTACGGAGCAAATATTGCCAAATAGGACAGGCGACCTTCAATGGTGATTGATCTAGGATAAGTCATCGGCAACATTGTCTTTGGAGAATAACTTTGGGGCATTTTGGGATCTTTAGTCTGTTCTTATTTAAGGGGACGCGATGAAGCTAATGTTCGGGAAGAGTAAGTTCATCTTATTTAATGGTAAGGATTAGAGCTCACAGCGTGCAGAATAATGACATCTGATTCCAGGGTGGGCAAACGGCTCGATGTTTGTTGAACTGATCACAACTGTGGGAGCCAGGTACTTGGCTGAAAACCTACACCCGATGAACCCTCTCAGGTTTCGGGGAGCCCACCTGAGCTCTGCGTTTCACCAGTTCCGCATTAATGAATAATTCAGTCCACGTGACGTGGGGTAGCCGGATCGTTGCTGGTCGTGTATTGTGGTTCAGAACAAGAAAGAGGTGGGGAAGATGTCAGTTACATCTACATTATACATACGGAAACAGTCCATCCATTCAAAGAGGAAGGAAAGTGAGTCAGGGACTGTTTGTTATTAAAAAAAAATTAGAAAGAAATGGTAATCAACTTGGATGTTTCCCTGGTTTTCTCTTTTCAGGTGAGAGTCTCATGCAAACACCAGCTACATTGTTCTGTCTTCTGCTCAATTTTCTTCTTTGAACTTTTGTTTAAAATGTAAATTTCTACATTTCAAAAGCTTTGGTAATGACTTCCTATGCCTCAGTCTTATTCACCCAGAACAATTGGACAAAAGTGCACATCGCTGAGGCTGTTGATGCCCATCCTGTGTTGTGAGCTGTGTCCACGCACACCTCAGAGCAAGCATCGGGGGGCGGCCCAGCGAGAGGCAGCACTCAGCATATCGGAGAGTGTCTGCAGCATTTCTAGAGACACTACTTTTCCGAGACAGTGATGAATGTCTTCTTCTTGTGCCTTTTCATCAGATGATCCATGGTGGGGAGACAGCTGGGCTCCAGTCTTGGTCCGTCCACCCTGATGGCGGGTGGGGTTGGCCAGTCTGGAACACGCTCTCCCTTGTTTGGAAAGAAGCAGGTCCTTCAGGGGCTCCCCGGGGCGCCACCTTCCCAGTCTACCACTGAGCCAAACCCAACAGCAGAGGTGGTCTTGCAGAGGAAAAGGCCCTGTGTGGTGTGTGCGGGAAGGAGCCTACTGGTTTGTGGAGGGGATGTAGACAGGTGTGAGTGTGTATTTCTGATACCTTAGCAGGTGGTTTTCAGGTAAATTAATAAGTGGTAAATTCATCTTTTTCTCTATTTCTAATGAAAACTGTGAGTCATCATGGAGCATCAATTGCTTTAGGGTGAAGTTCAGTAATTAAGTTTCTAGAAGTAAACTTTTTACTTTAGAATATTTTTAGATTTACAGAAAAATTGCAAAGATAGTACAAAGTTCCCTGTTATTAACATCTTGTATTAGCATATGGTACATCCGCCAGGCTTAGTGGCCCAATACTGGTGCATTATTACTAACCAAAGTCCATACTTGATTCAGATTCCCATAGTTTTTATCTGAGGCCTTTTTTCCTGTCCCAGGATCCCACCTGGGACGCCTCCTTACATCTGGTTGTCATGTCTCCTTGGTCTCCTCTGGGCTGTGACATTTTCTCAGACTTTGCTTATTTTTGATGACCTTGCTGGTCTTGAGGAGGACTGGCCAGGCAGTTTCTAGGATGGCCTCCTATCAAGATCTGCCTGGTGCTTTTCTCAGCTGAGCCTGGGGTTATGGGTTCGGGGAGGAGGACCACAGAGGTAAGGTGCCATCTCCAACGCCTCTATTCCCATGCTGCCAGCATGACTTCCCGGCGCTGAGGCTGACCTTCATCCCCTGGCCGAGGCGTGCCTGCCAGGCTTCTCCCTGTGAACTCACTCTGAGTCTCCCCACCCCTTTCCACACTGTATTCTTTGGAAGGAAGTCATGAGCAGCCCACACTTCCAGACTGAGGACGTCATTCTCCAGCTCCCCCTTGTGAGGACAGAGGAGCTACATAAGTTCCTTGGAATTCTGCACAGATTTGTCCGTCCCGTCTGTTCCTTTGCTTATTCGATTATTCGTGTCTGAATGTACTCAGGGATATTTATTATACACTTTGGGCTATAATCCAATGCTTCTTTGATTTGTCACTCAGATTATAAAAGCTCCTTCGTTGGCTACTCTGACCTTTGACATACCCCCCGAAATATCTGTATCTATATCTATAATATATAGATATGTAATATACTTTCCTACTTCCTGGCCCTACAAGACACTCCCAGCCCTACAATCAGCCATGTCTCCAAGAAGCCTTGGTTCCTCTCACTGGAGAATCTGATTAGAAACTGAGATTTGTGTGCCAGGTGAATCATTATGTTTTAATCAGAAAAAATAAAAACAAACATGTAAATGCAGGCAGGTGGCGGGGGCTCATCTCTGAGTGTGTATAATTCTGCTGCAGTCACTCAGTAGCTATGAGGATGGGCAAGTTGGTTGGTCTGAGACTGCACTTCCTTGTCATTAAAGTGGAAATAATAGTTGCACCGACTCATGGGCTGCCCTGAGGTTTGAGGACGTAAAGCCTGAGCAGCACTTGGAACAGCGGCTGGTACACGGCGGGTGCTCAGCAAACGCAAGCTTACTCACCTGCCCCGTCTCAGCCCCAGTCCCGCCCTCGGGGATCCTGCTCTCCCCTGGACGGTGGGCGTCCGCGGACCCCCCACCTGGACCTTGCCAGTTGGCTTCTGGTGAGGATCTGCCAGTAGGGGCCACGGGTGGGATGTGGAAGGGCAGGGAGGGGGCGGCTTCTTGCCCGCTGCCGCCAGGGCTGGTGTTGGCAGTGGCCGTGGCCGCACAGGGCTGGTGGGAATCCAGGGGTGCGGTGGGGGGGCTTGCCGCACCTTCCCGTTGGCCCGGCGCCTGGATGCTGTCCCTCTCCTGGTGACAAGGAGCCGAATGTGGTGGTGGGTCTGCAGCATGTGCACGTGGGAGCCCCGTGCAGGGTGCCAGCCTTCCGGTCCCGGAACCCGGGCATTCTTGGTGCTCCCCCGTCCCCGCTTCTCCCTTTTCCTCTCACAGATATTTTAACACCGTGACAAGTCTTCATAAAGCTAGAGAAGTGCTGGTTCCCTGGCTGAGGAAGC
The DNA here is from genome assembly GCF_004348235.1 of Phoca vitulina. NCBI lineage: Eukaryota > Metazoa > Chordata > Mammalia > Carnivora > Phocidae > Phoca > Phoca vitulina. Next base: position 1,448,222 of record NW_022589730.1, read on the forward strand.
ACCACCGTTACTCCCTTTTGCTTCATCGCCTCCAGTGGCGAATAATAAAGGAGAGAAGCCGTGGCTGCGTCTGCCCACTCGCGTTGCCCTCCCACACCCCTGCCTCCCCCGCCCGCGGGCGTGCCCGCCGTTGCCTCCAGGGGGACACGAGCGCTCTGGATATTTTGGCTGTCCCGAGATGAGCAGTCACCCAGCAAGACAGAGGTGACAGGGACAGAGTCATTGCCCCTTCCGTGAGGATTAGAGTTACGCGCCGTAGGACCTGGTGTTTATGGAATCAGGAGGAAGGCTGCGCTGGGGTGTGACCGGCGAGCACCCCACCTCGTGGGTTAGCCTCTCGGCGGGCCCGGTTTTTGCTGGGAAACGTTCCTGCTTGCAAGCGGGAAGACCCTTTGCCCACCAGCTGTTTCCGGGGCTGTCTGGTAAATGCTACTTGAAGGTCCTACAAGAATAAAGAATGTGTCCTGCTGCCTCGGAAGACAGTGGGGGGGTCACTACAAAGGCGAAGCTCATCTTTTTGAGCTTGGCAAAGATCCATTATGTTCCTTACATCTTTTTATAACTCTGAAATAAATCTCACTGAGGTCTTCCAGATGGTGCAGGGGATAAATTCTACGTGAACACTTTTCTGTGTGTGTGTTCCAGGCTATATCGACATCGTGATCACAACCAGTTAAAACTTGAGTCAGTTTTTTTATTAGATTGTACCGTGCCAAAAATGTTTGATTTTTAACTTAGTCGGGCCATTTGTTGAATGGCTCGAATAAATCCATTATTTTGTTCTCAATTCGCAGTATTTGCTCCTCAAAATCTGTCGTGGGGTTTTATTTTCGTAACAAGAGGAAAGCCCCGCTGCGGTGTGAGCGGGCTGGGGCTGAGGGCCCCCCTCCGGCCGGATCTGAGCCCCCGCTCTGGCACCTGCAGACACCTGCGGGCTCTAAGCGTCCTCATCTGCAAACAGAGGACAAAAGCAGTGTCCCAAGGCCCAAACTGGTCCCAGATCCGGAGACGCCACAGCGCCGGGGAGGAAGAGCCTGGAAAGGTAGGTCTACGTGAAAGCTTCACCCCACTCCCTGTGAGGATGGCTTAGTATTCGAGGGCACAAAGGTTTGTAGCAACTGAAGAGTGGAAGAAGGATGCAATTAGGAAGAAGCAATGCTCAGTAATTAAAAGAAAGGAAAATCAAAACGAAACAGGAATATGTAGAGGCTTTCACCAACGGGTCAGCTGCAAATATGAGCTACTTCCTTCTTAGCAATGCAGTGAGGTCTCCTCTGCCCTCCGGCCCTTGATCCACCTCCTCTCCCTCTCCTCTCCCTCCCTCCCTCCCTCCCCTTCCCTTTCCTTCCCCCTCCCTTCCTTCTTCTTATTGGGAATGGTTTCAATCTTGTAGAAAAGTGTAGTAAATGATATAAGACACTTATGTAACCAACTCTGGCTTTATCAAATCTTGATATTTTGTTGTAATTTTTTGAAAGATTTCTCTTTCCTTCTTTCTTTTCATTTTAAAATAATAAAGCAGGTATGTTCCTAGCCCCTGAGCTGCCTTCACAATTTTATTCTCTTCCTCCCAGAGTCACCTATCCTGAAAGGAGACATTGTCCCAAGCACAATGTCAATTTATGCTGTTTATTATTTCCATAAATGCTATAAATGTTTGTGTTTGTAAGTTTTTATAAATGTGATTGTTTCATGCCTTTTCAACAAACTTGCTTTTATCATTCTATATTTAATTTTTTATATTTACCAGGTTGATACATGTAGCTCTGGAACTCATTAATTTTCTACCAGAATTTCTCCATTCTGCTCTTGATAAAAATTTATGTTATTGTTCTCTTTATTTAAAATTAGCTGCACAGGGGCATCTGGGTGGCTCATTTGATTAAGCCTTCAGCTCAGGTCATAATCTCGGGGTCTTGGGATCAAGTCCCACATCGGGCTCCCTGCTCAGTGGAGAGTCTGCTTCTCCCTCTGCCCCTTCCCCCCACTTGTGCTCTCTCTCAAATAAATAAATAAATAAATAAATAAATAAATAAAATCTTTAAAATAAAATAAAATAAAATTAGCTGCATATAAAGCTCTTATGAATGATTTTATATGCGTGTCTTTTGCACGTGGGAGTGATCATCTCTTGGATATATAGGTAGCAGCCGCATCCCTGTTGCACCAGGGACACAATACGTCTCCAGAAATCATGTCGGATGTCTTTTCAGAGGCTCTCACTCATATACGTGCATCACCTGGTACCGTGAATAAACATCACGTACTCTTCATTTGTTTGGATATTATAGTATTTCAAATACCATTTTATTGAGAAATCTCTTTCATATCTTGCCTTGGATTTATTCCTAGCTACTTTATAATTAGGGATGTTATTGTAAATCAGATTTTTCAGGTTGTTTTCATTCATTGTGTGCAGTTGACGTACAGAGCTGAAGTGCCTGCCTGTTTCTAATAATTTATTTGTACACTCTTGACCCCAAAGGTCATATCATCTCAAAATAATGTATTTTTTTCAGTTTTTCCAATTCATAGGCCTTTGCTTTGCTTTGCTTCTCCCAGTCAGCAGGTTTGCATCTTGAGAACATGCTCAAGTGGTAATAACGGGCAAGCTCATTCATCCCTAGTTTTAAAAGGAGTGCTCAGGATGCTTCACAGTTAAGAATCTCCTTTGTTACAGGGATTTGGTAATTCACGTTCATCAGACTAAGAACTCTTCCACTAGTTTGCTAAGTTTTCTTAATTTTTAACCATCAATTCATTGAATAAAAGGTTAAATTTTGTTGAATGTTTATTGACACCTCAGTGGGTAATTTTACATTTTTCCTCCTTTATCTGTCAAAGTGGTAAATTATATGAATAGATGCTTTCGTATCAAGCCATTCTTTGTTGAGACCTAACTTGATCATCATGTAACTTTATGCAGATGGGGCTTGTTAGTGTTCTAATCCAGTTGTCTTCATCTCCGTCCAGTACCTGAGGTTGGTGTATGACTTTGCCCTCTCCTTGTGCTTCCGTCTGAGTTTGGTAGGAAGGTCACACCATGTTACAGGAGTGAGGACCACCCGATTCCGCATTTTCCAGAGGAGACTGAGTTCACACAATTCCTTCTCTGGAATGCTTATGGGTGCTTTTCTGTAAAACTGAGTCACTGGCTGTTTGGTGTGTGTTTTTGTTCTGTTTTTGGGTTTTTGTGTTGTTTCGGTGGTGGATTCTTAATAGGAAATGCTATTTTTGTACTATTTTAAATCTAGTCAGATTTTCTAATTGCTTTCAAACGCCATGTGGTAAGTTATATTTTTCTTGGATGTTATCTATTTCATCTAGACTTTCAGATTTATTTCAGGTATTTACTTTACTCTTGTGGAATGGATTGAGTCTCTGCGATCAGGACATGCGGCCCCTTTCCATCCCTTCCTGCTCTATTGGGCTTTCTTTTCTTCCCTGATTAACTGTGGCTCCGGTGTGGCTCTGTAATGATCCGAAGAACTAAGCTCATCATTCTCGACCCCTTATTTATTTTTATCTCATTAAATTTCACTTTTCACCGTGTTATTTCTTACTTTCTTGTGATGATGCTTTTTATGACTTACGTTGGACACTTGGCTTCCTTTGCTAATACAATCTGTGACATTTCCCTGAGTGTTGCATCTGACACGTACCCGAAGTTTCGATACTGTATTCACTATCATTCCTTTCTAGATGTTTTCCAGGTTCTATCACAGGGGTTTGACTTTCAAATTACTTAGAGGAGCATTTTTAAATTTCCAAATAAATGACATTATTTTTTAAAGATTTTTTTTTTTATTTATTTATTCATGAGAGACAGAGAGAGAGAGAGGCAGAGGGAGAAGCAGGCTCCCAAGGAGCAGAGAGCCCGATGCGGGACACGATCCCAGGACCCCGGGATCATGACCTGAGCCGAAGGCAGACGCTCAACCATCTGAGCCACCCAGGCGCCCTAAATGACATTATTTTTTATTATCTTTAATTTCTTAGCTGTTTCGATAGGACATAGTGTGTTATTTACCAATTCCACAGTAGTTTTTGAGATTTAAGTTTTGGTCGAGTGCATGATCGATATTATGAATATCCTATGTGTGCCTGACAAGAATGTGTGTCTTCTCCATTGTTGAGCACAGTGCTGTAGACAGGTCTGCAATTTGTTTGATGTATGTGTTGTCTTTTTTTTTTTTTTTTTATCATTTATTGTCACAGCATTGAGCTATTACAACTGTTATCAATAAAGAAGTATTGAATTATAACACTGTGATTAAAATTTTTTCCAAGTTTTCCTGGAATTCTGTTTTCTTTATATATTTGAAGCTGTTATTAGGTCATTGAAACTTTAGAATCATAATACCTCCCTAGTGACCCCCTGTCGTTGAACAGTGGCCATGGTTCATATAAATGCCCCTTGTCTGACATTAATGTGGCCCACAAGCTCTTTTTAAAATTAGAATTTCTCCCCAGCACAGCTTTTCCCATTATTATCTTTCCAATATACTGTAGTTATACATTACATGTCTGTTTTGTGCTTACCGTGAGTATTTAAAAAGCATTCCTGATGGGACCAACTCTAAATATAAGCGATATCCCTACCTCCTTCCATCCATGTGAATCCTTAGAATTATTTAACTCTGACCATCCCTCTGGTGCTAAAGCTCATTATTCTTTAGCATTTCAGTTCTCACCTCTCAGATTAGTCGTCGCTATTGTTACTATGATTTCACGTGGTTAGAGTTTGCTGAGATGAGCCCGTATGTCCAGGAATATTGTTACTCCTCATTCTACTCTTTATTGCCCTATTTCATTTCTCTGGAATCAATTTCCTTCTCCATTAAACAGACTCTTGGATACTTTTCTTCTTTGAGAGGGTGTTAATAGCAAACTATCTTAGTCCTATGAGATACACGAACCTCGGAAAATCATTTCCGGCTTTTGAACCTCAGTGTTGCCTCTATCAGGGAGCGGGGTGTGAATGCACTTTCCTCACGGGGGTGGGGGGGGGGGGGGGTGTGAATGCACTTTCCTCACGGGGGTTTGGAGAGGGCTGACCGAGTTAGTGTGTGTGAGCTCTCAGGACAGTGTCTGCACAAGCAGGGCACCGTCCCCGCCCCTGGCTGTCCTCGCCTATGAATGATAACTCAGCGGGTGGGTACCATGCGGGTGCATGGTAAATGGTTCTCAGCATTTTGGAAATACTGTTAACCTGCTTTCTGCTTTGCTGTTCCTGTTGAGAACACGGCTGTCACATCAAAGCATCTGTTCGTTCCCACTGTTTCAGGATCTTCTCTTGGTCTTTGGTGTTCTGTGGCATCTGCGTGACTTAGCTTTATTTTTATTTATTCTGTTGTGATGCAAGGATTTGCAGTCTTTCATCATTTGAAAGGAATTCTAACCCTTCATCTCCTTCAATAATGTCCTCTTCCTTTCTAGAAATCATGTTGTTTACTGGACCTTCTCATTCTATCCTCCATGTTCTTTATGCTTCATTTAAAATGCCATTTGCCCACCGAGTCTTGGCCCGGGACCCACTACGTTCCACTCTGGAGTTAGCAGAAGAGGGGAGAACGCAAGCTGCCCCCTCCACTGTGGCCCCAGCAGCTGCCCCCTCCCAGGTCCTCGCCAGAACCAGCCGCGGGGGACGGCGGCCGCAGGGGCAGTGGCTGCGGCGGAGGGCAGGACCTCTTTCCCTCCAGGTCTGAGCAGTGGCTCAGGGTCCCTCCTCCACCTCCAGCTCCCATAATGGGATAACGGCCCCTTGCCTTCAGACCCAGCCCTGAGGTGTTTCTTTCGTCCGAGCTAATCCTCCCATACTTGCATAGCCACGTATTAAATTCCCCTGTTGAAATATTTACTTCTACCAGTTCTTTCCTTAATGTCTGCATTTCTTCTTCTGTTTGGTTCTACCAGATGATGTAGGTTTCTGTGGTTGTTGGGGAAGAGGGTTTAATTCTCCCCCTTGCTGAGACTGCTGATTCCACAGTCTGTGCATGCCTTCCTCCATAGCACCCCCTTCAGCGAGGGGCATGAGTGTGGCTTGGCTTCAGAGAACATCCCTCCAAATTCCCAGTTAGTGTAACTGGTTGGGCATCATGACTTACATAAATGTGTTAGCTTGGGGTAGACTGTGTGCGGTATGAGCTTGTTCCCCAAGGAATATGTGGTTCAGACTGTGGTTACAAATTCCAAATAATAATAATTAATAATAATAATAATAATAAGTAATAATAATAATAATTCTCCCGATGCTGGATGGATAGATTTAATTTGTGCACATCAGTATTGAGAAATCAGCCCTTTGGAGCCCGGTTCTCACTCCTCAGCTGATGGGTGCTCAGGTTAATGTCTCCTACCCCCCTGTAAACATCACATCAGGCAGCCCCCCAATCCCCGGACCCGTGGCAGGTGCAGAGCTCACCACATGCTTACTGGGCAGGGTTCCAACGCCTCTTTATTTCTTGACCCTGCCCCATTTTGTGCAAGTGGATTTTGTTCAAGAGCATGTTGGCTATATTTTACCCAGCCTGTAGATGTTTGTGGTGGGAGTATCTTCACATTATCTTGTGTTCATACAGTGGAAAGTCAAGTCCTCATCTGACCCAAAGGGTTACAGTAGATAAGATAAAAGTGATGTATTGAAAATCTCAATCAAAGTCACCCAAAGACATAAAAGAATGACCTTTTTTTAAAATCAAGGAGATTTGCCTTTGAGGCAATAAACACCCCCCACACTGTTAATTATTTTTTAGACAGTGAAACACCACGTATGCATTTCTGTGTTTCCTGAGAAGTTACAACAAAGCAAACCGTGGAAGCAGTTTCTTTTTAGGATGAACCGGTAGCTTAATATTGTAGGGAAAAGTATGAGGACACAATATAAATCAGACAAGGCTAATATACTTCAAAATCAGGCATGACTTGGGGGCAAGTACACGATCATTGCAGCAAGTGACAGTGTGGGGGACAGGGGGCAGGGGACACTGCTGGCCACGTGAGGTCATTACAGCTTGATTAGTACCGTCCAGAGAAGAACTTGGACATGGCCGGTCAACAGAACACGTACCTTACCTCAGATTATTTGAAATCTTCAAAACTCAACAGGGTGAAAATATGGTTTGTGGCTTTCTTTGCTCTGCAAAATAATATAATAATAATAATAAAATTACATTAAAAATTAAATACATGTACATAGATGTGAATCCAAGGAAAATATACTATCTTGCCCAAAAGCACATGACATTTTCTCACAGGGATATAGTCCTTCACATGCTCTTTGCAAACACCGTCCAATCAGCAGGAAGAGACGGAGGAAGGTTTGCTCAGATGGCAAGACAAAACCACAACGCGAGTCCTAGAAGGGCTGCTGCCAAAACGTGCTCTCTGTCCATGGCACGGACAGAACCGGCTTACAAAGGCCATCCATTTCAAAGTAGTGTGGTGTGTGATATTGGTAGTAAGCTGTAAGTCCAAACTGCCAATCTCAGGGTAACTTGCAACATCCAGCCCTGGTAAGTCCAGCATTTAAGTTTTTATATTAAAGTTGGTTGATTTTCTCAATGAATGAAAGTGATGTGAATATTTCAAATAAGTGAAATCATTACACAGATTTTTGTCCTGGTTCACGTATTTGCTTGATAACCCCCCATGGCCCTCTACAGGCAGGACAGGGCAGCTGGTGCACACCAAGCAGATCCCAGACAGAACGCACCGACCGGAGGGCGTCCAGCGGGCTCACCTCGGCAAAATGGTTTCCATGCTTTCAGTTGTGGACAAAGTGTTAAGAATGAGATTATAACCGTGATTTCAGATGCAACCTGTGGAATGTGTTTCTGTCACATGGGTGAATATCTCATAATTCACAAGAAACCCTGGGAGAAGTTTACCCTCCAAATGCTAGGTGAACAGTACCTGTTACAGACAGTATGCGTGCTGGGAGGTGGGAGGTCTCGGAGCGTAAATTCCAGCCAGCTCCTCTCCCCAAATTTAGAACTTTTAATCAGAGTGATCTGAGATTATAAACCAAATTGGCAAAAACACAACAAAATACTTGTAGCACTTGCATGTACTTCTTGCTATGAGCCTTAGTTGATTTTTGTTATTGTTTTAGTGTTTGTGCTATAAAGACAAAATCCTGCAGGTCTGAGGAAGACATGTGTCCACAGGCTCGGATTCAAATTTTGTATTTATCAAAACAGACACGTTGCTTTTCCTAAGAAACATAACAAAATAATTATAAAATCAAACACAAAATAACATAAAATAAAAACTAAAGAAAATAAAATATAAACTACGACTCACTTGGAAAGTTCGTTTTTTGCTTTAAGAAAGGCAAATATTGGTGTGCGTGGGCGGCTCAGTCAGTTGAGCGTCTGACTCTTGGTTTTGGCTCAGGCGGTGATCTCTGGGTCATGAGATCAAGTGCGGAGTCTGCTTGAGATTCTTTCTCTCTGCCCGCCCCCCCATCTTGCACTCTCTCTCTCTCAAATAAATAAATAAATTAAAAAAAATAAGAAAGGTGAAGTTTCCTTTAAATCTGTCAAGCTTGTCATGCTCTGGAGGTCTGAACTCACATATTTGAATTTAGAAGTGATGGGCTCGATTCTCCTCTTCTAAAGAAATATATACTAGTCACTAAATTAGGAACGTCTTGGCAATTTTTCTAATAGTCATTGGATTTTCAAATATTTCAAATATTTCACATGCTGCATATATAATACCTACGTGACCCCAAAGCCACGGACGTGCCTGCGCTCCACGTTCAGGTAGTAATTACACAAGTCACATGCTGGCCGGCTGCCAACGGTTAAAACACTGAGTCAGGAGGTCCGGGGCTGAAGCTGTGATCCTGACTCTTCACACATTTTTGTGTCTGGACCCATGTGGACATGTATGCACCGTGGGTGTTGGACATGCTGTGAAGAAATGTCGGAGCCCCGTGAGCATGGAATTCCGTTTTCCTAACACGCACCTCATGCGATTCAGGGAGAGTGCAGCTTGGTGATTGCTCATTCACCCTACAGCTGAGCACAACACGGAGACGGGCAGGCTGTGTCTTCTGTGCATGTGCGTGTGCATGTGCGTGTGTGTGCACATGTGCGTGTGTGCGTGTGCACATGCGTGTGCACATGTGCGTGTACGTGTGTGAAGCAAGTGTGGGAGCTTCCTAAGGTGAGGGTGTGAGGGCCATAAATCCACTTGTGGAGAATGGATAAACAATATGGCTGACTTAATATTTTGGGGGCTGTCTAATTATGGAGACAATAAAAAATCACCAGTTATTCTAAGGTGCATCATCCCCCGTCTCTAACGTGGCCACCAACCCATGACGACAGCGACTTCTCCAGATCCCATTTGAGAAGCAGGCTGCAATTCACCTCCAAGAATGGACTCATTTCACCATTTCTTCAAGACCAGTATTTCCTCGTGTGTTTTTTTAGGGGGGTGATGCTCCAGGAAAAGGTCAGGGTGATTATTTAGTGGGAAAAATTGTATTTGCTAGGACTTTATTGGTTCTCTCTTAGAAATCTGACTTATTTATGACATAAGTCATTTTAGGGCAGTTGATAGAAGTTATTTCTCTTTTATGACACTTCTTCCTTTGTGTAAAATTGTGCCGTAAATGATAGTGACAGTGTCATACAGCCCTACTGTATTTTTTGTATGTTGTAAAACTTTGCTACTTTATGGTCAAGCAAACGAAAGTTGTGACTGTCAGCTTCTCAGGAAAAAAGCGTGAGGACATTTCAAGTTTTGAAGAAAGCATTTAAGAGAGTAATATATGGAGGAGAAAAATCCCATAAAAAGAAGGGTAACCCGAGCTTTTTCTTTTATGTTTCCTCCTGGATGCAGAATTAGTTTTGGGTTGTGTTCTGCGTTAGGGACAATAAACATCCGGGGTCATCACGGGTTTCTTCTCGCACTCGGTTCTGCTTTACGGATGTCCACGCTGAGTGTTTTGCACCTTGTCTTTGGTGAGAGGTCTGAGTTAATGAGTTTCTCAATCTGTTTGCACACTCAGATATACGACGGCCCTCAGCTCGACAGAGGCTGCTAGAAAACTCTGCTGACTTCTGATTCAAGGAGGAGAAAGAGCTTTTCAAGTCCCCTGGGATTCCTCCCATTAATACTTTTAGCTTGGGTCACTCCAAGGTCAAGAACACCTCAGGATCTCGCTCGTGTTGACCTTGGGGGTGGGGACCAGTGGGGCTAAATGGGCCTTTCAGATCATCTGCTTATCCACACAAATAGCTCCTTTCATTAAAAGTGATTTTGTCTGTTAGTGTGTTTTCAGCTTCCTGGTCTAAGGTAAACACATGGTGCATAATAGGAGCCAGGGTAGTAAGAAGCAATCCTTGCAAATAAGAGTATCTGGTATTCGTGGCAGAAAGAACGGTTTCCATAGGGGTTTCAAATAACTGTGCATCTGTTGACATCTTCACCCCAGATTTGGGGAGGACAAGGGGAATTTTTAGTGGCAGGAAGAGCCGCACAGAGGTCCCAGGGCGAGAGGCCAGCGGGGCAGTGACGAGAAGCCAGACCTGAATCCAGGTGGTGTTCTTGGTCTGCCAGAAGGAATGATCTGAACCCAGGAGACACCAGACCCCAAACAGCAGCTGTGGAGATGGCCCGCCTGACTCCTGAGCCTCCCAAAGGGGTGCGTGCCAGGACCGAGCCACAGGGAGCGTTCGGCTGGCGTGAGTTTTCACTGCAGGTGAACTCCGAGTAGCGGTGGGAAACGGGAAAGACGCTTGCTTTCCTTTGTTTTTGGAATCACCAAGGCAGGACTGAGTCTTCTGAGCCAGTGACAAGTCCTGCCTGCCTCTAAACTCTAAGGGTGATTTGGGAAGCCCGGTCATCGCTGGCCCCTCTGTCACCTTGGATGCATCCCTCCCGCAGGGCTTGTGACAGCCCCGTGACCCTGCTACCATAAAGACTCCCCTTTTGCAGCAGAAGATATTGAAATGCAGAGAAGCCCAAAGACCCGCTCATTTAGGGCAACTGACTCACCACTTGGAACCCCAGCTCTGCCACCTCGGGGTACCTAGTTTCCCTTTCTGTGTCTCCTTGTCCACATGAGTTTTATGAAAATATGTGCCTTGCATGTTCCTGATGAATGAAATGGTGGATCTGAGATCTGTAGTAGTGAGTAATCCTGGAGGGCTCCCCGTGCGGCAGAGGCACAGACTTGGGGTTCACAGCGAGCCTTCCCTGCCTGGGAAGTTACAGGACAGCCCTGTCGCTGTGCACCCACGGGGACTGGGATGTCGGCCTCCCTGGGTACGGCCGAGACCTGGGAGTCGATCTCAGCGGTGCTTGGAGCGATGGACCTGCTACTGTTCTCTGCAACCGATGGGTGATCATTAAACTGAGTTTCCTTTACTGTGAATTCAGAATTCCTACGATTTATAGTATGTCTGCTCTGGCAAGGAAGAGTATAAATTTATTTTTCTATGACTTTTGTAGGATCAACTTTTCCACTTCTTTATCATCCATTTATTAAATTCCACAGGAAAATTTTGTGCCAGGCACGGGTGTGCAGAATGTGAAGCACAAGAGGAGGGACAAAGAGAAACACAAAACTCGGCCACACTCGGCCAACACCGCGTATCCGAGTCGGCCTGCGTGGGTCCTCGGCTCCCATGTGCGTGTGGCGGGGGTCATGCTGGGAGCCCTCCACCTGCTGCCCAAGCCCCACACGACGACTCCTGCCCGCACCCCCTCTGCTGCCGTCCCCGCTCGGAAGAGGAGGCTGTCCGGGAAAGCAGGACACTTCCCACATCCGATCATGGCTCCTTGATTGATTCGTTTCCCTCTTGCACAGTCGACCCTCTAAGGAGCTGGTGCTCACGGAGCCTGTGTAGGGACGCCTCCTCCAGGCCTGTCTCTGGCTTCCCCGGCCCCACGGAGCAAGGAAAGGTGATGCTCTACCACAACCCTGCACACAGGCTCATTCTGATTTGTCATTTCCTATGTTCACTGCATTTTTAAATGCTGAACTCAGCTTTTTAAATAAAATAGTATTTCTAATTTTTAAAAGTTATATGTGGGGTGAGAGAAGATTTTGTAAGACAAAATGTCCAGGTTCCTTCTTTTAACTATGAAAAATAAGGCAGTTACATGGAGTTTCTGCAGGCCTGTTGTTTGTTAATATTTCAATGCACATCATTATCTAAATTTACTGTGTGGCAACAAATAAGCTCTGCTTTCCAGCGTCTTCAGGTGTCTAGTTCAGTGCGGTCAGGGTGTGGGGTGTATGATGCGGGCACAGGTCACAGGGACGCCGGGGCTGAGGTCGGGCCGCAGTTCTGTGCTCAGCGCAGGCCGGGAAATCAGGTTGGTAGGAGAACTTCCACCAGAAGGCGACGACAGAGAGCGCGGTACGGCCGGCCGCCGGCCCCGGAGCAGCGTCTGCTCCTCAGGCCTGGAGAGCGCTGCTGGTGGACTTGGACTCCGCGGGAGTGTGCGTGTGCATGCACGTCTGTGCCTGTGTGTGCGTGCACGCGTGAGCGCCGGCGTCCACATGTGTGTGCGTGTGTGTGTGCAGATGTGTGTGCACGCGTGTGTGCCTGCAGGCGTGGGTACGCACGTGTGCATGCATTGTGTGCATGCATGCGCGGCTGCTTGTCTGTGTGTGTGCACGCATGTGCATGCCTGTTTGCATACGTGCGCATGTGTTGCATGTGCGAGCGTGCACACGTGTATGCATGCATGTCTGCACACACATGTGCACCTGTATGCATATGTGCATGGTGTTGCATGTGTGCACACATGTGCGTGCCTGTTTGCATATGTGTGCATGTGTGTTGCATGTGCGAGTGTGTGCATGTTGCACGTGCGAGTGTGTGTTGCACGTGTGTGTGTGTGTGTGTGCGCGCGCGCATCCCCAGGGAGGTGATGGAGGGAGGCAGGTCCCTCTGATAGAAGGAAGAAGGGGGGAGGGAGGGGGAGGAAGGGGGGAGAGACAGAGACATGGGGACAGAGACAGAGACAGAAGGACACGGAGGCCGAGGACAGCCACCAGCTGTGCCGTCTCCCAGTGCCACACGCCATCCCTCGCTGCAGGACCTGTCCCCGAGGCTGGGCCAGCCGCCCTGCGTGGAGCCGAGTGCCAGCCCGGCAGCCCGAGCGGCCAGGGGAGGCGCCGTCTCCGAATGGCTGCCTTTCATCGTGGAGCTCCCCGAGAGCCCCAGTGGCAGATTGTAGACTCAATTACTCTCGTGTCAGGTGATTATCCTAGGTCTTAACGTAATCTCCCATTCACACATACCATATTTCAATTACGGCGCAGCTATGAAACAAGCTGTGTATTCAAATCGCCAATCACCTTATCACTGCTGAGCAATGTCAACTGTAAAAAACACCAGCTGAAGGCAATTACACATGTGTTGAGAACCGATTATGATTACTCTCTGTGGTATTTGTGATGAGCTGGGGAATGTTCTGAAAATTTAATTTAATGACAATATGTTTGCTGTACAATCCATAATACCCCCAGAATCCAGCGCGGGGCTATTAAAGCTGATAGGAGCATATTACCGCCGAAAGGCTGGGCCGGGCGGCTGCTGGATGCCTCTATGGGGACCGAGGTAATTTCTCCACACGTTCTAACGGCCCAGCCACACGGCTTCCCGCACCAGCTGCACCCGGAAGGTGGGCCCTCTCCACGCTGACGGAAGGTGTTTTCTCTGTGCCGTGGCTGCAGGGCCGGGGGGCTCGGGCCCCAGCTGCCCCCCAGGGCTGGACCGCCGGCGAGGGGCGCCCACATTCTTCCTGGAAAGCAAGCCATCAGCAGACACTGCTCCGGGCACGTGCCAGCGCCCCGGACGCCCCCTGCCTTCCCAGGCACAGCAGCGTGTCCCTGTCCGCCAGCATCATGCCCCATCTCAGAAATCCCGTTGAGCAATCGCCCCACTGAGGGGACCCTGACAGTGGGTGGCCAGAATGAGTCCAAATATGTTCAGATGGCCGATGGCAGTGGCCCAGTCGAGGACGTCCAAGGGAGGGCAAGGTCACACCCCCGTGGCCCCCACTGGCCAGCCAGAGCTTGCTCCCTGCTCAGACGATGGCCCCCAGCACAGTGCATTCTGACCCGGGATGTGTGTGCCCTTGGATGGAGGAGTCCGGCAGGCGGGGACAGGGGACAACGAGGAGGGGGAATGGGACCCCAGAGGCCAGGCGGGTGCAGCAGAGGGCAGGTGGGGAGACCTGCTCCCGCGGTGACCCGCATGGTGAGAAGCGGGCGGTGCGCAGGCGTGCTGGACCCGTTTCAGAGTCGTCACACACAAGGAGCGGGCGTGGGTACGCGTCCAAAGCCGGTTTGACACAAAGCCATATTCTGCTCCGTGTCCTGAGCAGCAGTGACCCAGCTCATTTAAGAAGAAAGCAACCTTCGCGCCTTCATTAGTTTGTTAATTGAAGCTAAGGACAATATCATCATTACTGAAAGAGTGAAGGAGTTTCTCTCTTTTGGAATTCCCTGATATAGATGAGAGTTGATTGCGGGAGACGAGAGCATCGTTCAGTCGTGATTTATTTGACGCTACAAACTTCGGGGTGCGTGAAGTCGAAGATTCTTTTACAGTGAGCTTACCGGTGGAAGGACGTCCGGTCTGGCGCTCCGCCGTGTGCCTCGCCAGGACAATTTCAGTTGCTTGTTATGATAAATGGGACGTATCTCTTAATACTGTGAGTTTCTTTAGGAGAATGTATTTCTTAAAATTAAAGTGTCCTAGTATTCAATTCCTTTAATGGAAACCTCATTATGACAAACACCGTGCACAATCTCAGCCTCTTTCCTGCTGAAGACGTCTCTCCGCCGTGTTATCACCAGATCACACTGTAAATGTGCTGCTGCTTATTGATTGTGTTTATTATTTGTCTCCCTTTCCAGGATTTAAGCAGCCTGAAGACGGGTATTTTTGTCTGTTTTTTCATTACTGACATGTAGACATCCACTCAATGTTTGCAGAATGGACGTGGGAATCTTTAAATTTGAGTGCCTGTTGTTTACCTACATGGTCTTTGTATTCTGGTTCATGCAATGCAGATTTCGTTTGGTATGAGATTTTTCACTGGCTAAATAATCCCCCAAATTATTCTTACTAAAGTGCTGTGAAAACAGATACAGTACTTTTAAAACCTGAGGGGAGAGGAGTCACTAGTACTTCTAGTTCCGTCCTGAGATTATCCGTAGAATCGGAGGGCGGAGAGGTGGGGGAGGGCCGCAGGTGCCGAACGATCCCCCTGAATTTATGGTCAGGATGCCAAGGCCAGGCGGGCCCAGCAGTGGGTGCCGGGGGTCAGCCCAGAGGCAGTTCGGGGTCCGGAGCTTTCACTCCCTCGCGCGGACTGATGAATGAACTCATCGCAAAGCGCTTCTCAGCCGTCCGCCTCTGTCTGGGAGCCCCGGCCCCAGCCCCGGCCACGGCCGGGTTACGGGGGAGAGGGGGCGACGCTCCCTGGGATCGCACACAGGCCTGTGGTGCAAGGCGGGCGGTCTGCTGGGCTCTTCTTGGCCTGAGGGGCTACAGGGACGCGTGGTCCCGTCGGTGCGGCCACTTCTGTGGGGACACCTCCACGGTCAGTGATGGAGCAGAGTGTGTTTCCTCTTGACTTTGTAAGACGGAATCGCCACCATTAATGGGAACACAGCGAGGCAGGAGGAAGAAGCCGCAGACGTGGGCTCCCTCTCCAGCATCCCCGGCATCTCCCTGGGAGCTGTCCTCGCCGCCCCAGGTCAGGGACGATGTCCATCCCATGGCCACGCCGCACAGCAGAGGTCCACGGGGGTGACTGGCCCCCACGATGTTGGGCAGGGGCCACAAACAGTTTTGGGTGTCATGCTGGGGGTGGGGCCATGCTGGTGGCACGGGGGCAGGGGAGAGTCAGGGGCGCTCCCGGACACCCCACAGTCGATGGAGCCTCGCCGGTGAGAAGGGCAAACCTAGTTCTCAGGAGAAAGCTGCTTCGTCAGTTTTGCTTTCAGCAATATTGGGACAGACCCTCAAAGTCATTACAATATTCTTTCACAGTCACTATTTTTTATACTTTTCCTGCAGTGAATTCTATTTTCTGATCGTTACACGTTTTTTCCTCTGCTGCTACTTGTCTTATCAATATGTGTGTATTTTCGCACGTGGAGGGAGGGCAGGGTGTGTATGTGTGTGCGTACGGGGTCTGCTCCCCAGAGAGCTTTCCCGTAGGGGCGGCGACTGCAGGAGGGAGCGCTGATTCGTGCCGTGTCCCCATGATCTGGAACTCGCCAGAAAGCACGACCACCTGGGCGATCGCGAAGGTTCACGGTAGGGCTGCTGAGCCACACCGTCCACAGGGAGCCCCGTGGGGATGCAGCGGGGCGGCGCCCACCCCCAGTCACGGGACGTGCAGGCCGATGGCTGTGGGATACGCCCCCAAAGTCAGACCTGCGGCGTGTGTCCAGGTGAGAGCAACATGCAGCATCTGAACACTTAACCATAATCCATGGGCCTTGCTCCGTGTCAAATATTTAAATAGCGTTCATGTTTAAACCTATGTGTTAATGGATGTTGCCCTGGCCTGCTGGCCTGAACAGTGTTTTATAATATTTTACAGAAATATTCTCGAGAACACTTTGAGATAAAAAGCAAGAAGAACCAGACAGACCCAAGAGAGCAGACTTCCCGGTCGCTAGGCATTCTTGTTCCCTCTGCCTGCAAAGCTTACAGGTGAATTGATCTTGCCTAACATAAAGCCTCCAAAAGCAATCACTTGACTTCGGCATCGTTTGAATTTGCAAATGTTATTGTTTTCAAAATTTTGTTGCAAGTATTACTATACTAGTACTTACCATCTATCATATTTTATAAATATAAGAGAAAAAACATGCTGTCTTCACATCTATGTGTAGCTTAGCTATTAACCTTTTAAAATGAAATATATAAAATGTGCTAATTACAGGATGGAGTGCAGTGACTGTACTTACTTGCATGTCTTTTAAGCACATGAAGAAAACAGGCATTTGCACTTAAATATGATTATATTTTCAAAGACAAGCAGTTGAACCACAAATCAATGTGCAGGACCTTTTCAGCAGCCCGATCGCTAGCTGTTTTTCTTCATGTATAATTCTTCACTCAGAAAAAAAAAAACGCTATCTGATTACAAATTATGTACCTATTCTTACTTCTTTTGCCCAAGGCAGCAGTTAATTTTTGCCATAGGTCATAGAGGATAAAGCCCCAAAGATCCGGGAGCTTCTTAATTGCATTGCATACAACTAGCTGTCGGCATGCAACTCAAAGGAATTATTGCACCTTGAAGATAATGCCCTTTCCCTGCAAGCCATGAAATGGATTCTCCCTCTATTGCTATATTAATTAGACTTCAAGGGTGTTAGAAAAATTATAGCTTACACTTCTGCTCAAAAATTTAGGCAATATTATAGGAGAAATCTTGCCAGAACTTACAGGGCAATGAATTAACCTTGAGGCTTTCTTGTTTTGGAAAGAAAAGGAGGAAGGAGCCCCCCATGACTCCCAGCCCCCGTCCCCTGCAACAATATATAAGTTTTGATAGAATTCCAGGTTAAGTTCGTCAATTCTGGTGTTGTAAAAACGGAATGAACCGGCGCGACCTGTGGAAGTCTCGGGGAGCGCTGGAAATCTGCGGCGCGGACCGTATATCACGCGTACAGTGAGGAAAGGGGAAGCAGAAACGAAGGGCAAAAGGCGAAATGGTTTGTGTCCATTTAAGAAAAAATCAATAATAGCATAAAATTGATTTAGTGCTTGTCATAAAACATAAGTAAGTGCTGGAAAATAGAGAAAATTGAGTCTCAATTTAATCTGCACAAAAGCCCACTGTACTGATGAAGTGTCTGGGGGAGGGGCGCGCCATAAAACCTAAAGACAGATACGTAATTGTCATATTAAGGACTCTTTTCGGGCTGCAGCAGTCGAGGGGTAGGACCCATTAATCATGTGGATAAGGGGCATTGAAATCAAATCTCAATTAAAATCTGTTCAATAATGTCTCTAATATGTTTTTCAAGCATTAATTTTTTCCCATCGATTCCACACCCCATAAATCAGATATGTTGCTGTGCATGTAATAGTTTATGGAAGAGAGGATTATGGCTTTATGAAGTTAATGCAGCAGAACCATGTAATTTACACAGGCTAAAGTTTTATGTCTGTTGTTCATTTCTATTAGTTTCTTCAGCTAAAAATTATTTGGGCTATAAAACTAAAACCCAAGTTCATTTTTTTCCCCAAACGTCTGTACACTTAGCAACCAGATCCCAGATTCCTTTCTCCAAATTTAGCTGGGAAATGATGCTCAGAAGCTCAGAAAGCTGAGTTCTGTGTGCTGAGGGGGAGCGTGCCGGTTTTCTGTGCCTGTGGAGACAGGGGCCTTTGTGCCCGTTCCTATAGGGCTTCAGACAGATTTAATAGAAACTCCAATAGCTTCTCCATCTTGGCTTCTGAACGTTCCCAGGCACTTTGGAAGGGTTTGTGCTTTCTGATCCCGAAGCTGTATTTTCCTCCATTGCTGTTCTATTGGTGGGCTGTTGAAATGAAGGTATTTGTTTTTAAACCAATTACATCGATTTGTTACTGTCACCAACAAATGCACAGAGCCCTTCCAAACAGACGTGAAATTTCCCGATTTCCTGTAACACTGGTGCTCCCTTAAAACCCTTTTCCAAATTGCAAGTAGTTTAAGAAAGATGGGGAAGCAAGCCAAGGTTTCTGAGATGCTAGCTCACACAACACGGAAAAGGGCGAGCAAGAACAGTGTGGGCTCAGCCCCCTGCCCCCCCGCCCCTGGGCCATGCGGGAATTCAGCCGACTGCTGACCCCGTCTCCTCACCTGCGAAGTTGGGGTTCGACCTGGTGATCTTTGCAGGCTCCCAGCTCTCTGAGCCCACCACCAGCTGTGTTGAGAAATGGCTTCTGCGATTTCCTTGGCTTTGAAATTCTTACAACTGTGTCTTCCCAAGGATATTCGAAAATTTATTGGAATGCTTAAATTTCTGCTTGATGAATTCATCCCCCTGTATGCTATGCCACTGTGAGTTTGAATTTAAGTCATACTGTCCTAAACTGGGATACAAATATACCCAAATGGTTTTCTTCTAAATCATCCTTCAGATCATTAGTGAAGATTGCCGTCTGAGGCAGGTAGGGCTTCAGCCCTGTCCACTGCGAGCCCCTGACCGAGGCTGACCGCACCCTCCGTCCACCTGTGCCCCAAACCATCCTGCACCCCACTGTCAAGGCTTCCCAACGGATTATTTGTATGGACCCACTCTAAACCTCTTTCCCTAGTATACGAGGCCCTCTATGTGTCCCATAGTTAACTTTTTAAAAAGCGACTTTATTTTTAGAATAGCTCTAGTTTGGCAGAAACAGTATGAACTTCAGAGAGCTGCCCTAGATTCCACACCCAGTCTCCCCTGTTAGTGACCTCTTACATTAGTATCTGCGTCTGCTCCAATTACTGCGTCACTGCTGATGCATTATTAGGAATTAAAGACCATACATTGTTCACATCTCCTTATTTCCTACCCGACACCATTTTTCTGTTCCTGGATCCCGTCCAGGACCCCACATTACATCTAGTTGTCACGTCTTCTTAGGCTCTCCTGCTCTGGGACTGTTTCTCAGACTTTCCTTATTTTGCATGTTATCAATTTTGAGTACTACTGGTCCAGAAGTGTGTATATTGTGTGTCTGTGGGGATTTGCCTAGTGTTTTTCTATGATGAGCCAGGGGACATGAATTTTGGGGTCAAAAACCACAGAGGTAAGATTTCATTTACGTGGCATCATATCAAGGTCCATCCATCATCCTGGCTTTGACTGTTGATGCCGACCTTCACTGCCTGGTGAAGGTGGCGTCTGTCAGGCCTCCCTGTCCATGCTGTCCCCATCAGAAGAAGGCCACAGTGAGCAAACACGTGTCACCACTGATGGGTTACGCCCTACCTCTCGAGGACAGAGTGTCTACTTAAATTACTTGGAATCTTTCTGCATGGTATAGTTGTCTCTTCTCTTCCATTTATTTGCTTATTCAATCATTTGTTTTCATCAGTATGACTCACGGAAATTTATCCACTGGGTGGTAATCCAACAGTGTTTTATTTGTTTCCTTGCTAAAATTGTTCCAGCTTTGGCCATTGGGAGCTCTTTCAGCTGGGTGCTGTGTGCCTCTGACACCTTATTCTTGGGCACCTCCTTACTCTCTAGCACCGCAAGATGCTCCCAGCTCCTCCTGTGAACCCCCCCCCCCCCGTTCTTAATGAGTCATTTCTTCAAGGATTGCTGGGTCCTATTGCTGGAGAACTGTATCTGAAACCAAGACCTGGGCAGGGCACCAGGAGCACTGCTTGCTGCGAGACTCTCAGCTGACCTACAATGAAATGCACGTGTGTATACTGACCCCGTCTATACCAGCACCCTAACTACTTCTACACGGATGGGTCTGTATCCATACTGACTGGTGCATGAGTTTCCACCTCTAATCTGCCCCCATGTGGGTCATGTGCAACCCTCCCCAACAGGGGAGCCTGGCTCCCACCAGCCCCGTCCCACGCACACGTACAGCCACATCACGACCACTAACACAGACGCCCTCCCTGCGGCTTTCAGGCTGCTTCACTTTGACCCCACACGGCAAGACTCGCTCTCACCTTTCCTCCCTCCGAGACCTGTGGCCGGGCTGGAGCCAGGCCCACGATCTCTGTGCCTCCCCGAGCGCCGGCTCTGTGCAGCCTTGGTCAGCCTCACACGCTGTGCACAGCGATATACCTAGCGCCCCCCGGAGGTGTGCAGTGAGTAATCAGAAGCACTCTTTCTCTCTGGCATGTAGAGTTTTTCCTGGAATAGATGATTACCGTCATCTCTGCATTAATTATTTAAATTAACTTCTTAAGGGTTTCTACGCTTAATTTTAAGAAGAGATTCAAAATAACATTCAGGTAATACCATCTATCACAGTCATAACTGATGGGTCAAACTGTTGGGCGGACAAGGACGGGCGAGTCTGGCGTGCTCATGCAGCGGGTGGAGGGCAGGGTGAAAGCCACGGGCAGACACGGCTCTGGAGCTCAGGGCCCCTGGAGGAGCCGGCACAGAGGGGCCAAGGCTGGGATTCTGGGTAGAAAATGACCCCAGTCCAGTCTGGAGCTGAGACAACAAATCCAAAATCCCACTGATAGGACACAGAGGCATCGCTCACTTGGACTCCTGGGCTCCCTAAAATTAGTGAAGAAATAAGAATTCACATCAGTGTTTTAGGTCAGGATTGCCAGGTTCTGGCTTCTCGGGCCCGGCGTGATGGGGGCAGTGTCCCTCGCCAGCGCTGGGAGGTCACTGCGGGGCTGCGCGAGGTCCTCCGGGTCTGGCTCAGAGCCGGCCGCCATGCAGAGCACACAGACCGGAGCCACGTCTCCGTGCTTCCCATCAGTAGAGCCTCGCCTCCCCGGCATTCGTCGCAATAAAACCAATCACAATGGAATCATTTGATATGTATGTGACTCACAAATAGCATTCCCCAAGCCACCATTCTAAGTTAGTAGTAGTTAAGCACCCATTGATGGAAGCTTAAAATAAAGTGTTACCCAATGGGCCCCACTTCGCTCCGCGATCCCCAGGAAGCAGAGAGACTTTCGGAGGATCTGCCATAAACTGCATGCATTTGGGACTGTGCCAGAAATATTTGGGGGATCTGTTCACTCTTTCCCTTCCTGCAATGATATAATGATGTCTGTCACAAGGGCATTTTTATGCCAACAAATCCTGATGTCACACACGGGCCTTAGAGAAGCTGGAGGGTTTTTTCTTCTCCTTTCTTTTCTTCTTTGAGTCTTTTCAGACTAGAACACTGAAGTCTGAATTAGATGCAAACGGATTCTTTCAGACCTTCTCTGTGACAATGCGAGCTTGAAAGGAACATATTTGAAAGCTCAAACTGCTCCAGCTTTCTTGCAAAAAGGCTGAGGTCCCCTGAGTAGGCCAATTATAAATTACAGTGCAGGTGAGCGCTTTCTCTCCCACTCACTGGAGCTGGTTCTGTGTCATTAATGTTAGTATGCTGATATCCTGCAAGTAGAGAAAAGGCTTTTCATATCTCATTAACATTACAGAGAACCGAAATGAATTATGTGATGGATGAGTGCTACGTAGGTAGAGCTAGTTCGGCTCCTACATTTTAATAAGCACTGTGCCAGACCTCTCTTGCACCAAAGAGCCTTCTAATCCTCCCGGTGCTTTCCACTGACCTCATTGGCACCAAGATGCCATGGGCCGCGACTCCGGCACCGTGACAAGTCAGCTGGTGTGAAATTCTAGTGAATTCTAGAGGCGCACTCCATGCCAGCGCCAGGCTTCAGCGCCCTCACCCTTTGCTCACCAAGCACTGGGACGCCACGGACACTGGAAGTGGGGCCCCGACTAGGAAGCTCCTGGTGGGACCCCCGAGATCTCCAGAGGAAAACACATACATTTACACCAGCACGAGGTCAAACTAATTTTTTTAATTTCTTTCCAAAAACACATAATTAAAAAAACCAAACAAACCAAAACAACACCCACTATCTGGAAGAATATTTACTTCAGCCACTCACAGGCATCCCCTCCCTGGACTGCTGAGACGTACACTGTCACAATTAAAAATGAGGTCAGACTGGCTTTGAGGTTGCCCTTGAGGGGTTAATGATGCACTGCCTTTATCATGAGAACGCAGTTGCCATGCATTTCTGTTTTAGCAAGTGCTTGTCCAGATGAGGCAAGGTCAGCTAACATGTGTGCGTCCCTTCCGTGTGGCCGGTTACTCATCACTGGCCACAAGTGAGTAGAAGAAGTGCTGCAAATCAAAAATGCAGATGTTCATGGCTTAAATGCAAATTTAAACTTTCTTTTACAAAAATATCCACAAGTAATAACAATTCAGAGAATTAAATAAGAAAATAGCAAACAAACAAACAAAATAAAAACCAAACCAAAAAAAGCTCACAACTATCATTAAGCGATAGTCATATTTTCTGAGTCCATGGTACTTAAAATATAATTGTTTACTTCATGTAATTAATTCATCCCTCAGAAACCAGCAGGGTAAACACCTGACTAAAATCTCCCTGCAACTGTTATATTAGGGCAGGAGAATTGTCTCGTCATGGCTACGCCCACAAATAGCAAATTGTTCCCCTCTGTTGAGGCTTGATTAATTAAATTAATTTAGAGACGTGGTCCCTTTACATTAAAATTAGCCTGTCACATTAGAGATTTCTCTTCCGTCCCCAGCCTCCGCGGCCCTGCCACCGTCCACTGCTTCGGTTAGCGCCCCCCTGCAGCTCCCTGCACACTCGCCTCCCTGCTTCCCCAGGTGACACTCTGTCCAGGCACATGGAGAAGACACAGTCCCACATGCAACTGCGTTTCCTCCCCTGGGGTCACAGAGGTCACTGTCCCGTGTCTCTGCAGCAGCTTCCAAACATGGAAACATTTTCAGTCCGTAGGTAATTCTGTCTCCTCGAATCTGCAGACACTAAATTCTGCCCTCTGGAAGCTTACATCTAAGGAAAGCAAATTTTTTCAGCGTTAACTTTATTTTTTGTATGCATGGGAGTCATTGGAAACTTCCGTAGCCAAAACTGTGCTCTCCATGCAGGTAAGGATTAGCAGAGTCGTGAAGTCATCCAACTCCCCAAATACATTTCAAGGTAGGCAGTTCTCCAAGCATGGTGAGTTTTTGAAAATGTTCTAATAAAAGCTAAAAGTAAAATAACATCTTACGGAAAAGCAGGGTGGCATCAACAAATAAAAGTTGTATTTCCTTAGCATAGATGTGTCGTCCTCAGCTGTGTCCTCACTGTTGGGACCAGTAGGAGGGTCAAGCTTATCATCAGCCAGACTGGGGAGGGAGGTTGGGGAAAAAAGGGACATTCTGCCACAAAAGCTCAATTTAATAATAATGGTTAGATATGGAGTCCATGAAGGGCTGGCAATGGTAAACATGACACATTACTGCTAAAACTGCTAGCTAACATATTTTTTAAAAACTTTAAATGCATGGTTGAGCGATCAGAAGAGGGAATTCCTTGGAGGCCACAAATTGTGAGAAAGGAGAAATCCAAGGGTTGAGCAATCTTTTCACAGTGGCTGTGGACTCTGTACTGAAGCCGTGAGCAGGAAAAGTCCGCTTCAGAGACGAACTGACCACACGCATTTGCATCTGGGGAAAAAAATTTCAGACTGACTTTGTGGCCTAAGCTTCAAGCTACAATTTTCTTTTTTAATTGTCCATTTGGTGGTGCTCTCGTGGGAAGAAAATGGGGAATAAATTTGGACCTAGGATTTAAGACTTTGCATGGAGCAGTTCTGAGAAATAGGAATTCAAAACCAAAGTCACTAAATAGATGACAGAGCTACTGACCACGAGCCACAGACAGCAGGGCCTTCATAAACCCAGACTCCCAGCAGTGCAGGTGCTGAGACTATCAGGGACAGAATATAGAGGGAGCACATTTGGTACGTTTCAAAGGAAAAATCGGGGATAAAAAGAAGCAACAAGAGGCTACCAAAATGGACCAGGTTAAGTTAGAAAAAAATCACACAAAGCTTAGAGAATAGAATTTAAACTAGAAAACTATTCATGGATTAAAAAATGATCAGCCAGAGCTGAAGACGGAATGAGCCAGAAGGCGGAGAAGATTAGACACTGTGAAAGATGTATTTGAAAACATGGAAGACAGAGTGAGAAACGACAGTAGGTGCCTGATCAGGCTCCAGGCAGGGGTGCTCAGAAATGAGAGGGAGGCAAGCACGTAACACACACAGCTGAAAATCTGAATTAATAACAGGCACCAGCACTCAGATTTGGGAGGTCCCGTGGATTCCAAGCGGGATGTCAGAAGTCTGCACTTAACCATGTTTTCATCAAACCAAGTAGCTGCGGTTGTGAAGAAAAGCTATAAAAAGCAGCCCCAGAAAAAATAAAGTTGGGCCGCCCAGAAGTAACGGCCTTGTAGCCAGCTGCTGGGTCACGGCAGAAAGAGCCAAATGCTGCCCGTGACATTCAGATGGGAGAGAAGCATCCCACGTCTGTCTTTCTAGATCAAGGGCACAGTGATTGTTCAGAAAGGCAAACACTGAAACCCTTTCTCCCATCTGGTGCTCACAAAAGCAAATGCTAATGGATGAGCCCAGGGAGACAGAAAATAACTTCAGGAGGAGGATCTGAGTGGAAGATGACCTTGTTAGTAAAGAAAGTGTCCATGGGGACCTCTCTATCCAGGGACACATGCCTGGGTGGAATCCTCACAAAACCGAATCCATGGCTCAGAAAATGAAACAGTGTGAAAAATGCTAGCAGCATCCGATGGAGGTAGCCGAAGGGGGCTCCACCTCCCTGCCCACTCCTGGGCGGTACACCCATCCCTGACAGGCACTT
Source organism: Phoca vitulina (assembly GCF_004348235.1). Taxonomy (NCBI): domain Eukaryota; kingdom Metazoa; phylum Chordata; class Mammalia; order Carnivora; family Phocidae; genus Phoca; species Phoca vitulina. The sequence goes on from NW_022589730.1 coordinate 1,473,658, forward strand.
GGTGCCACCCTGTGTGACAGGAGGTGAGCAGAGGGGCGTGTCCCCATGCTGGTGTTATCTGCTGTCCAGCGATGGTGCCCGCACTGCTCCCAGGGTGTGGGCAGAAATCGGGACCTTGCTGACCTCTGGTGTATAGAGGAGCTTTTCTCAGCCTCCACCAAGTCGCTCCCGCCCGTCCCACCCTGCAGCCCGTCGCACCCTGCATCCCGCCCCACCCTGCAGCAGGACAGGAGGACACTGTTTTACATATACATATACACGTATATATAAAAAATATGCACACAAACAGGCAATCCTAACCATCGTCGGGGAAGGGTTTGGAGAGGAAGGACGGAGTGCTCAGCAGCTAGCCTGGGGAACGCCTACGTAGATTTGGGTGCAGGCGGCAGAGTCAGGATGGGCTCAGAAGAGCCTGCAGGAGGGCAGAGCAGGGAAGGAGGGGGCGTGCAAACAAGGATGTCTTGTGTGCTGCTGGCCGGTCAGAGAAGACAGGACCCGGAAAGTGTCCACTGTAGTTAGCAACATGCCCATTCCTGCTGATCTTGGCTGAAGCAGTTTCAAAAGTGAGTAGGTTCAAGGAAAAAAAAAAAAGGTAATACATCATGACCAAGTGAGGGAATGGGAATGCAAGGCTGGTTCAACACTTAGAAACAAATCAGCACAATTCACTCTGTAAACAAGCTAAATGGATGAACTCTGTGATTATCTCAATATATTAAGACAATCATCTGATTAAATTCAATACCCATTTGGGATAAAAAGTTCCCATGTACTGGGAATGAGATATAGCTTTTTTAGGAAAATGGCATTGTAAAATACTGCAGCTAACATATGCTAAATCATTCCTCTCTGAGGATGAGAAAATGCCCATGATGCACATTCTCTCCACTTCCAGGAATCACCACCCCAGATGTAGTGGCTGGAGCCAACAGGGCAACCAGGACAAATACAAGGCCTCCTAGTGCAGAGCCCAAGATGGAACCATGTTTATTTGAAGATGACATGAGTCTGTAGAAAATTCTAAGGAATTAAAAAGCCATCAGGGCTAATAAATAAATTCAGCAAGTTTTCAGGGTATGAGATCAATGTACAAAAGTTACCTGTATTTCTATATATTAGCAATAAACAATCAAAAATTGAACTTAAAATATTATTTACAGTAGCATCAAAAAGTATAAGATACTATTAAGTAAATGTAACAAAATATGTGTAAGACCTATATACTGAAAACTATAAAGTATTGCTGAGAGAAGTTAAGGAAACCCTAAATACGTGGAGAAGGTGTCATCGAGATGACTCAGTGTCACGAAGATGTCCATTCTTCCCCAATCCATCTATAGACTCAACGCAATCTCAAGGTACAGTTTCTTTCTTTTGTACAAATTGAAAAGCGGATTCTTCCATTTATGTGACAAGAGAGCCACTTACAGCAGGGCTGTGGGCGCCATGGGCGTCGGAGGACACGGTGGGGGGCTGCGCCAGGGGCTGCAGAGGGCTGCCACTGAGGGGCCTGCGAGGCTGTGTCCTCCAGTTCAGCAGGAAATGGCCGCTTTTGTGGCGAGAAGGGCTAATCTCTAGTCCCAAGGACGGCAGGGTGGGAAGCGGACCCAAACCATCAACCTGTAGGCACTTAAAGGCCACCTCCCTTCAGTGTAATGAGTTAGGGAAAATGGGGATCTTTGGGAAGCACACTCAGGGAGGCAGGGGCCAAGGTCATGGGAAAGCATGCTGAAGACTGGAGGCTGGTCTCAATTATTAGACCACATTCCGAATAAAGCACAGTTAGGTGGATAAACACAAGACCATAGGGAGGTTCGTGCCCAGCCAAGGACTGCAAAACTTACTCTGTGAGCATGGAAAACAGTCTCTGAAAATTAAAGCTTTGAGATTAGAAGAGCTTCTTTTCAGAAGCTGGATGCTAGTAATAAGACTGACAGAGAGACTGATTCCGGGGCCACTGAAAAGTCCAAGTGGAAGGATCTAGACAAGGCAGATATTCCTGTGCTCTGTGTTGCATATCATGAGCACTCAAAGAACACCGAACAGCTTACACCGTGTTGATACCATTTTGCAGATTCACGATTCAAGTGCAAGTTTCAACAAAGGGTAAAATAAATCCTTCACGGCTTAATACTATGCGTTTCTTCTCTAAGCACGCCAGTGAGTGGACTCCCGGCAGACTGCCGATCCCAAAGATGGATCCAGTTATAAACAGAGCAAACAGAGAGCGAACTTCCACAAAGGCACCCACAAACAAGCCACGCAAACATTGGGACATCGGTCAGCTCTCCTGGGTCAACCACACAGGGACTCCATCACGTTTGGCAGGGACTGTCAAAGGGGACTTCGGGTCCAGCTTGTGGGAAGGACCTGCATGCCTCTCTGACGGCCGTCAAGGGAGCTCTCCCAGAAATTGGGATTTATAAATCCTGTGTGATGACAAAAATAAAGACTTGTCATTCCGCTGGGAAGACTATTTGTGGACATGGGGCTGAGAGCTTCCCATCAGGGCGATTCACTCGTAAATTATTATTTTCTGTAAGCTTTAGTGTTCCAGAAAGATTTTATCATAATGTAAAGTGCCTGATTCTGCAGTCGTCAGGAAGGCAATAACTTTTCATTAACTTCATTTTTCATTTTTATCTTTCTTTGAGTGTTGCAGAACATAGCATATGATTTTGAATGTCATGTAATAACAACTCTCTAAAATTATCTGTCCTTCCTTCCATTTGACACTAATATTTGATATGTTAAGTTAAGCAGATCTACACATGTAGATCCACATCATTGTGCCTTGGGTGATAATAAGAGCTGTCAGTTTTACATTTCCTCATTGAATTCATGTGGATAATGACTACTGATTTTTTCTTATTAAAAAAATATATGTAGTGTGTGTGTATGTTGAGAGACACACAGGGAGGGACACAGAGACACAGAGACAGAGACAGACAGAGGGAGAAATGAGAGAATGAATTTCAAAAAAGGGAAAAAGCAGTATTTCATATTTTTTATTTGTTTAAATGATTTAGATTTTGCAGAAAGGATTCAAAGTGCTTACAAATTAAAACAAAAGTGACTTACTTTCACTTCAAAAATGAATGTGGACCACAGAGAAGTTTCATGCATTTACAAAAGTTATATGTTGAATCCTTTCACAACTCTGTGTACCCTCATCACCGTGCCCACTCTTCCCCACACCTAGCCTGCTCCCAAGGGAACCCGGACCTTATGTTAGAGCTGACATGCTGACCCCGGCCGGCCTCTGTGACGGCACCCCTCCCCTGCAGGTGCTCAGGACACTTCCTTTGTCACCTTGGGGACACACTGGTTTCCTGCTTTGTCAGTTACAGGTGTTTTTTAGCTGCCTGCTTCCTAAGAGGGTCTCAGAGCCTGTGAGATATAATGTTTTATGAGGAATACGTTTTTGGTTGTTCAGATGATCAAAATATACCTGATGTATTTGGTCTTCATCCAGTTCCTGGAAACGCTTCCGAGCCAGAAAGGTGACATGGTCCTAATGAAGGTGACTTTGGGACTCCACCCCAGGGCGGGGCGGGCTGCCAGGAGGACCAACCTTGTGATCAGAGGTTGGAAGTTTCAGCCCCATCCCTGACCTCTGGGGAGAGGGTGCAGGTTGACTCCGCCAGTGGCCAATGATTTCATCAATCCTGGTTACGCAGTGAAGCCTCCATAAAAACCCAAGAGGTCAGGGGCGCCTGGGTGGCTCAGTTGTTGGGTGTCTGCCTTCGGCTTAGGTCATGATCCCAGAGTCCTGGGATCGAGCCCTGCATGGGGCTCCCTGCTCTGCGGGAAGCCTGCTTCTCCCTCTCCCACTCCCCCTGCTTGTGTTCCCTCTCTCGCTGTGTCTCTCTCTGTCAAATAAATAAATAAAATTAAAAAAAAAAAAAAAGCCCAAGAGGTCAGCTTTTTGGTCCTTTCTGGAGACCTTCCACGCTTAGGGAAACAACTCTTCTACGATGAGCCGGCCCCAAGCTCCATGACGACAGAAACTCAGTTGTCTGGCACCTCACTCTTCGTGTCCTTTATCATATCCTTTAAGGAACTGGGAAGCACAAGGCAGTGCCCCCGAGGTCTGTGAGCTGCTCTGGCGAGTTCGAAGAACCTAAGGAGGAGGTGGTTGGAAACTCCAATCTGCCAGTGGGTCAGAAGCACAGGGAGCAGCCTGGTGCCTGTGACTGGTGTCGGAAGGTGGGGGGCCGGGGCAGGAGGACCACCCTGACCTCAGCCCCACTGAACTGCCCGGCCAGGGCCCTCCGTGCACACCCGTCTGCCGACTCGGTACAGACCACCCCGGGCTGCCCGGTGGAGTCCCCGGAGCCCAACACAGGCTGGAGAACCAGCAAGGCCAGTGGAGGAGACAGGAGGGGTTCTGAGTGTGAGCAGGACTTCCGGCTCTGGCTGGCTCTCGAGGTCACGGGCCTGTGCCAGGCACACACGTGGTCACAAGCCCCAGCCAGCAGCCAGCAGGGGGGCAGGACCCCAGCCCCACACCACACGCGGCCCGCGACGGCGTGGCCTGAAGCCGACTAACCCCAGGGCCCCCAACAGGCCCGGCCACAGCCCTGGCTTTGGGCCCCGCGGGCCCAGCACACACACCACAGGCCAGGGACTCGGCCCCTGCAGACCCGCGCTCTAAGCAGGCGCGGCCGTGAGCGGCTGAGTTCCCGCAGAGCAGTTGATTCGGGCCGCGGAACGGTTGCACCCTCGCACGCCTGGTCTTCCTGGAGGCCAGACCTCTCTGGAACTGGGAGGCGCGCTGTGCCGCTGCAGACCCCCACCGTCCCCGACCTCAGCCCCACTGAACTGCCCGGCCAGGGCCCTCGTGCACACCGCCTGCTGACTCGTGGCGGCCGCTGCTGGGCTTTGCGTCTCCCGTGCTCCTGGCGCCCGCTGGTAAGCGCACCTTCATGTGCTTCTCGCCAGGGTCACAGAGAGTTCAGGAGGGAGGGGGATGACATGCTTGCCCTGCCACCTCGAACCCAAAGTGCAAATGGCATATTTTAAAATTTTAGTGGTGAGGCTAAGGATTCGGGATTAGAATAATCCCGTTTCCTCAAAACTGACAAAATGAAATGTGAAATGGGTGTATTTAGAAATAGTGAATTCCGACGTCTGGCAGAGGGGATTTGGTCCGCAGCTCGGGGGCTAGGGGACTGGTTTCCTCCCCTGCATGGCAGAGGCACCTGTGGGAACAGGGGACCCTGCACCAGCATCTGCTGACAGGTGAGCAGGCCCTGCAGAAAAAAGCGTTTTGCACTCCACGCCTCTACCTGATGCCGGTGTGCATGGACGGGGCTTCTCGCTGTCCCGTTCTGCCACGGGGAGGCCGGGCCAGGAGCCCATGAGGACTAAGCATTCCCTTGCTTAGATCATTTCTTGGGGCCACACCACATCACAGAGTCTTGACTCATTCCCCAGGTGGGCAGAGTCGAGCTGAGCTGTCCAAGAATAACTGAGAGAGAGACAGTCTCATCTCTCCTCTGAGAAACAAGCTATTTGATAAGATCAGCATGGGTCGCCACGGGCTCCCTCCTCGTCCCCATGGTCAGGGGATGGGTGAAGGAAGGAAAGTCAGGTGAGCTGGTCGGTGAATATGGGAGGCCTGCCACACCTCCGCGTATCCCAGCGCTAGGCTGTCTCTGCCTGTCCGTCTGCATCTGCCCCTCTCTGGGTCTCTCTCAGGCACATGAAACCCATCTCCCCTCTCATGAAAACGCCCGGGGTCCCAGTCCTTCCTCCGTAGCGGTAACAGAAATTCGGCACAGGTCGGGATACACAATTGGCTTCTCTTCTAGTGAGGCGAACACATTGGGATCGCCTAAAACAACGCTCATGGGGGTGGGTGTTAACGTCACCTTTGGACTGACTGAAAGTTTATGGTGGCCAATACCCTTCACCAGGAAAAGCTGGAGCGGAGATTCGCACCCAGGCCCCGGCCCCATGCCAGGCTGTCCATGTGCATCCCCGAGGCCAGGCTACGTCACACCTGCGACTCTGCGACCTGGGACAGCATCCTCATCCTCGGGGAGCCTCAGCCTCCTCACGGCTAGAGGAGGGGTGACAACCCCCACAATGCTGGTGTAGACAGCCATCGATAAAGCCCAGTCTGTCCCTGCTACTCTTCCTGCAGCAGGAAAGACACCTCGTGCTGTATCTGATGAGGCGGGGCCCACCGAGGCCTCCCGCGGGCCCGCGTGTCTGGTGCTCGCCTGCTCCCCTTTCTTATCACTGGAGGATGCGTGGGCTACAGAGAATGCGGGTACTCCTCAGAGTCACCCTGCTGACACCGGGACAGAGGTGGGACGAAGTCTGTTTAAAGTTCGTGACTTCAAATCCATGCCGACAGTGGCGACCATAATCAGCTCCATGAGGGCGTATGCAGAGCACAGACAGGAGGCCGTAGAGACTACGTCCACACGCGTGTGCATGTGTGTATGCGTGCGTGAGTGTGTGCATGTGTGCCTGTGCAAGTATGTTGTGGTGCGTGCGTGTGTGCACGTGTGAGTGAGTGTGCACGTGTGAGCATGCAAGTGAGCGTGCGTGTGTGTGCGTGCACATAGGCGCATGTTTGAGTGTGTGAGCACGTGCACATGTGTGTGTGCAAATATGTGTAAGGTGCATGCGAGTGTGTGCACATGTGGGCGACTGCACTTGTGAGCATGGTGAGTGTGTGTGCGTGTGTGTGCACATGAGCGTGTTTGAGTGTGCGTGTGTGGGGTGAGTGTGTGTGTGTGTGTGTAGCTCTTCTATTTCAGCTGTGGTTTTTTTCCCTGTATAGATTTTGAGGTTTTTGTTTTAGTGCAGAGAAATGCACTAGGCATGATAAAACCCTTTCACAAGCACAGAGAAATAAATACTTCCCACAAAGCGGATCATGAAGTATATTTTTCCCAAGGAGCTCCATTATTTTAAAAACAGTTGCTTTTTTTTCTTTTTCATTTTTATTTTAAGGGCCAGGCCAGCCGAGCTGCTGCACAGGGTCTCAGCCTGTGTGACGGCCGTCCCCGGCCATCATTCATTTTCAGTGGGCGAGGGGGAGCACTTGGGCGCATCAAAGCCTCATCAAGCCAACCAGCCCTGACATTCTTTAAAGAGGAGATGGATGGTCAGTCGGCTCCCACGGAAAATATTCTCCCAGCAAGTTCTCCGGATACCAGACTGCTTCTCTCTTTTTCTTTTGAATGGGAGCTGTGTGATCACCTCATATTCTTGAGGGTCACCCTCTGGAGGCGGGCTTCGCCGGGGGCCCCACGGAGCAGGACAGAGGACCCTCGTGCAGGATGTGAGCCCGCGGGAGGGCACGGGCTCCCCTCCTCACCTCGTCCCAGGCCTGGAATGCAGAGCGGTTTCGCGCACGTCACTGAGGAAAGGGAGGGAATGAGCCCATCTCCTGCTCACGGTATTCTCGTTATTGGTAAATCTCGGCAAGACAGACACAGAACAGACATCCGTGCTGGCATTGCTCCTAGTTACTTGTCCCCTCCTGTCTGATCAGATGCCTTAGAAGAGGTACCTAATACCTTTTATGTACCTAATACCTGAATACCTTTTGGGTACATAAGCTCAGAATTTGGCACTGTGTTGCTTTGGGCAACCCACCACTTCACACCAACCTCATTCTAAGTAATTTTGTTCGTCTCCCACCGCGGGAGACTTTAACCCAGACCCGCGGCTGCCGAGCACCTGTTTCAGTGATGATATCAGAGCTCTGTGAGGGCGAGTCAGCCAGCGGAGGGTCACCGGTCCCTTGTGCCTCCCAGAGCTGCCACCGGGTCTCCCGAGTGTGGAGAAAACCCTCAGGGAGGCCGGTGGGCCGGTGAGGAGGAAAACTGCATTTATCCGGCAGAAGAGTACGAATCTGAGATAAAACCCGTCATTTAGTCTTCTCTCTAACCTCACCCGAGATTGACTGATCCCGATTCAGGTTTGTTTTGGCTGAAGCAGCGGCGGCACATTCTTCAAGCTCCCTTCCCCGCTGCCCGCACGGGCCTGGAGCCAGTCCTCTGGAGCGCCACCTTCACTTACCAGTTTGTGGCAGCTGCAGAGATGGGCGGGGGCCCTGCTCACGTGTCCTAGAGCCCCCGACTCCTGACAGTAGAGCTCTTCATAGTCGGGGAAGCACCTTCCTGTGCGGCGCGGGCATCAGGGACGCTGCATGGGGTCTGGCTTGGTTGGTTCAGGCAACAGCCGGCCCCTGGCTTGCTGATGGTGGTTGGTTTTGTCTCAGCAGCCACGGGGGTCCGATGTGCCAGCCGGCGTCAGAGGGGTGGATGGGCCTGGCGCCGTGCCACCCCGATCACCCCACCAGCTGGGGGGCTGCACGGCCAGGCCCCCTCTTTGACATTCGTGCTCTCCGAGAGACTGTAATGATGTATTTGTAAGTCCTGTGAGATAAAGCTACATGAAGGGAGCAGGAAAGGACCCCCGATAGCCCCGCGCAGCAGGTCTTGTACCCTGGGTTCTGCGTGTGTCTCCCCAATCTTCCTTCCAAATGACCCAAGGTCGGGGATGGGGGCTCGGCGAAGGCTGCTCCCTGCTCAGGGCAGAAGTGATGGAGGGACGGCAGTCCGCCGGGGGGGCGCGGAGCTTCCCGGTGCTGGGCCCTGGAGAGGCTTGGCATCCAGACCCCATGAGAAGTCTCCCTTCCACTTTATTTCTGCCTCAGCTTTGTACTTTCTGCTCTCAAGCTCACTGTCGCAGGATCTATTATCAACAATTGCCTTGCTTTGCATGCCCTGAGTCCAGTAATAGTAACAGACGGCTCTGTCCAAGGCCGTATTTTGTAACGAAGAAACCACGGCTCTATTCACCAGAACACGGCCGAATAAGGAACAGGAAGCAGAGAATGAGTGATGGAGGAAGTGGCCCAGCGTCTTGATTTCCATCCACACGACGCTGCTTATACCCTCAGGGACAAGAGGTGCTGGTTTCAGTCCTCTTAGCTTAAAAAATATTTTATTGGGGCATCTGGGCGGCTCAGTCAGTTAAAGGTCTGACTCTTGGTTTCGGTTTGGGTCGTGATCTCAGGTCATGAGATGGAGCGGGGAGTCTGCTTGAGATTCTGTCTCTCTGCCCCTTCCCTTGCTCTTTCTCTAAAATAAATGAATAAACGAATCTTTAAAAAAAAAGAAAAGACCTCGTTCATTCTCAAAATCAAACCTGTTTGTAACTATTTATTACACAGGGGAGGCTGTGTGAATACAAACTTAAGTTTGGAAAATATTTGGAGAAGTCATCAGTATTTTTCTTGCTACCTGAAGTATTTTGTTGTATTCCAAAGGCAGGCCATACTTTCTGATCAGTAGTACATTGTGATGCTCTACATGGATGTAGGGACAAAAACAGTATTTTTGCAAAAATTAATGCAACTGAATTTCCATGGAAATAATTGATTATATAATGGAAATACCAACAATTAAAGGGAAAAGGGGAACATTGTCACTTTTTGAAAGTGGCTGAAATTTAAGAAATGCTTGATGAAATCAAATCACATATAAAACCTAAGGAGAATGGTGTCTTTTTAAATTAAATTAAATGCCACCCTGAAAACTTACAAACATGGGTAAAGATACTGGTATCATCAACCAAGTTCATGACAAACCCAGTGAGACGCTCCTAGCTCCTTGTGCCTTCCAAAAACCATGTTGTTGTCAGAAACATGCCAGAGAACGGGTCAAGAATTTTCCTACTGTTTGGAAGTCTACTTTTGATTTTTGTTGCATGTCAAAAGTTTCTTATAACAAATATATCCTCTAATTATTCAATTTAAAAAGTGTGTTGCATGTTTACTTTCCATGTGTCAACATATTGGAGTTTGAAATGCCAGCTCAGGGACCTTAGTTCCATTACATATTTTAATTAGTATGGGAAGGTTATGCTTGATTTTGAGAAAAGGTTACAATTGTCTTATAGTAATTGGATTTTAGTTTACCATGAATAACTACTTGTGAACAACGTATACGTTTTTTCCTGTTTACCAAACTTGGAGTATCATGTAGGGGAATTTTGCGTTTTTTCTAGTTTGCATTTATTTTTCAGTGGTGGAGGCCGGCGTGTCTCCTCTAGGACGTGGTGGGCGCCACTCAGGGTTGTCCTGAGCCTCGTGGGCTTTCCATGCACACACCTCCCGGGTGGAGGTGATCAGGCTCCTCTCGGGACTGTGGGGGCGCTTCCAGGTCCACAGCGACGGGCAGGAGGTGTACAATAAAAACAGAGGCTGTACAAAATATAAGTAACCATTTAAAGTGGACGGTCTAAGGGTTCTCTGTGAAATATAATGTCCAGAGTTTGTGGAGGGTACCAGAGGGCATGACATGGTCACCAATGACATTCGTTTAGGGATATCAAGATTTTCAAGTTCAAACCTGTGCTCATTGATTAATGTATTTTGGGGTTTGATTTTCAAACATAGTCCTTAAGACCGAATACAGACGTCTACACCATCCTTCAAATGGGACACATCCCTGCATTGTTGGGGTGCCCCTGAGGACCAAGCCCAGAGTGAAGCCAGCAGGACCGGAGGGCAGACCAGACCCCAAGCCGGGTTCTATCCCGGTGATGATGTTTCTCCCAGGAACCACGCCTTTTGATAGAATTTGTCTGCTGAACAGTATATGCTAAGTAATCATCTACTTTATTAAAGCGAATACACGAATATTTAACAGGATAGGAGCATATGCATAAATGTGTATGCATTTCCCATCTTCCAATCAACCTGGAATCATCCCCGCAGTGTAGCTGTGTTGCTTAAGTTCTGACGTGTTTTCTTGTCCCTTCTTCCCTTCCATAACTTGCCACTCCAAATCCACGGGGCCAAGCAAGGTAGGTGTCTCCCAGGGTGGAGGGGTGGGAGGTGCAGCCCAGCTCGGGGGTCCTGCTCGGGGTGTGTCTCGGGGTGTAGCCGGCTGAGGGAAAGAGGGCCTCACAGTCGCTTAAGACAACAGAAGCGTGTTTTCACTCATGCAAAGTCCACTGCAAATCCACGTGGCTGTTGGTGTCACGTGTCCTCCACGTGGCGCTCGGCATCAAGGCTCCTTCGGTCTTGGGGCTCGCCCCAACGTGCAGGTCCGCCCCTGACTTCTCAGTGCCTCCGCCTGCTGGTGGCATGTGTCGCTTCTGCCCACACGTCTTCGGCCAAAGCAAGTCATACGTGTGTCCTCACTTTCAGGGGGCCAAGGAGCAGAAGCCCTGCGCAGCCAGAAGGGAGAAAAGAACCAGACAAACTGATGGACGCCAGCAAGACCTGCCACGGCCTCCAGCGTGTGCAGGAGCAGATGACGGAAATACTCATCTCACAGAGGAAGGAAGTCAAGGTTGCTAAGCAGGCAACTAAAATATAACATGCTTGATCAAATAACTAGGAAATTGCAGATCCAGGACCCAAACCTGTTTTTTTGTTCCTTTCATGAACGATGCAGCTGACGACAGTTCATGTTGCTTTGGTAAACGCCAGCCTAACAACGCGGAGAAGAACCCTGGAGACCCGACAAAGAGCAAGGTCGGCGAGGGCGGCATGCCAGGCTGCAGGAATGGTTGGTGAGTGGACACAGTGGGGTTAGCGGCTTGTTCAGGAAGAGTCGGCAGACTGAAGGGAGGAGACTGTAAATAGAGGGGGATGTGAGGTTGCAGGAGATTTTGCTTTACTAGGTCTTGTTACGTTTTTAAGATGGCAGAAAATCAAAGCTGTTTATATTAAGGATAACTGATACCCTGGGTTTCTGGAGTCCTTTTAACTCTCAAGAACAATAATGAGGAAAAGTGATGAGCTATGTTTAATAACCCAGGAAGCTCGGGTCCTCATCAGCTCTACCAGCGTTTTGTCTTTGGGCGGTAAGCAGAGGAACTGCTGTCCCAGGGGGGTTGGTGACTCTGTAGAGGGGAGGAGAGCAGACAAGCACCCTGAGCTGGAAAGCTCTAGATGTGACTCCAGGACAAGCAGCATGTCCTTGGGACCCAGTGCCTGGCAATCAGCAAGAAGTTGATGGAAGCCAACTCTGCGGTGATGCACGGATCGTCCGGGCAAAGGAGAAAGGCTGCCATTGCATGAGAAAGCCCAAGCAACCAGTGGGGGTGCCCGCAGGGTGGTGGGTCAGGGCCCCCAGCACCCCCCAACACCAACTTTCCGGCTGCATGGCGCCATCTTGGAACGGATCTCCCAGTGCCGGCTGAGCATCACCAGCTGACGCACAGGCAGAGTAGACCCTCTGAGTCCTGCCAAACTGCAAAATCATGAACAAATGAATGACTGTTACGGTTTTCAGCCACTAAGGTTTGAAGTGATCTGAAACTTGCAGCACAAAGCAACCGAAACAAACCTTATTCATTTAGTTTTTCCTAAAACAAACATTCACTGAGTAATTCCTCGGGAAAGACAAGATTGTAGGTATTAGGGATTCCAATGATAAGAAACAGTCTCTTCTCTCCCTTCTCCTGCAGACCTATGATCTAGTTGTGGGTGAAGGGAGGAGACAGGGCTAATGCAATTAATAACTGAATTTGTAAACCAAGGTCTGCTGCCTCGCTCTGCTTTTCATGGGCCCCTGACCCCAGCATGCGTGATGCAGAGGGTGCCCCGTGGGTCTCAGGTCACCCCTGTGGTCTCCAGGACCGCCAGGACCCGTGTACCTCCTGCTGCGCTATAGTCAAGCGTCCGTGGCTCGCACCACACACCCCTGTGGCCCCACAAGGGGTCTTAATGTAGGACAGAGCCTCTAGGTAAGTCACGTGCCAAACAATCTCTACAGGTAGCTTTTGTTCCGGCTCGGTCTGAGCCCCTTCCTCTTCCTTCACTAGGCCTCCCGCCGGGCGGCTGCTGGCCATTGGGAGTGACGCCCAAACGCGCACAAGTGGTGCGAGCCGCTCTGGGCGCGCCCTCGTCGGGAAGCCTCAGGCCTCTCCAGCGGGGTGATCACGGTATCAGCTCTCGGCTCCTGGCCTGTGACTCCCCACAAGACCATCTTCCTGGCCCTGCCCAAGATAGCAGTGACCACCCCGCCCCACCCGAGGGTCAGCCTGGGCGGCACCTTGCCCTCCCCCTTGCCCACAGGTGTCTCAATGGGTCCTGCTGGTTCTGTGCCCCCATCCCTATCCACGTCCACTGCCACCACCCTTGTCCACGTGCACCTGCGCTTCCTGACCCACGGTGCCCTGGGACCTGGCCTCCCTGCCATCGGCACCCCACGCGGCAGCCAGTGACGTCGTTATTTCTGAACATAAGTCAGACCATGGCACTCACCCACGGGGAACGTGCCGGCAGCCTCCTCTGTCTGCACGCTGGAGCCCACGCCTGTCTCTGCAGTCCACGGACCGCACTGCGTGGCCGGCCTGCCCAGTCCAGCCTGCCCGGCTCCTTCTCACTCGTCGCCGGCCACTCTCTTCGCGGTGTCCTTGGGAGTCACTGCTGACCTTTCGCCGTGCGTCTGTTTGACGTGTTGGGGACTCAGCGATGAAAGTTCGTCCTTGTGGGACATGTATCCTCGCGGGTCCCAGGAACGGTTCCTGCTGCCTCACTCACACTTACTTGGAAAAGAGCAGAAGTGTTTATACGCTTGCCCCTTGTGATGTTGTAACGCCAGAGTCCACTCTGTCAGGTTATTTCGTTGGGACGTGACCTACTCTACACACAGCCCCCTCCCCTCAGGTGTCTGCGTTTCAAAGGGGTCGAAGGGCAAACGACAAGAATGATCATTCAAGGTCAGAAGTGGGCGTTGGGGTCCGGCTGGGTGTGGGCGTGGGGTGGGGACGTCGCTCCTCTTGCCGCGTAGGAGAGTCCCGCCTCACACGCGGGGCTGTCAGAGATCACCTCTGCCACTTGGGTCAAGTCACTTAACATTTGTGTGTGCCTCAGTTTCCCTTTGCGGCACAGGAACAGCCCTGCCTTCCTCGCTGGGGTATGTGTGTAAGAGCGGACGAGATAAACATGGTCAATGGTCAATACCTCATAGCCATTTTCCAAAACACGTTTTCCCGGTCCTCCCAGAAGAGTTGAGCGGAGTGTCTTTCTCACGCAGCAAAAACACGTCACAGACCCAGGACGCACGGCGTCTGGTGGGCTCCAGTCACGCTTGTTTGTGAACAAGATACAAACGCATTTGAAGCTTGCTGCAAATCCGTAGCTGCTTTCCTGCACTTTCGTCTGGGGTCCTTGCTCACGCAGGAGGCTCCTTTATTTGGGACTGCACGGGCTGGATTCGCAGGTATCTTTTACTTTTCTTACAAATAAAGAGTTTTTGGCCCAGCAGCCTGCCCATGACATTGCACTACTAAATTCGAATGACAGTCATGAAACGCTCCCATAATCAGTGACACAGGATGATTTTCCGCTCCTGACAAGCCCTTGTATTGAGTATGATAACAGTCACTCTGTCTTCATCCACCGCTGGAGTATAATATCAATCCATTTGATGATCCAGCCAACGAAGCCCAACACTTCGGTATCAATCTTCATAGAGTGCTGCCTGTTGTCTAACAAAAAGCCTGAAATGAGATCATTCAATCACTTTCTGCCGGCCGGGCTGCTCTCCTGAAGGAGCTCCAGCCCCTGTCACTTTCCCACCTTTACACAGTAAGGGCAGGGAAGCTAATTGCAATAGAAATACCTAAAATGCCGTCAGCATGGAGCTAACTTACAAACCACCTATGGGAACAAAGAAGAAACAGATTCCGTAGCACTTGCTGGTTAAAAATACAAAGAGTCATGGGGGTTGTGAGAAGGAGAAGGGGTAGCTTCCACTCCCCAATATCCTGCGAATGCGCTGTGCTGGGGGGCCCTGGCTCTGGGTCTGGAAAATGGATGTCTACTGTCGTAAGGTGTTTTTCAGAAATGCTTAAGTAGGGAATCCATTTTGTGTGGGATGAGCACCTACCCCCTGAATATCTTCTTGAGTTTTCCCTAAATGTAAAAATACAGATGCTTTATAAACCTAAAACAAAACAAGAAGAAATACATCTTATCCAAAATAGGCAATGGTGATATGGGAGGGGCAGATTGCATCAAATATTGTTACTTCCATGTGTAGATAATCGTAACAGTGGGAAGAGAAAAACACAGCCAGTGTCCACTGATTCCCTCCATTCCTAGTCTGTGGTGAGAAGTTTTAAATCCTGTGAGTTTCTCTGTGTCATTAAAAAAGACAAAGACACGGGCGGTGCCTGATGCACCTTGAATCTTTTCCCCGGAACACTAGGGGGAATGGTCCTGTGCTCAGGACCATTTGGAGACAAATTTCAGGACCCGGATGGCCCTAAGTCTGTAAAGAAAGTATCTGAGGTTTGTCTACCTCTATAGCTCAAAACTGAAATCTTTTCAGCTTTTAGAATTAATTGAAAAACTTGCATTTCTTATTAATGCAATAGCTTACCGTCTTTAAGAACTAGAAGAAAGCCAGGTCCTCACTAGCTTGTGAGTGGAACATCCCGCCGGCTCTCGGCGCCCTTGACGAAGGTTACTCCACGCCCACACCTGTGAAATCTCCTTGCCATTTTCATGCGTACATCATATCTCCACCTTGTGCGAGGAAGGGCATATTATTACGGCCATTCTTCTGAATTACTCCAGGAATCACTCACGATGACACGGGATATTAAGAGAGTTTGTCATTTTCAGGTGATGGCTTGTCCCTGCTGGCCAGGTGCCAAGGAGCATGTTAATTATTTCCCTTAATACCAAACCTTTATGCTTTAAGTACAGTCTCTCAGAACCCCAGGAAACAGATTGCAGCAGTATAATACACGGAGAGCCCGATCTGATATTATTTAGGCGGCCCAGTGGGAATTCCAGGGTGTCAGTTGTGCATAATAGGGCTTTTTTGAACATCTGTAGCTTAGGATCTGACCCCTTTTTGGCTTTTTATGCATTTGTTTTTCTCCTACTTGTAAGCAGCACAGGAAAAACAATGTTCCAAATTGTTTCCTCCTGATTTAACTTGGGTGTAGTTTCTAAACACACACACACACACACACACACACACACACACAGTTCTTGGTGCACTATTAGAAAGACACAAAGTGATATTAAAACACAC
This sequence comes from Phoca vitulina, assembly GCF_004348235.1. Classification (NCBI taxonomy): domain Eukaryota; kingdom Metazoa; phylum Chordata; class Mammalia; order Carnivora; family Phocidae; genus Phoca; species Phoca vitulina. Next base: position 1,489,701 of record NW_022589730.1, read on the forward strand.
AGAATTCATACCGTATGGGTATAAATGAAACATGAGAAAGCACAGGGTCCTTTTCCTGTTTCTAAGAAAAATTTGCCTTTTTGATGACCTTAGAACCAATGTACGTATCAATCCATTAAGTTTTGTAAAGGGAAGAGACAATGAACAATACACACATTAACGAGGGATTCACAAAGCATCACTGGTTTCTATAAAAGGTATGTGAGCAAAATTTGTACCTCTCCTAAAGCATGCTATTCCCTCAGGTCCGTGTGAAGTGAGTCCTCCGAAAATCTAATGGTCAGTTTTGCAATGTCACCAATTTTTTCCAATCATACAAATGCCACCAATTCAATTAAGCTCACGAGGTCCCTCCGCCTGGTTCTCCTGGGTGAGCGGCTCGCCTACGAGAGCGTGCGGGCGAGCGGCGCTGTCCCTGTGAGGTATGGTTCAATCAACAGCCAAAGTTTTACTTGTCAGTTTTGATATATCCGATAATAGCTGTGGGTTGTTTTGCAATGTCCAATGTTCTGTGAAGATGGGCTTTTCATATTCTTTATTGTTTTTTACTGACAAAATGTTGCCTGGACTTTCGCAGTTTTGTGAAATGAAACCACAGTAAAAACAATATATAATTTAATCCTCATACACCTAAGCGGACCTCCACATCCTCGTGGCGAGTTTGGCCAGGATATAATGAGTTCCTGTTCATTGATCTGTCATAAGCAGGCTTGGTGATTGAACATGACCCCACAACCAAAACACTACAACTCATTTGGGTCCCCTCGGCCCCACGCGAATCCGGACGTGACATCAGGGGGCAGCGTGGCGATCCATAATTATATATCACTGCCTGTTGGAGTCGGGGCGACAGAAAAAGAATAAAAATGGGTCTTTCCAAAATGTGCAAAGGCGGCTGTGGTTTTTACTTATCTGATGAAACTGTACATTTATACTGCAGGTGACTTTTTCTTCCCTGGGGACCTGAATCTGATCCTTTTTCATTCTTTTCTTTTTTTTTCCCCTCTTCTGTTTTAGGTGAAGTCACACGAGGATGGGCACACTAGGCAGCAAACCCCAGTACTTGTGAAACCAGTCCTTGCCACCCCTCCCAGGGGCGTGCAAGCAGGCGTGCACACAGACACGCACGTGCATACAGTGGTGCATATACACGCTCTATGGGGGCAGCGTGAGTGTTGATATGCATGTCCTTGTGCATATGTCCGTAACTGTGCGCTCACCATCCTTACACACGCAGCGTCTCTTGTCTCGGCTCTCGGTAAATGGCACGGCTGTGGAGCTGTGACAATTATTTAGGACAGAAGCTCCCTCCAATACGCTTCCACGGCTACAGTCAACGGGCAAATGGTTTCTTCCCTGTGCAAGTTCACGGGAGAGGCCTCACTAAGGTTTCCGTCTGCCGTTTTCCCCACAGCATCTAACAGGTGTGAACTGGCGTTTGCTAGCCTAAACGTCCCGCTGTGCACGCTTTCTTCGTTTTAGACCCTTGTCCCCTTCATCGTATCAGATTCTGAGCCTCCGTACCTCTGTGCATATTGAATGTTTTGTGACATGAAAGGTACTTCTTTTGAAATGGATTATGTACAAATATATTTCACAGATTGCTAGATAGGAACACACATGATTCCTCAAAGTAAGAGAACTGTTCTTAGAGACCCCACTCCCTTCTACTGTGGGGAGAAATAAATCATAACAACAGAAGTAGTTTATGCAAACGCCATCTCTGTCTTGGGACGGGAAAGGTGGGGGGCTGGCGGCCGTGGGTACAAACAGCCTCCCGGGAACGAAACCTACAGCTGCGACGGCCCCCAGTTCACACTGGCCCCTGAGAGGGATCCCCGTGTCCCAGAGTAAGCAGTGCAGCTCCGAGGGGTGACGACCTGAGCTTGGGGCTGCTGGGCTCTAAAATGGCACCGGGGGCTCTCCTAGCTTTCTCCGAGCCCAAGTAGATGTTAACACGGGTTTTTTCCGTTGGAATCATCCCTCCATGGGCTCTGCGCCCTGCGATGCCTCGGCGTCATTTCGGGATCTGTGTCATGTGAAAGATGTTTCTGACATTGATCTTTTGCTCTCACACTGTGTGGACATTAGTCTCTGAGTAATAAGAGTGTGGTTAAAGGCATTAAGCCCAGGTCTGTCGTCTTGAAAGCAGTGGGATTAGGAGGTTTGGGGTCACTGCAATAGGACAGATGGGGTGTTTGAGCATGAGAGCAGCGGCACACGTGTAACGGGGGAGGAGAATCAAACAGAAAAGGGCTACTCTTCACCTTAAGAAATTATTTTTCCCAAAAATACATGAGGAAAGTATAGGAAAGGTGTATATCTGCTTGCCAGTTTTCCGGATCAGCAAGTCCTAGCTAAGCATGTTCATGCTCTGGGACGTAAGCACGAGGCTGTGCTTTGCCCCGGGTCGCCCACAAACAGCTAGGCTTCCTTCTTATTTGTGTCCAGGGACACTCTCCTGCAGGGCTGGACGCTGTGAGGCCCGTGGCAGCGCATGGTGCCGGCACGCTGTGGGCTTACCTCTGTCACCTCACTCACCGCAACCAGGCCGTTTTGCTTGCGCTGCTCCCCTCCGCCTGCTTGTCAGACCCCCACAGATCCCGGCACATGGGACTCAGGCGTGGAAACTCTGGTTGCCCCACCCCCTGCGCCGTGAGTCCCGTCTCCCTATTCTCGATCTGCGGCTCTGCCTCGTGAGAAGCCATCACTTATTTCTTATACAAAGCGACCTAACAACCTCTTTACTGTTTGCTTTAAACACATGCCTGACACGTCTCATCCCAGAGTGACCTGTCTGCAGCCCATGGTAAAATAATAAGTGTTAGGACCCCACTGTGCCCAAGTCGCCAACGACAGCACGGAGACCAAGAGCAATCGAGCGACTTCCCAGGGTCACAGAGCCTCTAAATGGTGGCATTAGGCTCACGCCGGGGCCCCTGGCTCCAGAGCATGTGTTGAAACGATCACACTTCGGAAGGAGACATCGTTCGACCTTTGCGGTCAGAAGCACCGCCCTGTGGGGCTCCCTCAGGACGGAGGACGGCAGAGGGGGTCTGCAGCACCAGGGTTCCCGAAGGCTGGCAGCCGTGCCCGGCGGAGCGCCCCGCTCGGTGCCCAGACAGACGGCCCTCAGGGACGGGAGCACAGAGCCGAGGGTAAGGAGGCTGAGCCCGGAGCATGAGCGGAGTGTGCGTGGACGTCTCTGGTCCTCCTCCAGCGGCGATGGGCTGGTTTCTCCGGACACAACGGGCACACAGAAAGTCTAACCAAATCTTTACGCAAGTTAATCTTGCCGCAGTTTTCTGAAATGAATTCAGAGGTCTCAGGAGAAGCTCCTGCAATAAGGTAGAGAAGAAAAGGGAAACTGTAGAGCAGCGTTGGGTGGGGGATGGGGCGAGGAAGGGCCTTTGGGAGTATTTTCGGCCATGGAGGAGGGCGGAGGGTGTGAGAGCCGAAACGAGGAGGTGCCTCTGAGGCTGACACCTGGGCGTGGAAACGGGGTCAATGCCAGCAGGGGCCGTGGGGGAGGAAGGCTGGGGAGCACCTGTCCGGAGAAGTCTCCGAGGAGGGGTGGAGGAAGGGGACAAAGCAGGTGGAGGGAGGTGGGGGAGGAGAGGATGAAGGGCTCACTCCCATGCAGGTCTGCTCTCCTTAGATGCCTCCAACCAGGAATGCATCCATTTTCTGACTCTGTTAGCTGCAAACACTCTGTGTGGTCACCGGCAGCGCTCCCGTTGTCTAGAACGTTCTCCCCTGGGCCTCCCCGTAGCCCTTCCACCTGGGGCCTGGCCCTCTCCTCCATCCAGCACTTGTGAAGTCTGCACTGTGGGTCCGGGTCCGTGGACCTCTTGTCCGGCATCCCCATCACTCCTGGTGTGCTCTGCTGCTCACCACGGGTCGGTTGCTTTGCCTCGATTTTGGAAACACGGCACTTGGCAGATCTACCTTCGAGGAAGAGACTTGGACTGTTTTCTGGATGATTGCCAGAGTGAGTGAGTGGATGACATCACAGGTGAGGTGATCGGGGAGCGGGGACCGAGGGGCTTACCTTCAGCCCTGAACAGCCGCCCGCGGGGGTCTGTGCATGAAACCGCTGTGTGCGGACGATGACAGTGAGAAGCACAGAACGGCAGTCCCTGAGGCAATCGGCCATGTCTGCCCGGAGCCTTCTGGAGCCTCAGGACCGGGAAGGGAAACTGCTCGGAGCCGAGACAGAAACCTAAGTTCAGGGAGCTGAGGACTGTGGGGTTTGCAGCGGCCGAGGTCTGGAGAGGGCAGAGCTACGCAGGACGAGAAATCTGTGTCCTCCATGAGGCCAGGCTGGTTTGCCCAGGGCAGGAGAAACTCCGGGTTTAACCAGCACAGTAGAAACTACTTGTTAATCACCTAAGACATTCAGTAAACACCCAAAAAAGGTCACACCTTAGCATTAACGCTAAGTGGTGCCCAGAGCAAAGGACATGCTAGTAAATCCACAAGTAACTAATTGCCTAAGTAGAAACAAACTCGGCCATTCTTTAATGCAAGGATTGGCAAACTACAGTCCCTAGATCAGGGCTGAATCTGGCCCATCATCGGGCTTTGTAAATAAGGTTTTACTGATACACAACAATGCCCGTGTGTGCGCCTATTGTCTGAGGCTGCTCTTGGGCCACAGACTCCGAAGTATTTACCTCCTGACTTTTTATAGGAAGTGTCAGCTTTATAGGAAGAAAACAAACTGCAGACACTCAAAAACAAAATACCCACAATGTCCAGGATCCAAAGAAATCATCAACTATGTAAAGAATCAGGAAAAGTGATTTATAATCAGTAGGAAAAATTTTAAAGGAAAAACAATCCATAGAAACAGAGGCAACACGAGAGAAATGATGGCATCAGCACGTAGAACAATGAACACAAATGTTGTCAATATGTTCAAGGTTTTCAGATAAGACATAGACAAAACCTGGAGAGAAAAGTATACATGAAAAGGAACGAATAGAATTTTTAGAGCTGAAAAGTGTAATATCTGAAATGAAAAATTCATTGCAGGATTGTGGAGGAGTCGTATTAGGGAAGGCAAACCTGGCGAGCTGGAAGATACAGCAAGAGGAGGTCCTTACGCCGACATCCGCTGGACACGTTCATGAGGCACACGCGAGCAGACGTCCAGTGACTGGGGGACACGAGAAACCCGCTAAGCCAGGCGCACCTGGAACCTCAGGGGACCAGGAGAGAGGTGAGGACAGAAAGCACACTGCAAGAAATCATGGCTAAACATTTTCCAAATTTAACGACACAAATCAGAAGATTCAGAAAACCTGGATAGCCCTCTATTAGTTAAAGAAATCACATTTTTAACTTAAAAATATCTTGTAAAGAACGATCAAAGTCCACAATGCTTCACTGGTGAATCTGTCAAATATTTAAGGAAGAAATGATAACAACATGCAAACTCCATAGAAAGCTACATTAGGAGCGCACACTTTGCAGCTCATTTTCTGAGTGAGCATTTACCCCAATACAAACTAAGACAGCACAAGAGAAGAAAACTAGAGATAAATACACCCCATGAACAGATACAACTATCTCAGCAAAATCTAGGAAATCAACTTTCAGAGTGTATAAAAGGTAACACATCATGACAAAGTGGGGTTTATTACAGGAGTGTAAGACTGTCCTAACATTTAAAATTAGATAATGTAATTCACCATATTAACAGAATAAAGGAGAAAAACCATACGGTTATCTCAGTAGATGCAGAAAAAGCATTTGATAAAATTCAACATGCATTCATCATAAAAACTCTCACTGATCTAAAGATAGAAGGAAACTGCTTTGACTTGACAAAGGACATCTATGAAAACCCTACAAGTAGCATCGCATTTACTGGGTTATGACTGAATGCTTGCCCCTGACCTCAGGAACCATGCAAAGATCTCTGTTTTCACTACTACATTCAGCCCTGCACTGAAGGTTCTAGCTAGTGCAATAAAGTGAAAATAAATAAAATAAAATATATTGTGACTGAAAAAAATTATCTTTGCATGGAAGTGATCATTTATGAAGAAATTTCTAAGGAACCTACAAAAAAAAGTCCTAAAACATAATAGAACTGATAAGCAAGTTTAACAAGGTTGCAGAATACAAGGTCAATGTACAAAAATCAATTATATCTATATACCAGCAACAAAAATTTAGAGATTAGAATTAAAAATATTGTTGTCTATAACACAAACTTCTTAGAGATGATTTAATAAATTGTGTTCAGGACCTATACATTAATAACTACAAAACAAAGGGAGCCCTAAGCACTAAGTAAATAGAGAGCTAGACCAGGTCACTAAGAATCATAAATTCTCTCTCAACTGATCTGGAGAGGCCATGAAATCTCCTCCCAAATCCTAGCAGACGTTTTTGTAGAAGGTGATACGTTCACTCTAACATTTCTGTGGAAATGGAAGAATATCTAAAACAATCTTGAAGCCGTGAGAAAGTTTGAAGACTTAACACTACCCAACTTCAGGACTTACTGTGAAGTTATAATAATCAAGACACTGAAGTATTGGTTTAGGGATAAATGCACATACTGATGGAACAGAGTCCAGAAGTAGATTCACACATACCTGAGCCATTGATTTTTCCAAAAAGTTGCTAAGTAAGACAATAGGAAAATATCTTTCCACATATGGTGCTGCTTATTCATATGAATAAAAAAATAACCTTGAATGTTGTCTCATAACATTTGATCTCAAGAATTAAATCAAAATTGATCAAACATCTAAACATAAAATTTCAGACTTTAGAACATCTAGAAGAAAACACAGGAGGTAATCTTTGAATCTTTAAGGAGGCAGAAGTTTCTACATAGAACATGAAGTACAAACCATAAAAGAAAATCTCAGTAAGTTGGACCCAACATTGAAAACTTCTGTTCTTTGAGAGATGCTCTTAAGAAAATAAAAAGGCAAGCTTCACATTCAGAGAAACATTTTAAAAACGTATATCTGACAAATGCTTTGCATCCAGAATACTTCCAGAACTCCCTCAGCTCAAAATATTTTTATCAAAGAATCACGTAAATAAAGTAACCAGAGGGCGAATAATGGGGGTTTGGTCTGCTCACGGACATTGGGCTTGGCTCCCACGTCAGTCACAGTTGAGCTGAGATTTGAAGGAAGACTGTCCAGGAGGAGCAGGTGCTCACTGGTCCCAGAAACGACAGACACTGGATGCCCGGGGCCTGCAGGGCGGGACAGGAGCTGGAGAGGCTGTTGGCACTGGGCCGCGGGGGCCGCAGACCTTGTGAGACCTTGCTGGGTGGCCTTGGTGGGTATAAGGAGATGACACGGTTTGCACCTTCAGCAGAAGTTAGCCATGTGGGCACGTGACATGAGCCCACTGTGTTCTAGAAAGACCAGTGTCGTGCCCTGCCAGGCATGGATGTGAAGTGCAAGGGGCCGAGCAGGTGTGAGGAGCTACATTAGAGATGATTCCTTGGCCTAGAAGGCAGTCGTTTAGACCGAGTGGACCCAGCAGAGGAGCAGGTGCGGGGCATTCACGAATCATCTGGAGATAAAATGGACGGCATTAGGTAATGCACTGATAAGGAGGGGAAATGTGCACAGTTGGAAATGGTACAGTTTGGGAGCAGAGAAGAGAGGAAATCACAGTTTGGACGTCCACACACACGCCCGAATGTCGTGGAGCTTCTGGAGCCAGGGGTAGGGTTCAGGGCGCTGGGGGGGTGCTGCGCTCATCTCGGCTTGGACAGGGGTTGAAGTCGTATCATCACAGGGAGACAGTGGGCGAGGGTCGAGAGCTGAGGCTGATAGAGCGAAAGAACTGAATGGCTGGGGAGGGAAAGACGTGCACCCGTGAATGAGGAAAGAAAGGTGTGTTTGGAAAGCTGAGAGGAGTCCTGGACGGGTTCGAAATGGCAGCCTAGAGTCTTTGCAGACCGAGGGGGAGCCACGAAAATGACCACAGAAACAGGCTCCTGGATTTTGCCACATGGAGGGTCTTCCTGGCCGTGTAAGAATTGCTTCAGTGGAGTGTGGTTCCCCAGGTTTGGTCCAAGGATGCGCGGGGTCCCAGGGACCTCCCAGGGCTCCGTCATCCTGCCAGGACGCTGCGGACCTTGCTCTCCCACAGGTGTGCGTGCCTTGCGCAGTTCAGTGGCATGGTTTTGTGATGAGATTGGGTTGATAATAACGGTTGTAATGTTTTTATACTGAATGAGGTCAGCATTAGGACGACAACACAAAATCATGGATAGAAGATCCATTCCAAGCGCAAGAGACACCAGTGGGTTTTCGTGTGTGAGACATTGAGACAGTTTTGGATTCCACATTCCAACCAATCTTTAGGAGATGAGCACTTATGGAGTTTTGGTGTATTATCAAAGAACAGTATGCACAATTAATCAGAAAAACTATTAAAATACTCCTCCCTTTCAAACTAGTCTGTGTGAGAATGCATGTTCTTCATATACTTCAGGCAAATAACACCGAAATCAGAAGACAAGATAAATGAAATCATACTGCATTTCCTTCTGGCGGAAGGAATGATGCTTTTTGTAAGTTCACTTTTCCTGAGTTGTCAAAACAACACTTTCTCATTATTGGAAATATAGAGGCTCCATAAAAGTGAAAAGAATCATAAAAAATCTATAATTCTGTTATATTGACAAATCCACTGTTACCATTTGAAAATTTTCCTTGTAGATTTTCCAATGCAAAGTTATCTTACTCCTTCTCCGCTCTTTCAAGTGGTATTAGATAATAAGCATTGTCTTAGGCCATTAAGAATTGTCATAAAAATGTTCCCCTATGATTTATAATAATTTTTCACAAGAGTATATATAATTTGTGTTATTATCACTGAAATGTAACTTCTGATTGTTTTACAGTTACCAGTCATGTTGAAGTGAACATCCATCATCCATACACAATTCACCATCTCCATATGAATCATTGGTTCGTGCACTGTTGTTTAAATGCTCCAAATCCCTGGATTGCCTCTTTTTGTAAACCTCCTTTTAGCTATCATTTCTTTTATCATTTGTGAGAATGAGGAGTTTTCAGATATTTTGCTTGCTATTATTTTTTACTTTAATTATCTGTTTATCTTTAAAATTACTAATTTTAAGTTTTTATTGATCTTTTGTTATATTGTAATAAATACATTCTTTTTTTAATTTTGAAGTTTTTATTTAAAGATTTATTTGTTTGAGACAGAAAGAGTGTGTGCACAAGCAGGGAGAGGGCAGAAGGAGAGGAAGAGAGACTCTCAGGTAGATTCCCTGGTGAGGGGGGAGCTTGACGTGTGGCTCAGTCCCACGATCCTGAGATCATGATCTGAGCTGAAACCAAGAGTTGGATACTTAACCGACCGAGCCACCCAGGGGCCCCTGTAATAAATATATTCTTTAGTTTCTTTTCTTTTTTTTTTTTTGGCCTATAAATGTTTTATAATCTGCTTAGTAGATTAGTTATTATAAATCTTAAAAGAAGGAGGCGATAGCCTAGGTCTGTCTGAAAAAAGTGATTGTAGCTGTACTTGTGTTTTTTATGACATTTTGAAACTTCTGCTCAATTGGATAATTTATTGGAACAAATTACTACCGTGCTAGAAATGTACTTTCAATTTATCGAAGTTGTTCTGAAGAAATACTGCAAACTCGTGAGGACTTTCCAGGATTACTTTAACGCCCCCCCCCCGCCCCCCGGACAGGTGCATCAGGGACTGGCGGCATGGGGCGTGTGTGCAGCAGTGCCAGGTAAAACCTTTCGGACGTGCAGGGGTCCAGGGCAGCTGGGCCAGCACCGCCACCCCGAGCGACGGATCGCAGCAAGGATGCGTCCACACATGTGCACTGTCGTTATTCAACTACGCGGAAGTGTGCGTTACAGGAAGGAGGGCGGGGAGGAAGAAGGAGGACGCAGAGTTGGTAATTTTCCAGGGTCCCGAAATACAGGCATATTTTTTTTTTCTAATTTCATTACTGATGTTCCAAATGTTTGCCTAATAAAATCTAAAATAAAAAAAACTCAAAAAAAAATAAAAGAAGTGAAAACGGAAGTTAAAATTGTTTTGGAAAAGATTTTTCAAGTTAATGAAAGTCTGGTAAATGACCGTCAACATTTTCGAGTTGTGTTTGTCAGATGGCGTGGGCCATCTCCCTGCTCCACAAATCGGCACTTGGTTCCTTTACTAGAATATGCTGCTGTATGGATCCTGGCCAAATTGAGTATTTTTCCCAGGGTCATTTCATTTTCGTTGGATCAACACCAGATAATTCATACCACACACACACACACACACACACACACACACACACACACACATAGTGAATTAAAGGAAACTCCCTACTTTCAAGGAGCTTACCACTTAGAGGTAAAGCTATAAAAATAAATGCGCTCATAATAAAAGTATTCATCCATATCTGCCACAATAGCTTAAGTTTCTAATTAGACCTTTTAAACATACAGTCAATGCAAACCAGGATGTGAGATGTGTTTAAGTTAATGCTACAATTAGAACATTGGCATTTGCATTTACTGACTTTTTTTGTGCCTAAATTCGTAATCTTAACTTTGCTTTAACAAGTTTTTATGTTTAATTTCTTCTCCATTTTTTGAAATAACAGACAGAAACAGACAGTGCTTACCAGCGTTTGCATTTAAATAGCCTAGTGTGGGCTGTGGAGTTACCACCTCATTGAGTGGAGTAGACCGAGGAGGGGAAATCCACACTTCTGTTGCTCCTGCCTGGGTACAGCCGCAGTTTCCTGCCAGGCTACCTTCCCCGCAGCAGATTGGATTTTGTTCTGTCGTCTGAAAATTTGCAGCCGAAGAAACGGGGAGACTAAATTCCTAAAAAGTTTTGGATTTGACAGAAAGGGACAAGAACACAAACGCTGGAGTGGAAATATTAAAATAGTATTTCTTCTCTTAATCAAAACATATTTCTAAAAATGGGAGAGACTTTGCTTAACTGTGGAGCCACTGGCGGAGACAGAATTGGGTCAGAGCAGAGCCGTGTGCGCCCACAGTGCACCTTGTCTGCTGGGGATGTCAGCTGTCGACCAACCCGACGTGCGGAAAACCAGCCGGCGAGGTCGGGCGGCGTCCAGCGTCAGGCTATCTGCTCTCTGTGCGTGCTGCGGCTCCCGAGCCGAGGATGCCGAGTGACCTGGACACCAGGTCGGGCAGGGGCAGGGTGCTCTTGGATCGAGCCCGCGCTGTAGGAGTGCAGATGGCTGGGCAGGCTCCCTGCCTCTGTTTACTCTCTTGTTGGGCGGGGGGCTCCTTTTCCTGATTGGTGCTTCTTTCCCGTCCCACTCCCTGCCGTCTCTTCTCCAGCCAACGCTGCCTTCTCCCTGGTATTCCAGACCTAGCGGCAGAGGGAGGAGAGCCCATCCCAGTGTGGAGGCTGCCCCTCTAGGTCAGCCCTCAACAGAGCCACTGAGGGCCACCACGGGCGCAGCGCTGGCCACGCTCCGGCTCCCCCTGACCGGACCGCCCGCCCTGGGGGCCACCACTCACGGCAGAGCTGTGAGCCACGGCCTCCGCGGGCCGACCCCAGGACTCGACACGTGATGGGGATGAGAAGGAGCCGAGGCAGGAAGATGGAGGAGTGAGGCCTGGGAGCAGTGGCCGCTGTGCTTGGAGCAGAGCGTGGATGCCCCAAACGGAGCCACGTTCTCGGAAGCGGCTGCTAGTTTGTGTGAAACTCTCCATTTCTGCCGGGATCCGGTCTCTGGGAAGGATGATGCTGGTTCCTGGGCCACACGCGGGCACTCGTCTGAGTCTCTCATTACCGCGGGCTTCCTCCCACCACTATGTTGTCCACGCTATTCCGAAGGTAGCGTCTGTGAGTGTTTCCACTTCGTGCTGTTCTGGGAGACCTCACTGAGTCCTCCGTGATCGGTGGAAAGGAGACTGGCTTTGACTCCTCTGGCCCGTGTTCTACCTGGCTCCCTGTGGTCACTGAGTGCTGGGCTTGGAGGAGTTTGCTGCACCTCTAGGACCTTCCTATCCAGCACCTGAGCTGGGGAGGTGATGGCTCCTTCCCTGTAAGGAGGCTCTAGAGAGACCCAGTGCTGAAGGAGCTTTATAAACCACCCCTGCCACTGGTCTGTGCCATTCATACGACCATCCATACAGAAGCTCGCGTGGCTCATTCGGGCCCTGCGGGGAGAGCTCTGGGCACCCCTGGACTTGGTTCCACGAGAGCCAGTGGGCAGGGCTGGGGCTTGGACCGCGCTGTCCGCCATCTGTGCCCCGCCCCTCCCCCCTCCTGCTTCAGACCCTTCTCCTCTTCCACGTACAGGTAAGACAGAGTTCACTGAGACAGCAGAGGCTCTCTCCAGGACGAGGAGCTGTTTACTGTGAAGGATTTTGTTCCTAACTAAGCAAAAGTAGGTTTTGAGAGGAATAGGGGTTTGGGTAGGTTTCCTTATTGCAGAGGAAACTTGAATGTTATTAAATTTCAGATTAGATATGAAGGTCCAAGTTCCATTAAAGCATCATTCGTGTACATACATAGATTACATCTATATGTGTGTGTATATATAGTCACTCAATCATGTTTACAATTTTTAGTGTTTTAATTTTTTAATGTGTAATTTCTGGGCATAGTTACAAGGTCAGCACTATGCTTACACATAAAAGTTGATATTACTTTTTATTTTTATTTATTTTAATTTTTATTTATTAATTTGAGAGAGAGAGAGCATGCGTGGGCACACACAAGCAGGGGGATCAGCAGGTAGAGGGAGGGGGAGAAGGAGAAGCAGGCTCCTCGCTGAGCAGGGAGCCCGATGTGGGACTCGATCCCTGGACTCCGGGATCATGACCTGAGCCGAAGGCAGACGCTTAACCAACTGAGCCACCCAGGCGCCCGTTGATATTACTTTTTAAATTAATGTTACATAATAAATTTTGCCATATCACTATGTAGCCTGTATGACCATTGTTTTTAAGATTAAATGCCATTTAATAGCTCTATCATTGTCCAATTTTTGGATATTTAAGGTGATTGGCATTTGGAGCCATGTATTAATATAACATTAATCATATATTAATGCCTCCAATGACTTTTTTTATATTTTACATTTGCTTGAAAAACTAACTTGTGTGTTAGACTGTGAATAACACTAAAAATTTAGAAATCCAACCTAAGGGATGATGTTAAATATCCAGGTGTTCAGTTGGGATGATCTCAACCTTTTTGTTGGTAGAACAGAGTTAGAAGTTTTGGAAGTTGTAGTAAATTACTCCTCTGCCATTGAGGGGCCTCCTGTTCACCTTGGACTTGAGTTTCCCATTTGGAAAGAGAAAGTGCATGAGGAAACAGGACTTAACATTTTTCAAAGGTCGGCGTCAAACTGGGGACTTTATACCCGTTTTCTTCTTTGATGCTTGGGATATTTCACAGGTGAGAGAAATGGTGAAGGCAAGAAAGCCGTGCTGTGGGCTGGGCCCCACCCTGCTCCCCACAGGCCCCCCCATGGCAGGGGAGTCACACATAGTTTCTTCCCAGTGTGCGACATTAACATATTCCAATCACAGTTACATTATTGCACTATACCATTGAGTTACCTTTATATACTGTTAATATATATCTTAGGAAAAAATCCATCCTTCTTCTTAAAAATATATTTTTCCTAGGTTTTTTGTTTCAATTAAGAAAATGTCCACATGGCCCATGACCAGCTCTAGTAGAAATGGGGTCGCCTGCTGCCTGGGGCCAGGTGGCTGGTGGCCACCAGGTGTCTGTACCCCACCTGGGGGGAGGGGCTCTCGCCCCTCAGTGCTGGCGGGAAGGAGGCGTGGTCAGGAAGCCTCCCGTGGCCCCTCCAGGCTCAGGCGGAGCTCCGCTGTGGAGCAGGATGCTGTCCGCCCCAATGGCAGGACCTCTTACCACCAAGAGCCCGTGTTTGTGAGGATTTGGGAAGTGCCTTGGTGGTATGTGGTCAGAAGAGTTTCGGGAATATTCATCCAGGTTAGAATGGATCAGCCTCAAATGTTGATACTCACTTCCTCTTTTTTTTTAACCAACTTAACACAGATTCTGAGACGGGAGTCCCATGCGGTCACCGCAGTAACCAGAAGGCACGGCAAGGTCCAGCGCCCGCCGCACCTGTGTGTCCGGGCGTCATGTCTCCGCGCGAGCACCACCATCCGTCCTGGCCGCCTTTACTTCTGAAAGCTCCTGTTGCCATAGAAAAATGTTAAAATCTGATTTATTCATTTTCTTCTGGGATCCTCAGTTGGTACTTACTGTGAAATAATGTGAATGGCATGTGAAGACACCTTACCCACTGTGGCAGATCTCCAGTTAAATTATCCGTGGTATTGGGAACTCGCAGGTCGTTGACTATCCCAATTTAATTTGGGCAGTACAGGACATTTCTAATAATTAATACTGTAATAACACTTAATGATCTGCACTCATGCAATCTGAAAATCCAGCTAATGGTGCAGTTTTTAGCGATTGCACAAACAGCAAGTTTTAAATGTGTCACATGCTGCTATTTCAGCATCCCGGTGCCATGCAGGAGACCCTGCCCGTGGGGCTCTCACTGACCCCGACCCGGAGCCTAGACATGGGCATGACAAGTGATGGGCCTGGTCTCTGGGGAGGGGCTGCTTGTTTGGAATTGGATCTAAGGCAGGAGAACCAGAGAGAGCATGGCCCTCCTTCTGGATGGGAGGTACATTTAAAAGCTGTGAGGATAGTCACTAGAGAGGGAGCCAAGAAATTGGAAATAAGGAACACGATTGCAGAGACTCTTCGACAAACTTCATTAGAAAGGAATTAATATTTTGGAGGCCTGCCCAGCAGATAGCGATGTATTCGTTAACCGTCCTCTCTGCCGATCTTCCCCTTCTATTCTCACAGCCCAACCCGCTCTGGAAGCTCTTTACACACCCGGATTCTCAGGCCTTTTCTGGAAACTCTAACATCCATCATTTTGTGTTTCGTGGAGGGCCGTGGTGTTGTTTTGCTTTCATTTTCTCTCTCTGTCTCTCTCTTTTTAATGGGGAAGACATTCGATGCTATGCCATCCATTATTTCCAGAAGAACAGAAAATGGCCAAACTGAGTGTTTAAATACGCAGCTAACATTGTCTGCCTAGTTACCAGCAATGTGGTGGTTTGATGTTGCTTTTCCAGTGTGCGCACCTCACTAAGGCCCGCGTTTCAGGGATCCACCCACCGATCATCACTGAGAACATAGGCAAGGAAACAGTGGAACATCGGAGGAAACCCCATTCTAACTCCAGACCCTTCCCAACCTCCCCCCCCCTTTCCTTTGGGATGCCCCGGGATGTGAGGGATCCGATCCCTCCGGCCGATCTCCTGCTCGTGGGGCTTGACCCCGCACGTCCACCGCCAGCCGCTGGTGCGGACTACGGGCACAGACATGCTCGCTCATTAGTGTTTTACAGTCTCGAGCCTCTAAAACACTTCCACAAATATCACTAATGCAAACTGCATTGAAAGGATTTTAAAATTCATTGTAGTTTATGTGCTGCATTTATGCAAAAGGGGAACAATGTGATCTTTGTAGGAGGAGATGATTTGTGTTACAATTATTATTGTAAATTATTAGATTTCACTTTTCTATCTTAATTGCAAAATACTTATGCTGTTTTGTTACTGTTGGAAGTGGATACAGTTCCTGGAATGGGAGCTCACTGACGGGCATGAGCAGAGCCCATCGAAGAAGCCTGAGGAACTCCAAGGGGCACAGCGACCCAGACGAGGCCTTTCTGACTTGCCCGGGGGAAGCGAGGAGCGGATGCTCTGACGCTCTGACACGGGATGCACCTGGTAGAGCAAGTTCTAACTCGTCCAGAAGCTTCTGTTCCTCTGTCAGAAGCCCCTTTTTACCTCTCGGCACTTTGTCCTCAGGCCTACACATTCGACTTGCATAAGAGGCAGGATCTCATTACCACCGAGAATTAAATTAACTGCTTAAAAAAAGTCAACTCCATTAAAGGAACATTAAAGGTGCTTCAGGACACGCAAGCCTAGAAATTCAGCACGAGGGCTTAGACCCTGGGCCAAAACTTGCCTTCAGTTCATCAGACTTAGCCTTCAAAGTGCTATCCGCCTACGGCGGGCTTTCCAAAAAGGAACAGAGAAGTCAGCACGGGGATCGGCACGACCCTGCTGTGAGTTGGTGAGGTGAACCCATTTTACAGGAGGTTAAACCAAGTCCACGGAGATCACGAAGCGCTTGTACAGCTGCAGATGCTTGGGTGTCTATGTCAAGGTGCAGGGCAGTGGGACGCCCCTGCGCCTCATCACAGCTAGGGTACGGCGACACTGGGCACCTCAGTATGTTTTCCCACAGGACCGAGCGCGTAGAGGTCACTGTGCACACCGTGGTGGGGTTTCCTGTCTTGAGGAGAATTGTGCCTTTCCAGAGGCTGACGTGTACATAAAGGGAAGCAGGATACAATTGGCCCCAAGTTCCACCCTCTGTGGTGGACATGGATTAATCACCTTGACTACTTCAGCGTGTGTGAGGGACACACGTGTGCAACACAGTCCCAGGGAAGACGGGAAGGTGAGTGGGGCGTCCTGTTTGCTTAAGGCCCTGGAGATTCATTTTATTTATTTATTTATTTTGGAAAAGATTTATGTATTTATTCTGAGAGAGAGAGTGCCAAGGAGGATCAGAGGGAGAGGGACAAGCAGATTCGGCCTCTGACGTGGGGCTCGGCGGCACGCCCCTGAGATCTTGACCTGAGCTGAGAGCCAGAGTGGGCTGAGAGCCTGAGAGCCTGACTGGCTGAGCCACCCAGGTGCCCCGGCCCTGGGAGACTTCTACGGTGGACGTAGATGTTCCAAATAACCACATCAGAGAGCTGCAACAGACGGCGAGGAGCGGCCCGCCGAGCCGGGGAGAGCGTGGGAGCTTGACCACCGAGACACAGACGCAGACCCAGCTTGACCCGCTGTGAGCCACGCACCTGCCCAGGCGTCCGCGAGCACGCGAGGCCAGTGGGAGGGCGGGACCAAAAGGACGAGACTCCATCATCGGCCCAGATACCCTTGTATTTTGGCCACACTTGCCGTCTGCCGTGAAGGAGCAGAGTATGGTTGTGGGAGAGACTCGCGCAGGGGTGGAGGAGAGGCGCCTGGCCGCTGCAGTGAGCCGAGTGCGGAGAGCCAAGAGCATGCCCGAGGGCTAACGCCGGGCCGTCCCAATACGCCGTGTAGCCGCGGTAAGAGCCCACCTGTCCGCTGCATGCGCCCCCGAATCAGCACCCTCGATCCCAAGCAGTCCTGCGAGGCTGCCTCACCAGGGTCACAGATGGGGAAACTGAGGCTCAGGCGGGTTAAGTAGCTCCCTCAAGGAACAAACTGGTGATGGCCTGCTTGAATGAAAGCACATGCTTTCGACTCCTCTGTTCTGGCCCAGAAACATAGATCCTCTTTATTCACACTAAACAACTTCGCTACTCTCCCACTTTTGGCGTTCATTGCTGTGCCGTGCAGGACCCGCGTGGCTCAGCCAGACGCTTTCTTCCACTTCCACCCGTGGCTGGGCTCACAGTGAGCTTCCTGCTGCCTGAGCCCCGGGGACGATGAGGAGCTGGCCTCAGAGACTCAGGGGAGACAGTGGTTCCCTGCCAGTTCCCAGGGCTGTAACGGATTTGATCCAAGAGATGGAAGAGAAGCTCCATGTTAGTGGGTGTTAGTTTTGTGTGTGTGTGTGTGTGTGTGTGTGTTGTTGTTGTTGTTTTAGAAAGAGAAAGAGAGAATCTTGAGCAGGCTCCACACCTAGTGTGGATCTAGATGCGGGGCTGAGTCTCACGACCCTGAGATCATGACCTGAGCCGAAATCAAGAGTCGATGCTTAACTGCCTGAGCCACCCAGGTGCCCCTGGATGTTAGTTTTATTTTTTTTATTATTTTTTAATTTTTTAAAGATTTTATTTATTTATTTGACAGAGAGAGAGACAGCGAGAGAGGGAACACAAGCAGGGGGAGTGGGAGAGGGGGAAGCAGGCTTCCCGCTGAGCAGGGAGCCTGATGCAGGGCTCGATCCCAGGACCCTGGGATCATGACCTGAGCTGAAGGCAGACGCTTAACGACTGAGCTACCCAGGCACCCCTGGATATTAGTTTTAAATGGAAACACTAGACAATTTAAAATGAACTTGAAAATGTTGACTTGGAACCAAGTAACTGAGTTGTTGTCTATGGACAGGGGTTCCAGCACCAATACATTTTCTAGAAATCCATGCATTTGCACTTTCTCTGGCCAAAGCTTTCTAGCCACATGAAGGGAGAAGGACCCCCTTCCACCCAGTCTGGGTCCTGTCATGGGTGCTCCATCATCAGTAGTAGCTTCACCAGCCCACTCTCAGTTCTCGGATATTCCTGAAGATCGCATCTCGGCTCTTCCAGCTCTGGGGGTCCAGGTGCCCTGGGGCATGAGAAGAGGGCTCCTCCCTGCTTCTGTCTCATAAAAAGCCAGTTTCCAGCCACAGCAGCCGTCCATGAGCTGCATTTCCACAAATACATATCTTGCCTCAGTTTGCAGACTAAGAATTGGGCTATGTGGTAGCTTTTGTAAGGGGCAGATAAACGCTGGAAATCACAGCTCTATGTTGGTTTTCCTAGGCTATTTAAAACCCCTGAATTGTTGAGTGATATTTTGGTTCAGCTGAATCATGAACATACGATCTGATATTAGACAGATTCAGACATAGTTGAGATTTCAAGGTAATTATGCCACAGAAAGTTTATTATTACATAAAGTAGGTCCTAGCTTTTGGTTCATTTTAAATAAAAACGAAATTAAAGTATGGAAACATGTTTCTATGCAGCAAGAGAATACATTATAGGATTAAAACTTATTGGAGAATACATTTATAGCATTTCAAAATATCAGAAGATATCGTTTCTGTTTTGCTCTTAAAAATACAAAGATCGTACTTGAAATGATTGTATTCATTGTAAATCACAGACTTAGGCCTCTGAAAAAAATAAGCTCTTTTTGCTTTGAACAAACATAACATTTTTAAATCCCAGAAAACTGACAGAAACATAATGCATTTCTGTTATAGGTATATAATAACAGATGATATCTTTTTATATTTAAAATTTGCAAATATAGATTCTAACCATTTAAATATCACTATGTTTTATACAATTTCTTACATTCAGAAGTATGTGGATTATTAGCGTTAACATTTCTGTAATTTATTGATATGTTTTAAATTCTTCTCTTGATGTTTGCAAACAGACGGATGGTGTCAGGTCTGCTACTCTCACACATTAGCCCTCAAATAGCTGTATGAAAAACGTCAGGTCCTGCTATCCTAGTTAAGCTATTTTCTTCTTCTTCCTAAGGGTGATTTATCCATGGTCTTATTAGAGCAGAGCATAAAATCCTCAGTAACTGTAAAATTTGAGGTCTGATATCAAAGGAATAATTCTCATCAGAAACAATGTGGCCAGGATGGATTCTTTTTATTTTATCTTTTTCCTTTTCTAAAAAATTCCTTTTTGTACTTTACCTCTTTCAAACATGCATTTGAGATTCTTAATACCAAAGGAAAGTATATTCATCAATTATTAAATATAAATGGAAAATAAGAATCCTCAAAGGCCAATAAAGCCAATGTACTAGCTGGCTGGCTGGTCAATATGGCTTCTAAGGATAAACAATATTTACTTCTATAGGATAAGTTATTGATAAGGGCATGAATTTGATTAAGTATTGTTTGAATTCAAAGATGCTACTTGTCAACCTATTGATTTTACGTGTGTTAATAAGATGTTTCCATTTTATCTTAACATTAAAATAAAAAGTTTCAAATGCTTGCTAAAGTTCATTTATTTGGGAGAAATTTGTTTGGAAGTCGTCATGCACAAACGAGAAAGGTAAAAGAAACTTCCAACTTTCCCACTGGGATCCACTTATAATGACTTCCTTTGTGTTAAGTTTAATTTTGAGCAACATTTTAAGAATTTTTAACACGGTTCAGTCTTGGTTGACTTACCCTGCCCATTGGAGCAACACGGTAAACAGGAACATTAGCTTTGAAAGAGTGACAAACTTCATTGTGGAACTTTGGAGAATAATGTCTCTTTTCTAAAAGGGGCTTCAGTTCACATCAGGACCCTTTTGTCTTCAGATTTCTTTCAAGGTTATGTCAGAAAATTAGTAATTACAGCTAAAACTAAAACAGGAAGCGTCAGTTTCTGTAAATGAGACTCTTGCAAGTGGATACTTTCAGAGCTCCTTTGTAGCAAAGACTGAAGGACAGAAGCGTTCTCCCCGGTGTTTACCTGATAAAAATAATGTCTTGAGAACAAATGAAAGATGCATAACATAAATATAATGAACATAAATGTAGTCAAGGGACATGAATTGTAGAAAGTTGATGATGTCCACTGATCCTTTAGACCATGTATTTGCTTTTTCTTTCAACCTGGACATCTTGTCCCACGTTCTTTACATACAGACTTTCATTTGTTGTTGTTTACCAAAAAGATGCAAACATTTCATATTATGATTTTGGTACACGTTCAATGTAGAATTTGTGTAAACATACATAAAGGGCCACAACTTAGCTGGGAAAGGCAGCCATGAGTCGTATTTTACTGATTTTAGTTAATTCTGGGCTCGGGCTGAGTTGCTAACTTACTGTGGGTCAGTATTTCTGCCTGATACATTTTCGAGCTTTGACACGGAAGAGACCAGCCGCACCTGCGAGCAGGTTTGCATTCGTGCATGAGCAGGTATGTGTTAACCTGTGTGGAACAGCTCAGGTTCACTGCATTGGTCACGCTGACTTGACAGGAGGGGTAAGCACATGCACGTGGAGCTCCCCATCTCTTGTGTCGTCCTAGTGCTGGGGCCTGGCCTGCCTTCCCTCGTCCCCCGGGCTCCCTCCCTTCCTCACCTGCAGACAGGAGCAGCGATAGGGCCGTGTGAGCTGCACAGGAGACAAAGTGCCCTGCACTTGGCAGTCACTCGGTCCGCATGCATGGCTCCCACGTGTCCAGTGACCAGTCACACGGCCATTCTGTAGCCAGGCGGTCCACCGTGTTGCGTGAGGTCCTCCCCTCCGGGCTTCTGGCCCTGGGGAAGAATGGGCACACCAGCATGGTGAGGTTCGAGCACGTCCTGGGCTCAGGTGTTTGAGACAAACGAAACCTTGCTCATCTGTCTCAATTCAATGGCTGAGGAGCCCACTCACAACTTCAGGATCCTGCCTTCATTTTATATGAGAAGTTGTAAATACCCCAATGAATGATAGACTAGAAAGAGAGATCTGTCTGGATTCCTGCTTCAATCTCTAGAAGCACTTTGCCTGTGAAAGGTACGTCTCATATCCCCGATTCTAAAGCTGATTAATCCAGACCATCATTAAGCCAGCTCACTTTACTGATGAGGAAATTGAGGTCCTCATAGGCCACTTAGCATCAGAGCAAAGACCAGAGTCTGAGTTCTTTGACTTACAACAGGGTCTGTAACTGGGTCACGGCGGATTTTCAGGCACTAAACTGTGGTCCCACCGGTGGTGCGGGGAGGAGGCATGACGTTCCTCAGGGTTCTCTCTGGACAGCCACTCTGCTGTTTCCTCATCATTAGAGAGCAGATACGATCTTTCGTTTTACCTTACAGCCTTGGTCTGACATCATAACTGGAATATTTCTTAGGAGGATTCTGCCACCACGTGTGTAAGATATAAGACAGTTTCTACTGAATGTGTGTTGTGGGCAATACTCGGTTGGAACTCCTTGGACACAACCCACCACCACGGGTTCCTGTCCCACGGGCAGGAAGGGTTCGGTGGTGAACCCGAGGCTTAGACCAATGGTGAGAGCCAGGCGGCCAGGAGCCCTGGGCCAAGGGGAGCTCGTCCATCTTCACGACCCGTTAGCTACTTATTTCACATGGTATAAGATCTTTGCCTGTGATTAATCTTCCCTTTGAACTGGGTAACTCTCAGAAGTGACATTCCCATCAGTTCTGTTCGTCAGGCTTCCTGGAGACACTAATGCATTTAAGGTTGGTTATCATATTGCTGGTTTTCCACAACAGTCACCGCGCAGCTCGGGCACACCGGGGCCGCCCAGAGCCTCGACAGGCTCGGATTTAGCTTCGTGGAGTCAGGTCATTTTTCATAACCCTGTTCCCCTGTCAGCATGTCATAGCCAGTAAGGAGCTGCTAGATCCGCACACGTACATAAATCTTTTCTCAGCCTCAGCTCACCGCGATTTAATGCCACTTTGCTTGGCCACCGTGCTCACGAGCTTAAAACACCTTCTGCTGGAAGAAACGCATACTTATTATTATTATGGAGGAGTGCGTGAGATTTCCCCAGTGCAGCTGACGGGCTGCCTGGCACATTGTCATTTATCATTGTACACTAGGTCTGTCAGCTAGAGAAACAGTCTCAATAAAAAATTTCTGCATGAAATTACTTCGCTGGAGAGCAGACTGCTTCTGCCTTTTGTGTGTGCGTTCTGTGTCTCTGTGCTGTTTTTGCTTTTTTCCTTCTTCTTCTTCTTTTTTTTTAAATTTTGGCTGTGAAAGGTACTTAATGTACCAAAAACAATTTGTACAGACATTATTTTACCAATTGAAAGTGTGTACGCCTTGCTGGGGTCCCCCTTATCTAACTGTTGCTAATACATTTTCATGCTGTGCTCTTGCGGCTTCATTTTACAGTTGAGGAGATCACCCGCTCCATGCTGTGTTGGAAATGGGACCCTCGTCAGTCGGGTCCACAGAGTGTAGTTAACATGTGAACAACAAGCAGCACAAAGTTGAGGCATTAAAGCCTCTTCATTGCTGTTAACACTTCTTGTTGCAAACTTGGCTTGTTTCATCTTCGGTGTCTCTAGGAAGCGAAGACTGTGAGCGGCAGAATCCTGTGAGTGCCAGGGAGGGCAGGACAGCGGCGCGGCGTCTGACATGGGGACGTCTGGAGAGCCACCGCCACGCGGGTACAGGGTCCCCATGTGGCCACCACGTCCGCTCTGCAGAGGAAGGAGGAATATTTCTGGGGTCCGCCGAGAAGCCCTCACTGTCCTTCCACGTGTTTGGTTTCTCGCGTGAGTCCGGCGACGGGGGATGCCTGTGAGGCCCGCAGTCAGGAGAGCCAGCTGGGACAGTAATTGCTGTGAAATCATGTTCTGGACAGCTGGGAGGGAAGGACCAGCCGCGAAGGCCCTTGTTTTCCGCCCTGTCAGGTTTTTACCCAGCTATGGATTTGTTGTCATCGGCTCCTGATGATTCTGCTGACACCCCTGTCAGAAAATGAATTTTTCACTCCCCACTTGGTTGACTCCATTCCTGGGGTGTAACTCTGTCAAAAAATGCCACTCTCAAGCCTGCTCACTCACTGGCTGGTGATTCGCGGGCCTGTGGGAGCCGGCCTCCCTCGCTTGATCCCAGCCAAGCGCAGTCTCCCACACAGTGCTGGCTCAGAAGGGATGTCCCACCTGCACTTCTAATTCAATTAGTGTTAGAGACCAGCCCCCCTCTGCTGCCATCAGAATTCATGCCGGATGCAGAGTATTTGTGTCAAAGGACAACTGGGGTTTGATCAAAAGATGGTGCTGGGTATAGATCGTATTTCTCGTGTACCCGACATGGTTTTCAAGTAAATACACCAGGCTCACCTATACTATCTAATTGACTCCTCGTGCAAAAGACCCCAAAAATCTTGAGGCCAAGGACTGGGGCCAAGTCACAACCAGCCCACGGGGAAGTCTAGGAAACACACGTAATGATACATGGTCCCCAAACATTTCCATGGCTGGATTTATGCTTTCTACACAATAACAAAAATCTTCATCTATAATCACCATGTGTAACGGGGATCTAAAAGGAAACCTGCTATCAAATAGACGTCCTCAAGCGAACAGTACTTGTCGAGTGTGTTAGTTCTATGCTGGTCAACTGGTAGACTCGCGATGCACACGAACACGTCAGTGCGGAGGCCATGCTGGTCTGGGGAGCTGGTAGGCATGCGCACAGAAGCGGGGATCCCTGCGTTGGGGCGCACCAGGCCTCTGTCTGCGTGTGCCTCTGTTATTTCATGTTGTCCCAGCCCCCAGTGTCCCTGTGGGTAAGAACGAGGACTGTCACATTGTATATGTGAGTGTGGTGGGGTGAACGGTGTCCTCAAATCCCATCCCAGAACTTCAGAACGTGACCTGATTTGGAACTAGGGTCATTGCAGATGTCATCAGTTAGGTTAGAATGAGGTCATGGTGGGCTGGAGTGAGTCCTGAGTCAATGACTGGTGTCTCTATAAGAAGAAAAGACACAGGGACATGCAGCGATGATGACCACGTGAAGACAGACACAGAGATTGCAGGGATTCATCCATAGGCTGTGGCCGCGGGCGCGGAGGGACGCTGGGAGCCACCAGAGGCCAGAAGCAGGAGGACCTTCCACTGGGCCTCCAGAGGTGGGCCAGCCCTGTCCACACCTTGATCCCAGGCTTGCATCTGCAGACTGCTGGTGGACGCCTTATGGTCTGCGGCACTTCTGTGTTATGGCAGACTCGGGAAAAAAACCCAAGGGCCAAGGGGCAGCTCCTTGCCCAGAATCACCAGGTAGCCAGGTGGGTGGGCCAGGGTTTGCCCGCCTGTCTGTCCATGTTGAACACTGAGCCATATGGGAGGACATCAGTGGACGCTCAAGCCAGACACCCTTGAGGGTCGCAGGATTACATTTAGAATGTGCAGGAACACTAGGACTGTGCCTTTGTATGAAAGATTCCCACAGAAAGGACCCTACCATCCAGGTGTTCTTGGAGACAGAGGCTGAGAAGCCAACAGGATGGAGGCCCTACAGCCATGGGGCTGGATGGCCACTGCCAGGCTGGTACCTAGACCAGCGTTTCTCCACCGTTAACGCACCTGTGGATCATCCAGACATGTTCAACAGCGGGTCTGACTCAGGAAGTCTGGGGTCCAGAGCGAGACTCTGCATTTCTCAACAAGCTTCCAGGTGATGCTGATGTTTCCTCTCCATGAGCCCCATTTAAAGTGGTGAGATTTTAGGCACTGCCATTCCCAAAATCGGTGTTCTGTGTTCAATTGTCTGGTTGGGTTCTAATTAGACATCTTACTTATAAACCTCATTGAACGGCCAGGAATTTAAAAATCAGATGACATGAAATGGAGACAATTCTGTCCTCCTTCTCTTATCTTCTTTCTTGCCAGAGCCACTTATGATAGCCCAGCATCTCAGCGCTGTTGTCACAGAAGATCTGTAAGTGTTAACTGTATTCTTCATTAATTCATCATGCCTTCAGTAAGGCCACAAGTTTCTGGGGAACAGACCCTGCACGGGTCCAGGGCAAGATTCTGACTGGATGTTACATGATATACAAAATAGGATTGGATGATATGTAAAATAAGCAGAGTCCTGATATTGTGAACAAATATAACAAAATTTTAAAAAATTAAATAGTGGCAAACACTGTGAACTAGAGCATGTCCCGAGAGTGTAGGACAAAAGGTCCCCATCTAGTCTCAGGAAGGCACCCTAGAAGAAGTGACATTGGGATATTCTCCTGCAGATCTTCCCAGGACTAGCTCTTTCTTGTCATTCATAGTAGTTCTTCATGGTGACTCTGGCTGGAGCTACACGTGGAGCCCTTGACAGCTAAAGTCCAGTCCACAGCCCACACAAAGAGAAACCAGACCCTTGGCACCATCCTGGCAGGTCTGGTCTGTGTACCCTTGCAGCTCAGGGCTATGGAAATGGGTCAGCTTTCCAGTTATCCCTGGAATCATGCTAACAAGCCTTGGGGCAACTCACGCACCGCGTTCTCCAAGAATGATGTTTGTGATGCAGCGGCAACAGGTGGATCCAAATCCAACACAGGAATCCAAGAACAGCGCCAAGTCCGAATGTAAGAAGTCAGAGCCTGAGTTGCTGAACTCAACAACCTGAATCTGCCATGGCAAGTGGTTGATGGCCACGTCCAGTAGTGAGTGGGCTGGTATCCATCCGGGTGACCCCAGAGCTGGAGGTGGACGTTGCCCACATTGACTGTGTTTGCCTGTTTGTGGAACAAACCTAGATCCTAGGTGGAATTAGAGCCCCAAACCATGTTTTATGTATCCAGTGTTTGGTGCAGTGTGTAACCAGTTTTGTGAGATGAATGAGAATGATGAGTCAAACACCCAGATTCAAACATGGGCTTGGAATTAGATTGTAGGCAGGAGGAGAGAGCTTAATAATGAGCCAACTTTTGTAAAGAAGCCCATTTCACTGTTCTTTCTCTGATCAGAATTGGTCTCAGAATCTAGAAGGTTCTAATATGTAAATTGACTCAGTTATACTCAGACTAGCTGGACATTATACACACAAGGCTTCAGCTTCTCTCTACCAGCTATTTTGGCCTCTGCTAAGCCATTTTTCAACATTTACCAATGCAGAATAATATATTTAAAGGACTTAGAGGGTCTGCTGGCCTGAAGAGTCAATAGATTTTCTTTTACAGTTTTTTTTTCATCAAAAATTGTGAAAAAATGCAAGAAAATATAAATAATAAGAAAGAAGAAAATAATCTAGTCCCCACCAACCAGAGCTACTGTTTACATACTTCTATTTATTTATATATTCACCTCCAGTCTTTGTTTTCTCAAGAAAAACCACCCTATTGTTTTATAGAAATTATGCATGCATCAGTTATAAACAATTCAAATAAGGTGTAACAGCATATAAGTATAATAAGGTGCATAAAATTATAATCAGAAGTAACCTTCATAACCATTAGTGAATATTATTCCAAATATCCTTCTGGTTATTCACAGGCAAAAAGATGGCTGGTGATACTTCCATGAAAATAAGAGAATACTATAGATATTGTAATGAAAGATAGTAGCTAATTTTGTTTGAATTTAAGTAAGTGGAAAACAAATAAAGGATATAGTGGAAATTCAAATTCAAATTCAAATTCAAATTCAAATAAATATTTCTTTCTTACGAGGAAGGGATCTAGGAAATTAAGAACAGACCGTGGAATACCATTACACATAATAGAAGGAAACAGGAGTGGCTTTGTTAAGAAAGTAAAGATCTAAGCCACCCCGTGAGACTTCCCGTTCAGCTTCCCCCTGGCTTGGACTTCAGGTGGTTACATCCTATTATGTTATGCAACATTCTATTACGGTACCTTACGTGAGGTGACATGATGCAGATTACGTTCTCATTTCCTCCTGTAATTGTGCATTCCCTACGTTGTTTAGTATTAGTTCTTTTTTTAAAAAATTTTATTTATTTATTTGAGGGAGAGAGAACACGAGCAAGGGAGGGGCAGAAGGAGAGGGAGAAGCAGACTCCCCGCCGAGCAGGGAGCCCGATGTGGGGCTCGATCCCAGGACCCTGAGATCATGACCTGAGCTGAAGGCAGACGCTTAACGACTGAGCCACCCGGGCGCCCTTCGTGTTAGTTCTTGAGGTAAATTGATTCAAGGTTATTCTCAGTTGTGTCCAGAGGCCTTTGCATTCTTAATTATTTTAACTGTTGAATTGGACTTTTGTTGCTAGACTGAACCACCGCACCTCCCCTCCAGTATATTCTCAGGCTCCTGCTCCTCCCAAGGAGCTGAATGTCTGAGCTTGAACAGCATCATGGCCTGGGGTACCATGCGTGCTCACTCTTCTCCCAGAACTTGGACACCGAGCAGCGTCCCTCACGTTGCCCCTGAGCCAGCCATCTGTGGTTACCTCGTTGGGAGCTTGCAGTGCTCTTTGACATTCCTTGACCTTCAATGGCTTAACTACCGTGTGTCCACTGACTGCAAATTATTTTCATCTTTTCTTAGAACATAGTGTACTCTCTTAATCCAAAATATTTTTTTTCCTTCAGTTCAGGAAAAGAAAAATGTCTTATATCAATTAAATTAAAAAAAATTAAATTTATATATTATTTGTTCTACAGGGAATACATATACATGTCATTAAATGTCTGACAGTTTTAAAGACAGATAACAAAAAAATAGCAGCCCCCAGCCTGGTCACAGCTATCCAGGGGGGGTTGGCAGACGGTCTGTGGGCCAAGTATGCACTGCTGCATGTCTTTGTAAATAAAGTTTTATAGAGACACGGCCATGACCATTCTTTTTGGTATCAGCGATGGCTAATTTCATGCTGTATTGCCAGAAGTGACTATTTGCACAAAGTCTAAAATATGTACTGTTTTCTTCTTGCCCACCTCTGACCTAGAGGAAACCACGTTCAAATATAATGGCTGTTCCATCTGGTATTTACCTCATTATATTTAGATAATATCCTTATATTGGCATGTGTTCTTAGCTTAGGTATTATTAACTGACATCCTACGGAGGAAGAAAACCTAGTTCTCTTAAATCTCCTGATAAACACAAAAGCTAATACTTCTTCTCCTCATCCTCCAAGCACATTTCTGTGATAGTTTTTGTTAAATAAAAATTGATATAAACACAAGGTGGTTTTCTGTGTTTGTTCACTGTTGAGCCACCTGGTACTGCTCCTTTTCTGTACAGATGTCTCATATTCCTGGAATTAAGAGTTGTCTTTTTGTCAGCTTAGTTTTCTATGTCCTCAACAATAAATTCAGCCCTAACATTCTGACGACACCATGTGCCTTCTCAATGTGGTCAAATGCATGACATTTCATCATTAATAAAAACATTTTAAAACATTTGGGGGAGTATTTATTCCCCCGAAGACCTCTGACCTCCTGCACCTGGACTGCTGCACTGTGGACCTCCAAATTCTGGACCTTTCTTGCAGAGTTTGTTGAAAATTCTCAATGCCTCTTTGCTGGTTAAGAACCCTACTTCTTGGCTCTCATGTCTCTTCCTTCTGTGGTCTACTCCAAATGTGCACAGGAGTTAAGTTTCTTGAACCCTTAACCTATGTTCATACCTGAGCTGGGTATAAAATTCTAAGCTATAAATCTTTCTCCCTTTTTTTTTTTTTTTTTTGAGAATTCTGTAGGATTGCTCCACATTCTTTTAGCTTCTGCTGTTCCTTTGGAGAAAATTGATGCCCTTCTAACACCTCATCCTTCCTCTCTAGACGTTTTCAGGATTCTCTCATTATCACTGGATGATAAGACACTTTGTGATGACATTCTTGGATGTGCACCATTTACAACTAATTTTTCTGGGTAGCTGATGTGCCCATGTGATCCCTTCAGTTCTAGGAGCTTTTTTTACTTTATTTCTTTGCTAATTTCCGGTATTTATTTGTCGTCTCTTGATTGTAATAATTACAACTTTTGCATTATTATTTTAAAGATTTTATTTATTTATCTGAGAGAGAGCACACAAGCAGGGGGAGCAGCAGAGGGAGAAACAGGCTCCCCACCAAGCAGGGAGCCTGATGTGAGGCTTGATCCTGAGACTCCAGGATCATGACCTGAGCCAAAGGCAGATGCTCAACCAACTGAGGCACCCAGGCACCCCCATCTTTTGCATTATTAAAGAACACACAAGCTGTGACTTTTTATCATACTCTTTTAGAACATTGGGTGGGAGGTTGCTTGATGACACGGGTGGGGGCGCATATGGTCTTGGGACAGCACATGTTTCCCCAAGCTTCCAGTGCTCAAATATCATTGCAAATCCCCCACATTCAAATATTCTGCCTGACTTGACTCAGTGTGGTTCCTTACAGCACAGCAGCTAGGAGTTTTCCGCACTCCTGGTGCCCGGACCTGGGTCCCAGGCCCTGACTTCCTGATGGAATCCTGTTTCCAGTCCATTTGCTGGGCCTGTTCATAATAAAAATGGGACCAGAAGACTGAAAGACACGCACAGCTGGTGTGGGCCCAAGGGAAGCAGTCCCATGGAAGAAATGACTATTTTTCTAATTACTATAAAAATATTCAATCTAGAGCAACATAATTTCCTTAAAAACTCAAGATGAACACTAGTCTGTTCTGTTATCTTATTTTCAAAAGACATTTTTGTTTCTATTTTCCTAACTTCTTAAACTTCAAAGCAACTGTGGGATGGCATTCATCATAAATAAAAAACAGAGCTAAACGAAACTAGTTTATAAGTGTTCAGTGAAACCAGTGTTTTAATTATATTGTTTTAATTCAATTATACTGCTCTTTTGCTTCCAGTAATAAATGAATTAAGTTTCATTTCTTTTTCCTTTTTATCATTAAATGCATCTGCATTTGGAGAGATGGAAGACGAAATGAAGGAAAAAGGGAGGGAGACACCTCTTTTGGCCTCACAGACCACTGTATTATCCTTGTTTTATCCTTAGTTGGTTGTATTTAAAGATGGGTCCCTGCTGGTTAAACCACCATGCCCAAAGTGTATTAATTCACTTGATCTTAGCCAAAAGGCCGAGCAGCGACCAAAGTATATTAATTCATAGTGTTTGGTTAATTTAGAAGGAAGATTCTAATTTTGTCCCATTGAGCTCTATCCTCAGCTCTGACTGGTTAAAAATATGTATAAAAATGTACTTTGAAATCTACAAAATGAATGTTTCTTTAGTGTATGCTGGGTAAGATTGGTTGT
This sequence comes from Phoca vitulina, assembly GCF_004348235.1. Taxonomy (NCBI): domain Eukaryota; kingdom Metazoa; phylum Chordata; class Mammalia; order Carnivora; family Phocidae; genus Phoca; species Phoca vitulina. Next base: position 1,520,231 of record NW_022589730.1, read on the forward strand.
TTTACCTGGAATAATCTCCAAATAGTATCCTATAAATATACTATGCTAAGAAGTAAAAGGAAAAGTATTACCAGAATGTTTTGACTCTGGAGTGCATACTTCTTATCTGAGGGTTCACCCAAAAGCTGAACTGGGTCATAAAGAATGAGCGGATGTGTGAAGGGACATGACTTCAAGGAGCGGCATCGCCTGGAAGAGTGAGTCCACACCTGGCTCATTGTCCTGAAACAGGAGCCAGGCTCATGAGAGGGGACACATTTAGAAATGGAACAAGATCAGGAGAGTTCTCCTAACCACTTACTGAAGTATAATTCACACACGACACAATTCACGCTTTGGAGTTCACAATTTAGTTTTATATACATGGAACCATGTAGTGTATACATTCATTATATGGATTCCTTCCCTTGGTACAGTTATTTTGAGATTCATCTATAGGATACATCTGTGAAGAGATAATTTATTTCCAGGGCTGAGTTGTCTTCCATGACATGGGTTTACATTGGTTGTTCATTCAGTCACCTGTTGACGTGTCCAGTTTGGAGCCACTGTAAGAATTAATGCGCCAATCTCTCCATGGACATATGCTTTATTTCCTCTAGGTAAACACCTAAAAGTGGAGTGACAATGTATGGTAAATAAATGTTAAGCTTATAAGAAAATGCCAACATCTTTTTTTTTTTTACATATTAATATACTTTATTTTTTAGAAAAATTTTAGGTTTACAGAAAAACGAGCAGAAATTATGGAGAATTCCCATATACTCCTTCCCCTCTCCCACAGTTTTCTGAGTTATTTAGCATCATGAGTTGTTGTATATTTGTTATGATTGATGAATATAGATAATTATTATTTACTAAAATCCATAGCTTAAATTGGAGTTTACTTTTTGTGTTGTATAACTTGTGGGTTTTAACAAAGGTATGGCTTGTATCCACCACTGCAGTATTATACAGGATAGTTTCACTGCCCTAAATATTCCCTATCCTTCTCCTCTTCATCTCCCCATCTCCCAAAACCCTGACAGCACTGATCTTCTTATTTTTAGTTTTTAAAAATTTGTATTCATTTAAATAATCTCCATACCCAGTGTGGGACTCAAACTCACGACCCCAAGATCAAGAATCCCATGCTCTTCCTACTGGACCAGCTGCGCGCCCCATCAACGCATAGTTCTGCCTTTTCCAGAATGTCATCTGGCAGAATGGTACAGGGTGTAGACTCTTCAGATTGACTTCTTTCTCTTAGCAATGTGTGTTTAGGTTTCCTCCATGTCTCTTCCTGGCTTGATAGCGCCTTTCTGTTCAGCACCGAGTAACATTTCCTCATCTGATGCACCACAGATTGTGCATTCAGTCACCTGTTGAAGGATTTCCCAGCTGTTTTGTGAGGTGATGGCCCCACTGTGCACTCTCCCCAGCGGCATATGGGGGTCCTCGTGGCTCCATATCTTTGCCAAAGCTTGGCATGGTCGGGGTTTTTAAATTTAAGTATTCTGATATAATAGCATCTCATTGTGATTTTAATTTGCACTTTCCTAACAACTAACCACTGAGAACAACTTCTTATTGCTTATTTGCTATTCACAAGTCTTCTCTGGTAAAGTGTGTGCTCAAAAATTTTGCCCATTATTTAATTAGGTAGTTTTTCTTCCTGTCATTGAGCTGTAATAGTTCTTCATATGTTCTAGACACGAATTCTTTGTTGGATACATGTTGTGCAATGTGTTTCCAAGTCTGGGTTTTGCCTCTTAGTTTTTATAAGTGTCTTTTGAAATTAAATAGTTCAAAATTTTTAGGAAGCCTAATGTTCACTTTTTTAATTTTATACTTGGTGATTTCTGTGTTGCTAAGAATGTTCTTTAAAAACTCAAAGTTACTAAAATTATCTCCTCTATTTTCTTAAGGAAGTGTTATACTATTAGCTCCTACATTCAGGCACACACTCCATCTTGAATTGAATGTCATACATGACGTAGGTATGGCGGGTTCAGGTTTGTCATGACGCGCACGGTTGTCCGCTTGTTACGGCGCCGTCGGGTGTAAAGCTTATTATACTCTATTGATTTACTTTGGCACCTTGTCAATAACAGATTGACTGCACTTGCATTGGTTTGTTTCTACTCTGATATTACTAAAATATCTTTCAAAATGAAGATGAAGTAAACATTTCCAGCAATATAAAAGCTGAAATAATTTATCAGCAGCTCACCAGCACGACCAAAGATGTTGAAGGAAGTCTGCAAACAGAAATACAACGTCACCAGGTGGAACAGATCTACATCTAAAGATAAAAAGCATCCAAAATGGTGTATACGTGGAAAATATAGAAGATTTTCCCTTCTATCTTTAAAAATCTCCTTTAGAGTAAATAGACTGTTTAAAACTAAAAAATAAAAATTACATACAAAGAAGTAGTTGTATGACAACTTTGGCACAAGAGCCAACAGGGAGACAGCTGTAGTGTGTGTTGTAAGGTTCTTATACTGGATGTGAGGCAGGATAATATTACCTTATGGGACGTGTAGTTGTTAGGAAATACACTCTAAATCCTGAGACAACCATTAAAAAAGAGGCATAGTAAATAGGCCAATGAAAGAAATGACATGGAATTATGAAAAAATGCACAATAAATTCATAAGAAAGCAAGAACAAGAAGGGGAAGGAAGCAGAAGACATCTTTCAGGTGGAGAGCGCTGTGCTGGGTGCTCCCTGGCGCGTGAGCTCCTGGGTGGGGGTCTTCTGTGAGAGTCAGAGCACGTGTGGAGATGCTGAGGAAAAATGAACAGAAAATTCAGGAAAGAGCCAGAAGATTCATTTCCTTCAGAACCAGATTGTTTCAGGGTTTCCACTGAAAATATTCTGGCAGATACAAGGAACTCCCAGAGAATATGTAAATAATTTTTATATTCTTAGGTAAAGATAGCTTTCTATCTGGTACGGTTCAAGGCCTTTATGGCTTCAGTGGATGAGTTTCAAACAGTCTGTAAACTTTCTGAAATTATACAGAAAATTTTGCCTGCTTGGTTAAAAATGCAGTTTTCCCGGTTTGAGGCTTCAGAGATTTTATATCCTTCTAAGGGCTCTTGACCCAGTGATGTTAAACACTCACCTCCCATGCTTATGCATTTTCTCCTGCAGCTCTGAACATCAGTTCTCTTACAGAATATGCTAACCCGTGATTCCGGATCATACCACCATTTACAATGATGATTTTTAACACCTCCTTTCTCAGCATGGATTTATGCATAATTTCCCTTCTAAACCACACATGACTAATTTCAAAAAGGAGAACAATCATCAAAAAATCTGTTTCTTTAAGCCTGGAAACTTCACTCTTATCCTCAAATATTGAGTCATGTCTGCTGGGCTATTATCATCGTTAAGTGCAAATATTGTCTCAGCCCACAGAAGTCTGTGGTGCTTCATTAGCCCAGAAAAATGTACCAGAAACAGACATTTAAGGGATAAGCAACATCCCATGCATTGGAAGTAGAGTATTTAATATGAACAATGTCTGTGTCATTAGAGTGCATCTGCTGGGGCAGGAAGCATCATGATCATCTGCGTTACCAGCCTTCTCTGAAATTATCTTCTGGATGATTTTATATAAAAGACGGTTTCTGATAAATCTGGTTCAACAATTAATATGTGGCGTAAGTTGTGATTAGAGAAGTTGAATTGGAAGTAATGAAGGTTTAAAAATAGAAAACAGATGTAATATTTTAAATGACATTTTCTGGGTACTGTATGTATTCCTCCCTTTCAGTAATTAGCAAAATGTTTTCAGTTTTTTAAAACAGCTTATTACTGTGAGCACAATAAACCCATATGTGTAAAAAACAAATAAAAAAATTATGAGAAACAGATGATCACATACTTTGGGCTGTGTAGATAAGGAGAAATAGTAAAACAAATAAATGACCACGAAAACATAGGGCCCCAAATATAAATAATTAAAATAATTCAAACAAAAATAACCAGTATTCAAGCAATTCTGTGAATCTGTTATTTAATGGAGCATAAATAATTTATGTTATAGAGAAGATTATATATCAGTAAATAAATTTTGGGGAATTTAAAAAATTCTACAATTAAAGATTGAACCAATTCCACTACATTCTTGTCCACATCTGCCATGTTGGCATTCCTTAAAGAGACCAGAATGACTGGCTGAGAATTCAAAGTCAGCAAAGGCATTTCTCTTGGAACCATCCAGAACCACTGAACGTAGAAGTCTCTGTCTTTGTCCCTCGATGTGTCCCTGATTGCTGGATTCTGATTGGAGATACTGAGAGGATCACGTGGTGACCAGATCCCTTCAAGGGTCAGATGCCCGTAAGAACATAAGACCCTTCATGTATCTTATGAGTTCAGGGACTTTCTGGAACTATCCATTGAATAATTTCCAAAGAAAACCTAGTGATGTTTTTAAAAAATTAAATGACCCTTTGTTTTAAGGAAATGTCAACCCTTTGTTTTATTTATTTATTTATTTTTTGGTTTAATCTGTGAGTTTTGGTTCCAGCAAGTGAGTTTTTACTTCAAGGCAATTATAACCATGAAATGAGATGATATATAATCACCTTTTTCCTGACACACTAAGAGGAAGTGAATATGATGTGGTCCATCATTGTGTCCTTTTCTGGAGGTGCTGCTGTCCCCGGGGCTGAGAGTCAGGCCACCCTGGGGGTGGTGTGGACGGAACAGGGGTGGTGTGGATGGAAAGGGGGTGGTGTGGATGGAACGGGGGAGATGGCTGGCAGGCGGGAGGGGGCATGGTGACAGAACACCCAAAGAAGCAAAGCTATTCTTTATACAAACTGATTTTTAAAGAATAAGAAACAGTGCAGGTTGCTTCATTGGCATGTTGGGGCTACAATGCTTCTTTCTCAAACACCAGCTATTGTAGCTTTTCACTTCCAGGTGCAAAGTCTGAGCTACAGTGACGCTGCCGCCCGGGCTGGGCCTATACCAGGGGGCCCCCAGCCAGTCACAGCCTTAGTGACACTTTGGGACCATGGAGCATCTTATCTCAGACCATGGGAGTGGCACCATGAACCGGTAAGAGACCTGAGTGGGTAGGAACATGAGCTGGGGGCACAGGTGCAGAGGGAAAGCAGGCGGGTGGGGGCTCAGAGCTCCTGTCCTCACGGGCGTGGCTACGGTGGAGCAGACAGAACGTGTCCCCCTCCTGGACTGTCTGTGACATGGGGCCAAGGGGGACAGAAATGCGTGGCCTGGGCAGTCACAATGCCCAGCAGCGGGGGTTGCTATTCCTGAGCAATCCCCAGGCCCTGGGTGACCTGCAATCTTCATCCCCATGTCCGAGGCAGGGGCTCTGGGTCAGCGCACAGTGAAGCAGACAGGCAAGAAGAGGACACTGACAGAGCCCTGGACGTTGGTCGTGAGCCCGACGTTGTGAGCAAGACTCATGGTGCCTGCTCCCACTGAGGTCCCTGTCACACGAGGACAGTGATGGGAGGCCATTCTTCACAGAAAGCCACTGTTCTGTGATGGAGAGATACCAACAACTTACAATGGAAGACAGTCAAGGGCTTTCAGAGAAGACAGAGAGTCCCAGTGGGGCCTCCGCTTCCTCTGCCTCTCACCTGCGCTGGGCTGATGGCCCCCCACACCCCTGCACCACGCCAGCCTGCAGGTCAGGAAGCATGTTTTCTTCTTTTTGTCCTTGAAACTGTGGAGTTGTTTTGGTTGCCCGTAATTTTCACTAAATAGTCTGATGAAGTTAGTAGTGTTGGACCCAGAGTTTTCTGATAGGAGTTCCCTTTGGTGTTCTCCTGCTTGGAAGGAGTGTAACAGGCTCAGAAGAGGAGGGGCTGCCAATGAAAGTGACCACAGGACACCTAAAAACAGCATGCCTACTTGGGCTGGCACAGAGTGCCCACCTGAGCAGACACTCGGTGCCCACCTGGGCCAGCACACGGTGCCCACTTGAACCAGCACACGGTGCCTGCCTGAGCAGACACACGGTGTCCACCTGAACCAGCACACGGTGCCCACCTGAACCAGCACACGGTGCCCACCCGAGCAGACACTCGGTGTCCACCTGAACCAGCACACGGTGCCCACCTGAGCAGACACTCGGTGTCCACCTGAACCAGCACACGGTGTCCACCTGAGCAGACACACCGTGTCCATCTGGACTGGCACACGGTGCCCATCTGGGCTGGCACAGAGTGCCCACCTGGGACAGCACATGGTGCCCACCTGAGCAGACACATGGTGCCCACTTGAGCCAGCACACAGTGTCCATGTGGGCCAGCACAGGCTCAGAATCACACATTGGACAAGATGGTCCACCCCTAATTGGGGTGAGGAGTATGTCTTGTCTAGAAATGAGGTATGTAATGTTTTAGGGTCAAACAGTGAAATATCAGAAGGTTTTTTTTTTTTTTTCCTTTAAAACCTTGTCTTTATTTAAAATCAAGTCAGGGCTAATATTTTTGCAGCACTGATTTTGAGTCATGAAGTTACTGACTGTTCCTCTGCTAAGGCAGTAACTGAAAGAATGATTTTACTTCACAAACAAATCAGAATTGGGGAGACTGAAATCTCAGCCCCCTTGCTGTGAGTGATCAGCGCTCTTCATCCCTCTGGGATCCATCCTGACCTTTGCTCGTGGCATGTGGATTTGCTGATTTTTGAGCTAGCTGGCCTTCCTTCTGTATGTGCGCCCTTTCAACAGAGGAGGAAACATCTGGGCTGCCCTATACCTGGAGTTGCAGTAAATTCGTTTAAAGATGCTTGTTTGAAAAGGAAAGCCCTCTGTCCACCAGGTACATACAAAGGAGTGTATGTACTTGGTGCTAATGTAATTTTTATTTCATAGTTCTTTCAAGTTAATACAATTAGCTCACAATAATTTACAATTGTATCAAATTTGACTTTTTCTTTCAAATATGACTTATTTAATATAAATTTACTTTTTACAAATTCAATTTTTGAAAATAATAAAATTAATTTAGCATTTCATCACTGTCACATGTTGAGAGAACACCTTTTATTCCTTGCTGCAAATCGAATAATAGGATTGACCACAGACAAGGAGGGACCATGCATTTGTGAAATCATGTGATGCTTTGGAAGAATTAAAACTCTACAGTATGCCATCATATTTCCAATTAACTGACAGTTTAGCTTAATCAACACTTAAATCTCTCCTCCACACCCTAGTTGTCTGGGGGTCACTGGATTCTTTGAAATTAAACGTTAAGCATTATTAATGAGTGATGCACTAGATTCACAAAACAGTTTCGGTCCTACTATCTGGTTCTGTTCAAATCTCGGTGGGTAATCAGATAATATGACCCATCTGGCATTTCCACTGCTACAGGCAACTGGGGGGGGGGGTGTGCAGTTCAGGTGTTTGGTTCATGAGGAAATTACTTGAAAATGATAGTCTGGATTCCAACCAACACCAGATCACTGGCATTCGGCATGAGCACCACAATGCGGGCGGGGCTGGAAGCAGGATGGCAGCTTCTCACCAAGGTGATCGGTGGGGAGGAAAGAAACTGACCAGTTATGTTATCTTTTCTGAAGGAAATGCTCTTTGCAAATGCTAAAACAGGATCTAAGTGAAACCTAGCAAGACAGCCAGGTGGGGACATCCTTGAAAGAGCTCTTCAATCCATTTACATTGGAAGGAGAGCAAAATTGACTTGAAAGGTCCTTCCACTAAAACCCAACGAAAGCACAAAAAACACTAGTTGGAGTGGGAAAAACTTCTAAATTCTCCCATGTAGTATAAAGCAGAAGAACAAAGACAGAGGCGCGTTTCAACCCAGGAGCCTGCAAACCACAAACAATTGCCTTTTGCTCATAAATCCCGTGTGCATTTCCTGTGCAGGTGAAGGAGAGTGTCTCAAGGAGTGCAATGATTCACATGAGCTTTCATTGCTTTACACACAAGAAATTCCTGTCCATCTTGGGTTGCAAGTAGCAAACACCGTTTTCTTTTTCTAAATTTGGAAGTGTAGTAGCCAATGGGGGGTGTGTGGGGGGGCTGACGAATGTTATTGGAAAGTTAGCCCAGTTGTCCGTAGGGGAGGAAGAGCTTTGGTCAAAGATCAAGTGGTAGCTCCTTATGCTACTGGGTTTAGCTATTACCTTTCCAGATAAATTTCATGCGGAAAGCATGACAAACTACTTCCTGAACCACTGGGTCTTTTCAAACCGTAAGGAATCCCATGTCTCAGAAAGTAGTATCTAGAAAAGCTTTCCTTTTGCTCAAATACATCACGGTATCAGGGCTTATCACGCCTTCTTTCACAGATACGAGTTTTACTCATCATCTGTATGGACTGGCCACAGGAGATGGGAAGTCATTTCCAAACTTCATTGGTGGAACAATGGATCAGCAATCTGGACTGGCCACAGGAGATGGGAAGTCATTTCCAAACTTCATTGGTAGAACAATGGATCAGCAATCTGGACTGGCCACAGGAGATGGGAAGTCATTTCCAAACTTCATTGGTGGAACAATGGATCAGCAATCTGTCTTCGTCCACCCGTGTTGCTGTAACAAGAGCAAAGAGCCACAGACTAGGTGACTTATAAACAACAGACATTTATTCCTCATGGTTCCCAAGACTGGGAGTCCAAGATTAAGGCACTGGCAGATCTTGGTGTCCAGTGAGGGCCTGGTTCCTAGATGGTGTCCTCTGGCTGTGTCCCTCAGTGAGTTCTAGAGACGCTTATCCCATCAGGAGAATGCCACCCTCATCACCTAAGCATCCCCAAAATGTCCCACCTCCGAATACTATTGTGTGGGGGATTTGGCTTCAACGTATGAATTTGGGAGAACACAAACATTTCACCTATAGCACAGTCAGTGAAATAAATTGTTATTTAGAAAGAAAAACAAACTGTAGCAAAAGTAACTGTAATGAACTGCGTCCTGTGTGTGCAGCGGATGGGACCCAGGTCTGCTGATATACAGCATAAACATGTGATTTCATCTCTTAGAACCTGGAAGCACATCTAACCTGCCCCAACGAGGTGGCGGGAAGGTGCTCTTGGATGACAGGGTTTGCGCAGAGGCAGTATGAGCAGAAGGAGTGATGCGGACACGCTGGGGGCCCTGAACTTCTGCTGGTCTCTGAGCTGCTGGCCCCTGCCCCGCCCCCGCCCGTGGCCCCGGCCGGGCCTGCGACACCTGCGTGATTTCTGATCTCTGCTACGGTGGGGCTGCGTGGGGGTGGAGGTGACTGAGAACCTCTTTGGGTGTGTATGGTGTCATCTGCCAAGAAGCAGAGATAGTGGTCCTTCTTGGCGGTTGGGTAGGGCTCCCAGTCCCCTGTCCCTCTGGGTCCATTCTCCACGGCCCGGCCACCAGGATGTTTGCCACCCAGCTCTCTAAATTCCCCCGGTGGGTTCTCTGTAAGGAGAAGGCAGAGACGCCAAGCTGCCGTGTAGCTAGGATGGTGCCCTGGGCAGCGCATGTAGAGACCCGGCCGGGTCTGAACCTACAGTCCCAGAGGACATGCCACCATGCCGGGGACAATTTGGGGATGGGCTTCCTCGTCACCAGTGAGCAGGCGTAGACTTAGTGGCCACCGTGTCCGGGGGAGCTGTGCTGCTGCCCCTGCAGCTTGGCCTTATTGAACAAAAGGAAAAAGAGGCAGCGCGTTTAACGAGAAACATAGCATGAAATAGAAGGACAAAGGTTTCACATTTTGAAAAAGAAAATAAATAGGTTGACTCCATTTCCTTTGTGCCCTTACCAAGTTTTATTTTAAGAGATGGCTTTTTTTTGAGATAATAATTGACATATAACACTGTATTCGTTTTAGGTGTATAGTGTAATGATTTGATGAGATGGTTGTATTTTTTACCAGCTTTGTATTTTTGTATTTTTTACAAATACAGGTTTGTATTTTTTACCAGGGACGGCTGGCGGGAGCTACACCGCACGATTTGGAAATGTGGATGTGGGTGAGTTTTGATCCGTGTGTCCCCATGTGACACTGTCACCGCCATGAATGACAACCCGTGCCCTCCCCCCGATGCCAGGCAACTTTCTCTCACCACAGATTAGCTTTCCATGTTCTAGAAACTACTGTGCATGGAATCACACTAAATGTACTCTCTGTTGTGGTCTGTTTTGTTTTTTGGTTTGGCTTCTTTCACTCAGCACAATTATCCTGAGATTTCTTCATGTTGTTGAGCTTACTAATAAATACTTCATGCACTTTTCTTGTGGAGTAGAGCTGTGTGGTGGGGCTGTGCCCCGTCATTTGGCTTTTCACTGGGTTGTGTCCAGTCCTGGCTGTGACAACATGAAGACTACAGTATTCGTAAACTTCTTTAAAAGCCTGTGATACTTAGTCATTCATAGTCCCCTGCTCCCCCCATTCAGCTGAAGGGGACACAGGCCCACGTCCCATGTGGGTGAGACTGCAGGTGGCTGGAACCAGCTGAGGAGGTGGGGGCGGGTCACGGGATCTATTTTGTGAGGTGGGTGGGATTCTGTCTTCCTATCCGTGCTTCAGTTGTCTGTCTGATGGATTCTTGGTAAAGAGAATGGAAAAATGAAAGAAAATGATGCCAGCAATAAATGATCCAGAGAGTAGAGAGAAATTATAAGCACTTGCATCAGCTGTCAGCACCTGCGACACGTTTGGGGGTGCTGTGTAGACGTAGGCAACTCCTTTAAAGCATTGGCTGAGACAAAGCAAGCAATTCTTTGTTGATTTCTAATTTGTCCTCAAACTATGAGGTAAATTTTCCATCTCCACTGGAGAACAGGGAGCTGGGTCTTCCATCAAGGTCTTTGCCCTTTTCACTTTTCATTTTATGCTAGAAGTAAAAAGGGGAAAGGAATTTCCTGGCCAGAAGCTGATAAAGAACACACAAACAGAATCATCTGGAAAGTTCAACCTTAATGGCAACCTTCTGGCATTCCTGAATATGTGAAAAAATTCACTGTCAAAGAATCTCCAGGCTTCAGAACATTTACAAAAACCAGAATACCTGGTCAACATCCAAAACTTATTCCCAGGAAGCAGAGTCCTACAATTAGATAGCAAAAAGGAAAACGCATTTCTCTGCAAGTCTGATAGAGCTTTGAGAAGTTGGAGAAGGTGGAGAACGTTCTTCTCCCTCCCCTCGCGCCAGTGCTTCATGGCGCACCGAGTCTGTCGGAAAGTACAGTAAGCCGTGATGTGCAGAGCGTGGAGAGGAGCCGGGCTGCTTTTGCGGCTCATGGGGACCCATGCCTCTTTCTGACTGCCACTCAGATACACGACCAGCAGCTGGGCTCCATCACTTCGATTAATGGGTTAAACTTGACATCTTTTTAGTATTTTAGGTTTTATTTTCTTTATCAGCTTGACTTTCATGCTCAGAGTGCTCTTGCTACAATATTCTTTTAAAAGTACACTTGTCAGGGTCCATTTGCTGCCAGCTACCTTGATGGTGACATCGGCCGAGCCTGTGGTTTACCTTTTGACCTCATAGAGGCAGCAGATGGGTCCAGTAATAAATCCCGATTATTAGTGAGGGAGCCAATAGCTTGGGAAGGCAGAAATAAAAGTCGGGCAGGTTTACACTGTGATTCCTGTTATCTGCCCTGACATGGAGCTGCGCGCCCTGTCAGGGAGGGTGATGGGCGGCTCAGACCGCTAGTGCCTCTCCCTCTTCCTCTTCCTTTCTTCCTCCCAGCCCCTTCCCCTCCCCCTCTCTTCCTTCCTTCCCTCCTTAGTTCTTCATCTGACCAGTGGCTGACATAGTCTCACTACTTTACAAAATCACCCAGAGATCAGTGCCCACCCAGCTTCTGCTGCTTTGCTGTGTGACCTGGGCAAGTCCCAAGACCTCTCTGTGCTTAGTGCCAGCTAACGATCCCTAATGCTTCAGACATAGCATATGCATTAAGGAAATAGTTTCATAACATGATTCATGCTCTTTTCATCAATGTAAGAAGCCGTGTCTTCCCTCCTTCCTTCCTTCCTTCCTTCCCTTCTTCCTTTCTCTCTCTTTCTCTCTCCCCCCTTTCTCTTTCTTTCTTTTTCTTTCCTTCTTCCTTTCTTTTTTTTGTGAAGCACCAAAAGAAGGATCCTGAAATGATTTAAACAACAGAAGCAGGGGTTTTGTGCCCCCAGCTCATCACACAGGTATGGGGAAAGGCGGAGTATTGGGTGTCAGCTAGCAGACAAGAGTTATTTTTTAAATTCTTAGATATCAATATTCTACACTACTAGGAAATAATATATGTATTATGATTATAATTCATATTTATTTATGAATTTTGAAATTTAATAATTCATATAAAAGTTCATAAAGCTCTTTTAAATTTCTTTTGACAAATGAACACCAGGTAATAAAACTTTAAGAAATACTATTCACATGTCACGTGATTTTTCCAAAGAAGGTTCCAGATTGGCCTGACTTAACAGGAAAATTCAGTCTGTTTTTTTCCTGTTTTGAAACGTGTGTCTCAAGGATTACAAAAAAGCATATTTTTAAAGGGTTTGGAAAACTCATGAAATAAGTATTGCTTTAGTGAAAGCTTTTTCACAGCTTAATTCCTTATTAAGCTAAAGTTTTGGTGTCATATTTATAAAACTATTTTCATTTTTAGAGCCATAATTTTTTTAATGTGAGAATAACAGCTTCTGATAAAATTAGTCACTGAGGCTTTCTAAGGCATGTTAGCACATGTAGTGATTGGTGTACGTAGGAACTGGACTGTGGGGGAAGTGACAAATGCTGAGTTTCGTTTACAGGGATTTCTCCATTAAAGTGATAAATACATCCCCATGGCAAGAAAATATTATTTTGAAAGTACAAACTAGAATCCCATCTCAAAAACAGTGCTTGTCACAAAATTAAAGTTATTTCTTCTCCTTAATAGAAAGTTAACTTCTAGGCAAAACAAAAACAAACAAACACATAAAAATAAAAAACAGTTTTCACTGCTACAATTTAGTGCTACGAATTGTCTTGTTACTTGCCTACAAAGTATTTTTTTCCAATGCATCCTGACACGGTTTCTTTCTTAATGCTGAAACCCAGCAAGGGGATTACATTGTTTCATTAGTGATCACATCAAGGAGGCTTGTTATAAGACTCTATGTGAATATTAATTTAATAAATCAATAGATGCATTTGAGCCAATGAATAATCTCACAACGATGCTTTATAACTAAAACCCAGGGCAGAAACTGTCATTTTAAAATGGAAGAAGTGGGCACTGATAAAGGGAAACATGCAAACGGAAAACTTGGTTATTTATTAATGTGTGTGAGAGACATTTTAATTAGAAATTGGTACAATGTAAAATCATTGGTTTTATTTTATCACTGTAGAGGGCATATGTTATTTCAATTCCTGTGTAGAAATTAGGGGCTCCTGATTTGGTGTGAGTATGTGTGTGTCTGTGCATTGTGGTATTGTGCTGGCGTGTGCGTGTGTGTGTGTGTTTAAATTGTGTTGCATTTGTGTAAATGCCCAGTTGTTGTTGTTTAACATATACAGGTGTTTAGGGTTTTTTTTTTTCCCATTTGCAAAAACAAAAATAGCAAACAACCCAAGGGCTAATGTACTAATTATCAGTGGCTGTGCAAGCCTCCCGAAAGCATCTCTTCCATAACCCCTGGAAAAATTCTGACATATTATAAACTGTTTGAATTAGCGTAAATCAGTAAGCAACAAATTGGTGCCAGCCCAATAATACAGGAGTGTGATGCATACTAAGGGACTTAGTTTAGCTGAAATAACCACAGAGCATAATCAATTTAATTCAACTCAGAAGTGTTCCTGAGTCCCCAGAAGGCACTGCAGAAGACATTTCAGGGGTGACAGAAAAACGGAGGTCTGTCTTCAGTTGCCCGTCTTGAGCACATGTGTTCATGTGTGTAATCTAACAAGAACATATGAATAAACACCAGAGAATCAGTCACAAGTAGGACAAGTGGAGTCACTGTGTGTTTTGGTTCTTTTTAAATACAGCAACCTTACGTTTTTAGGAATAATAGTTATAAATAAAGCACACATATGATCAAGCTATAACTGCATGTAATAAACAACCTCCCTGGCCCATACAGGGCAATTGGAAAATAAAAACATAATATTCATAAGATATGAGAAGTGTGGATACATTTCTCTTCAAAAACCATTTTCCTTCAAAATGTGAACTTTCTACAATGCTGAAACTTTCCCTTACAGATAACAAAAGCATTATACCAAATGCCCATTTTTTTATGCCACAAAGCCTCACGTAAATTGCAAATTATTTAATATTTGTGATAAATGTAATTTGGTTTAAATAGATCCCTAAAGATACAATTATTTAATAAATGCTAACATTTTTAATAGCATTCACCAAGTTTTCTTCATAGTCAGGTTGCCCTCATTTAAAACATAGTGGATGCTCAAGCAGGTGCCTGGAGTAGATTTTTAATTTTGGAGGACAAAACATGGAAGAGGGAAGAAATATTCCCTAACGTTCAGGTAAGTTTGGAAGTAGAAGAATTAAACATTCTTGATCATTTTAGGCCTGTTTGTTTCTAAATATAAAAACTCTTTGACATCAACAGAAACTGTTCTAATTTCCTTGCTGTTCTAGTGAGGTTAGCACAATGCTGGGCTGTGGGAAAAGTTTAGGAAAATATTATATAAATGAGTGAATTAATAAATGAATGGATATGTATCTCAAATGTTAAGTGAATATAAGCAGTTCAGAAAAAAAAAAGAAAGAAAACAGCAGAACCTTCCTAAGATGAAATCTTAATTTCCTTTGTTAAAGAAAGTTTATTATCCATAAATAACTTTTTCATTTGTAAAGACATGGACAAACATGACTGCCATAACAGAGGAAGAATTCATCAGTACTCTGGGCTCCACAGGGTCCGCACATCTGTAAAGATTTATATACTTAAGAGATGATGGTCCGAGACATATGGTTTAATCAGGGTGCATTTAAGCCTTTTCTTATCTGCTTAAGAATTTATTTTTCCTCTAATTTGACTCATTGTTATTCTAATTTGAGTCATAGTTTGACTTTCCTAGAAGGAAATAGGGAGATAGATAGATATTAATACCAATAGAGAAAATTCAAATTTCCAAAGTGTCCCAAACTAGAACACAGAACGTGAGGTGGGCCACCGGGGCGCAGGTCCACTCCAGGCACCCTCCATGGGCCGTCGACAGCCCCCGGCCACACTGTAATCCTAAGTGGAAGCTAATGAAATGGCAGAAGGACTCTGTGATTCTATCTTGATGTTGTGATGTCGGGATCAGTGCACTCTCTGACGGGAGTGATAAGAACCCAGGAAACAAGGTTCCGAGCTATGGTGTCCCATTCCTGTGGTTCTGAGGACTAACGGGATCTCTCTGGTGAGCGCCAACTCCGTGAGTATGGAAAGCGCCAATCAGCAAGGAACAGAGACAGAGAGCCTCCGCCAGCTCAAAAACCCAAGAACCTCGGTGCAAAGAACATGTTTCTCTTTCTAGCAACACAGCGCATGTTTAGGAAGGACGCACAGGCTGCTTCGTCCGCTGTGTCTCGGCTGCCCATACACACGACCACTCGCTCTTGGCCCGCGGGGAAGACAAATTCACATGCCTGGTTCCGTTTGAGAATGGACGTGACAAAGAGAAATTATCCCAGGATGACGAGTGGGCGGTCACTTCTATGAGATGAAAATTCATGAAATTGCTAAGATTGTCATGGGGCCTGCTGTCTCTGACCTGTAGAAAGAGCTGCTTCCTGGGGTTCGCCCTGGTCATTTCAAACATTCACATCTCAGTACTGTGGGTTTTTATAGCTCAAAAATACAACGTCGGGCACCGTTTCTGTGTTTATGGATTGCGGGGACGCGTGAGGGCCCTGAGTGGGCAGCATGCACCAAGTGTGACGTGAGAGAGAAGGAGCATCTAGAGCAGCCCCGGATCCCAGCCCTGGACTGAAGATTATGGCCCAATTCACTAACTACTGGAAAGAGAGAAGGCTGCGGGAAGGCGGGAAAGGAGTCGGCGGGTACATGTAGGACACGTAGCTCGAATATCTGGTTGACGGTTCACTAGAGTTGGAGGAAGAGCCTCAGCCGGATGGTGGCAATGAACCCAGAGGGCTGCCTGGAGCAGCCCAAGAAGGGAACCTTGGGGACCATGGTGTTTACGACGTGGCAGAAGAAGGG
Organism: Phoca vitulina; assembly: GCF_004348235.1. Taxonomy (NCBI): domain Eukaryota; kingdom Metazoa; phylum Chordata; class Mammalia; order Carnivora; family Phocidae; genus Phoca; species Phoca vitulina. The sequence goes on from NW_022589730.1 coordinate 1,536,397, forward strand.
TCCCAAGGGCAGGGGGCAAAGGAGCCACCCACACCATCTGTACCCCTGTGCCAGGCTGGACAGCCAGGGTGTTGGGGTTGGCATCAGTTGCCCTGAAACCAGGGCCTTGCACCACTGGCTGATATGTATGGATGTCGGCATCCATTTGACATGCTGGATGCTTGAGCAAAGGATTTTGAAACCAGAAATACCAACTTTGGAAAGGGCTGGGCTTCCACCATTGACAGTAGTAGCCCTGCCCATCTCCTGCCCTCTGCTCATCGGCCCCTGACCTCCAACCACCGCCGTGCTTACAGCCCTGGGCCTGGAGAGCCACACCGCCCCTCCTGGGCCGACCCCTCTGCCTGGCTGGTAGACGTGTGTGGAAGTCAGCTGGGGTGCTGCATGTCGGGGAGGTCTCACCCGACTTCCAGACAGATTCCCTCCTTCCTACGTTCCTTCATCACCAAGTGATCCCCCCTACTTTCCACTCACACGTGCAGTGCCCTCGAGGACACAGGATCTGCATCTTTAGCTGTTGCATCCTCATTCCCGTTGCTCATCTTCTGTCACTGTGTTCCAGGTGGGAGCAAAGTGCTTCACTCATATTAGCTCTGTTGATCAATACCTGATTAATTTCAGTGCATGATAAATGCAATACCTGAAGGCTGGAGAGGATCCAGGAAGTGTTTGCTGAATGAATGATGGCACAAAATAATTAGATCCAATAAGGGTTTGTAAAATGTAAAGGTGATAGCTATTGGGTTCACATTTTAAAGACCTGTAAAATAGATATAGCATCATTTTGTACAACTTAAATGTAGAAAATGATAATCCAACCTATTGCAGGTCAAATGGCAGAATAAGCAGACATTGGAAATCACCCTGTTTTAGCATAAAACACTTAGAATATGTGTGTGTGTGCTGTGTGTGCACATGGGTGTGTATAGCTACATTAAAAAATACACAGTGGAAGTGAGAAAAGGGTACTTATCCAGAGAGCATCACTAGTCAGACAGTAAGGGGTTGCCGAATTCTAGAAGCCCAGGGATATCAGGACTGGATGCCCATGACTGGCCTACATCCTAACATGGCTTTTGAGACAGGACCTAAAGTTTTCATTGCATGCAGGACAGACGTAGTAAAGACCAGAAAATGAAAAGAAGTGCTCTCTACATAAGCAGTCATTGATGAAAAAGATGACCTGAATAAGAACCAAAATCCTGTTTTGTAAATTAAAAACTACTGTAGATATTTCAAGAACTGATTTGAGCAATTTCTACAGAAACTTTTTTTTCTAAAACAATATAAATGTTTTTGACATTTCAGTTTTCCTGTGGAACTGAGTTAAGTTGTTGTGAGTACAGACATTAGGTAAGTCTAGCTAAGGAGGCACGGGAATTGTGCATCATCAGATACTGGGAGTGGATGTGACTGTGTGTCTCCTCCTCTCTCCCCGTGCACGGCCTCTCACTATGCAGATAGACTACGGACTTGATCGTTACTTGTCTCTCTCGCCATCAGTGTTTTTAATAAATATCCTCCCTTTTACAAAGAGGTCTTGATTTTATGAGCAAGAGGAGATTTCATGGAAATATTGGACAGTTTATCTTTCCTCAGCAATGAAGCTTATATACGACACACGTAGGTATTTACAGAGTTAAGTATGGACAGAAAACTCCAGTAACTCAGTTCCCTGGCTCACTGGATAGTCTGAGCCTCAGCAGGTGCAAAGCCAGGACCTCTCCCAGGGATGGGTGATAGGACAGGAGTGACCCGAACCTCTGCCTGGCTCCATGTGCCTCCCGGACCTTGCTCCCTGTGACACCATCAGGAACTGTCCTCAGGCAGGGAAGCCTAGGCATGTGGTCTTGTCTGAGATAGTTGTCTGAATCCTCTGAATTCTGAGAGAAAAAGCAGTAACTTTGGGTAACATTTCCTAGGGGAACTGAAGATGCGCCTAGACGTGAGTCTGAACACGGTAGCGAGTGGTGTGCCCACGTCCTTCTTCAGCCGAATCACAGCTTATCATACTTACATCTTCTTAAGTGGTTTCAGTATTGACCGATTGATTTGAAACTCATTTTATGGAAATCTTGCTGTTTAATTAGATTGCTTTCCAGTACCTGACAGTCATGCTTTTCATTAATAACGGTGCTGTTGTGGCCATGGAAGAGGCTGTTATAAGTTTTAAAAGCCTACTTCATACACAGTCGATCAAAAGCCAGAGACAGTGAGCCCTGGACCCGCACGCATGGCCACCTCATCAATTAGGAGCAAATGGCCAAGAAAAGATGTATTCTTAGCATCTGAGTAAATAATGGAGACAGATAAATGAAATTTACTAAATCAAGATGAAACACATTTCCGAGCCTTGTCAGCCTGGCTCTCAATTGAGGATGGAAATGAAATTGATCAACGGGCCACAATGCAGGAGCAAAGGTCCCCATTGGAGGCCACTTATGCTTTAGTTAATGGCATGCTTTAAAATGATAGGACATGAGCAATATTATCCCTCATATATCACTTGTGGTATTTCTGGTTGTTGATCTCTCTCTCAAGCCTTCTTCCGACAATATGCTACATGCCAGTGTGGACGAAATTCCAAGCTTTTCTTAAAGTTCCCTAGGGAATCTCAAAAATAATTTTTGATTGGCTTAAAATAAAAATTCTTCTCCTCATGCAATGCTGAGATTTTGCACACATGCTTTTATGCGTGGAGACTTGTGCTCTCCTGAAGATAGGTACACATTCCCCGCATCCTCTCCCACGAGAGCAAGGTGGGAGGGACTCAGCGCTGCAGCTTCAGTCCCAAATGCCAGGGGTCCCAAGTTTCACATGCGTGTTTAGTCTCAGTAATGACAGAACACCTTTTCTGTTGTTCTCATTAGATCTTGCCTCCTGACGGCAAGAGAAAGAGAAAACAGGGACAACCCCTTAATCTGTGTAACTGAGCCTGCCTGGGTATGGGCTAGCTGGCCCTGGGTTGTGGATAGCTGCTGACATCTGAGACCAGGAACTCTTACTTGTTCCTTGCCCTGGTCCTGGGCAGAGGCCTTCACTGTCTCCACTGTGCAAATGAGGACACTCAGGCAGCAAAACAAGTCCCCACAGCTGGGACGCGGCTGAGCCAGCATGAGCTCTGGCATCTGTCCCTGAGTCCAGAGCACAATCCTATGATCTTATCAGTCTTATTCAAACACATCTTTTTTTAGCTGAGAATTACCAATATACCCTCACTCATCAATCTTTCATGTACTATTTGGAAAATGACAAAGCTATAGATTCTGTTCTAGCTTCTGGAGTTCCACATTTTCTGTCACAAACTTGGAAGGGAGGATTCTTCAGTGCAATTGTATCATCAAAACGATGCAGGTTTGAGTCGCTCCTTCACTCACGGCCATCCCAGATTCCTGTCGTTTGGTCAAGCTCAGCACGGCCTGGACTTGTCATTCTAGAGACGCATCTTCTCCTGGCCTTGGGACTTCGTCTTCCCCCGAGCTGTGTCTCCTGTGGGTCCCTACCGCTTGCCTGATGAGCTGATGCTCCCCACGCAGTTAATTCCTGCCACTCATCCTGGAAGAAGGGGTTCCGCGGGTGGCTGTTAGTCCCTCCGCACGTGTCGGGGCAGGACCTGAGGGCGTCCGGGCATCTCTGCACATACACATTCTGAGGGTCGCCCTGCACATGCACAGGTGGGCGGAGGGGCTGAGCCCAGGGACTCAAAAAAGAGGGGGAGCCCCCGGTTTAGCAATCACACTGTGCTCTGGATCATGTCAGGTGTTTTTGGGAAAATTTTCAAACTGGAGTAAAACAAAGCCTTTGGTTACCTTGAAGAGACAAGGCGAAGGACCACCAACAGGGGGTCCAGGGACAGTATTTGGCTCACAGACTGTCAGGGTGAATTCAGTGCGCCCCACAAGGTAGGGTTAAAAGGCCCTGGGGCCCACTCAGGGCGCCCCGCTGTGGACGCAGGCTGGAGTATCTGCTAGCTAATCTGTTCATGCTTTAAAACTCTTGGCAGTAGGAGGAGAAAGTGAGAAGGGGACAGGGTGTTTCACTCAGCGATTGTTTTCTTCTTGGAAAAGCTGAGAAACATTCTTGTTTTGGAATCAGAGGGCTTGGGGAGAGGATGACTCTGTGCTCGGTGAATATCGTTCGGCTGGTGACAGGGCGGTAGCAGCTTCAACACGGGTCCCTGGGGCCAGCTGCAGGGGGCAGAACGAGTTGGCAAGTGTGCGACCCCCACACGGTGTGTTATAGACCGAGTGTGCAGGGAATCGGGCTCAGAAGGCATGTGGGGACGGCGGGACCCCAGTGCACACACAGCCCCCTACGATGGGCCTAGACTGGAGCCACATGGCCAAGGGAAGCCCCCAGAAGGGCTCTGCATGCCCCCTTTCCCTAGGCACTGTCACTGGGCTGGGGCATCACTCACTACATAAAACTTCGGTTCTGAGTCATGGGGGACACATTCTTGACATGGTATTTGGGTCTGAATTGGTTGTCTTTTTGATCAAGCCAAAAAGCAAATATCCAGTTTCTCCTGCTTTAGAAGCTGAGAGCAAGCCATGGAGGAGACACGTTCCCAGGCAGCAGAAGCAGAACATCTCTGCAAACCAGAGCCTGGACGAGGGCCCTGTTACCTGCAATCCCCGCTTTGTATGAACCTCGACAGGATTTAATAACTGCAGAATAGCTATAAATAAATAGAGTTTCTGTCCAACAGGGGACAGTCACACACACAAACTGGGCCACTGGCGATTAATTTATCACCGCTGATACAAGGGAGAAGCCGGTGCTGAGCACAAGGGGTGGATCGATTGGGACCAGAAGATGCTCATACAAGCCACAGAGTGCACAGTCGAACGTGGCAGGAGGACGAGGGGGAGCCAGCGTGGGGACCGCTGTCGGTGGTTCTTCGCTTTGTCTCTTCAAGGTAACGAAAGCTTTGTTTTACTGCCGTTTTCACACCTGGCACGTGGGGATGTGCCAGCCTGGCAGGGCTTTGCCCAGATGCCCAGGCACTCGTCCACACCTGGACCACAGAACACAGGGAGCGCGTGGGGTGGCAGCTCCTCTGCTAGAGGGGGAGGCGCGTCCCTGGCACGACCCTCGGCTTCCGTGGGGGTCCACAGCCCCACTTGTGGCCGGGTCCGCACAAGCCAGCTCGTCCTTCTGTGGCCGTGAAAACGTCCTGCCTTCAAAGTTCGACCGAGGGGTTGAAGTCCTAGCCCAGTCCAACGCAGTCCCTGATGGCGTAACAGCTGGGGTCCCGAGCGCACAGAGCAGCGAGGGAGACACTTTGGAGAGGACGTGTGGCCAGGCGCGGGGGGGCCGGCGCTCTCTGGCGCTGGTAAGCGGCTCACAGCAAACCCTCAGGCCAGAACTGGAGGCTCAGGAGGTCGTGGCCTTGCCCATCCTGCTCTGTCCGGCAGCGGTGGTGGGCCGGGGTCATGAACACCATCCCCAGGGCCCTCGACTCCCACCGTCTGGCCCCTGCTTCTGGCTGTGACTGAGGCGCACACACTGTTACGGTTTCTCATCTTTACCGTTTTCGTGATCATCGCCACCCTCTAGATTGGTGGTGGGGTCGGGGGAGGTGAAGGGCCAGGGGTCACCAGGGCCCCTGGTGCTCTGCTCAGTATGTCCTGGAGGCAGTTGGCACAGGGTCCGTGCCCAAGAAGACAAACATCTCCCAACTCCGTGAGCCCCGGGGGCGGGGAGAGACGCTGTTGTGCAATTGTAGAGGGAGGCATGGTGGAGCAGGGGGACGGTGGTCAAACGTGCTGATGTCCCCGCAGAGATGACATGTCTCTCACTGACCAGCTGTGCAACCTTGGACCACTTACTCAACTTCTGAAAATCTTAGTTTCGAGTCAACAAAAGCAGGATTAGAACAGCATTTGGCTCATTCTGATGGGACCATTAAATCAAATAATGACTGTCAGGTTCAGCACATGCTCTCCTGCTCTTTCTCTTCCTTCCCGATTTCTTTATCTTTTCCCATTTGCATGCTGAGCACGGACTCCTGGCAGCACCTGTAGATGGAGGAGGGGCCCCGGAGCCTCCCCTGGGAGGTCATAGTGGCTGCGTAGACCTGGCTGCAACATTAAAGCCTGGAGTTGCTTTGGTGTAAGTCCCACCCAAACTTTTGATCTTTGGCAAGATTGCACAATTTTGTGTCCTACATATATCCTTCAGATTACGTATAGAGTGTCGCTTGGAATATGTGCCAATACTGGGACCCAAATATTTATCCTGAAAACACCTTAAGTACTAGAAAACAAATTAACGAAAATAAAGAGCTTTAGCTAGATCATTTTCTTTCAAAATTACTGTAAACAAAGAATATACATATACCTTTCCAGATCCTGGGTGGGGCCTCTATTTGGGAAACAAAATAACCTTTTAAAAGCACTACCCTGCATACCATTCTCATGCCCTGAATACCAAAGAAATATGCCTTACACCATGTTTTAATGCAACATTAGAAGGTTTCCAACATGAAAATGGCAAAAAAAAAACCCAACCAAAAAAGATGGTTTTCAACTCATCTGAGCTTTATTAATCCAGACTTTAGGTTAGCGCTCTCAGAAGTTGTGGATGTAGAAACTAAGAAATATGAATGGCTGGAGAGAACACCTGTGAGTTTCTTGGCTAGGTGTGACCTAAGGCGGCACACACAAGGACATTTCCTCAGTTTACCCCAATTTGTCACAGGACGTTGGGAAAAGCTGTCACTCGAACAGCCTCCTCTGCGTTCCTCGTCCTGCGGGGGGCTCGCCTGGGACGCGCCGGCCCAACCGACGGCGGGAAGCAGTCCACACCCAGAGACTCTCGTGGGATAGTGCCACGTGCTAGCACCATCACCAGGTTGCCCTGCCATTTATTAAATATTTTAACCAGAAAGGAACATTAAAGGGGCCTTCAGATTAGGAACACAATTGAAAAACCTCTAAGAAAGGAAATATCTTATTAATTCATTAAGTCAAACTGCTTGTATCTACACTTGTATGACTAGAATTATGGTTCATTAACTTCATTTCTTTATATGAGTTAATTAGCTCAGAGGAGGCCAGAAATTAATTACCAGCTTATATAGTTTGTGCAGAATGGCATTCTGTTTATTTAGTTTCTCCTATTAACTTTTAATCTCTTCAAACAATAAAAGAGGTAATTAGTATTTTATAAACAAAAATGAATGCAACAAAGGCAAATAATTTCCCCAATACCAAAGCTCCTGTGAGGACCCTGATAGATGGGCGGCTGAAGTTGCAGACCATGTCAGTGTTAACTGTGAGCAACGCGAGACGGGGCGTGTGTGTGGTCCCGAGGCAGGAGCCCATCGCCCGTCACTAGAGAGGGGACCTTCAGGAACACCTCGCGGAGCCCGAGCGCGGCCGTCGAATGCTTCCTGCTGCTTGAGAATAATTGCCCATGTATTCAGCTGCAATTGCTGTGTAAACTATCTCTCTAAGACATTTGAAGATACACTTACAGGAAACAAAAGGCATGTCAGAGGACTCTGCTCAGATATCTCATGCTTTTAAAACGGATTTACACCATGATCGTTAGAAATTTAAAGCCAGAGGTTGGCTAATTTTATCACCTGGAATGTATCAGTTCATACAATTGCCTGATACATATTATATGGTGAATGGGCTCTGTCCAAAGAAAATGTGACAGATTTACAACGTTGCCTTGCGCCTAGGCTGATCTTTGCCAGCCAGTGAGAGTTGGATGCCTCTCGGTATGATACTGACAAGCTGGTATTTTCAGCATTATGTGTTTCCTGAATTTACAAGCATTATATAATTTCAAAACTTCCAAGGGCATTTTCACAGTATGTATGTTTAGCTACTTTCCAGCAAGATATTTAATGAATTACAGGAGTTATTTAATCAATGTATTTTGTTAGCATAACATTAATATTAATTAAATGTTCATTAAAAAAAAAATGGGCTCCTTAACAGCCTAAAACCAAGGGCTCCAAGCACAGCGGAGTGCAGCTAGAGCTTTCTGCACAGCGGGCTGCTCCCTCCCCGGGCAGCTTTTCTCAGACAAACTTATATTAGTAGAAAATATCCTACAAGTTCTTTTAACGCACATTATTTCCTTCAAAATAATAACTCGAACTGAAAAGGTCTGCTGCATTTGATTTCCCCTACGCGGAAAATGTGAACATTTTCTCCATCTCGGGAGATCAGCTTCTCAAGGTTGTGCATATGTCTACTCAATCCTGTCACATAATGGAAGAAAGAAAGAAAAAATCAGCGTACCAAATCTTTTAAGTCTATAAATAATGTCAAAAGAAAATACCGACTGTATCCTTTTTTTCCCCCCTGGGAGGAACAAAACACAAAATTGGAACTTATTAAAGGAATTTTTTAACTTAGATGAAAACCATAAGGCTTGTCCTGTAAATTGGTTGAAGGGTCTCTGAAGTAAAGGGTTTTCGAAGCTGGTCAATGTATGTGCTGAATTCCAGAGCCGATTGTATCCATACCTCTGGACTGAAACATCGCATTGCTCACGAGCTATGTGGGGGGCATTAAATTCCTCATTAGATGGGTTTGAATCATCAGAATTGATTTTAACCTGCGACAAGATGGAATTTTTCTTCCTGAGCTCTGTGCTGCCCTGAGCCTTCCGCCTGCTTTTGTCCCTCGGTCCTCGTGATGTGAAACAACTGACATCGTCCCCTGATTAACAGATAGGCATGGGTACTTTATTGCCAGCTTTAGGCTCCCCGCACAAATCACAGAGCGCCAAAGAGGCAGAGACGCACCCGGCTGCTCACTGTTACCACGATTTCGCACAACTGGGGGTGAGTGAGCGGAGACCCTTTGGAAGGGGACCCGCCTGGAACCTGGGAAGGAAACCCGTGCGTGGAGTAAATATCCTGCAATTTCCGTAGCTCGATGCCTTTCGAATGGGGAAACAAAATAAGGACCTCGCGTGTGTGGGTACGTGTGTGTATGTTTTGCAAGAGTCACACACAAGCAGTAGGGCTGTGTTTGTCCCGGATTTGATCCTGGTGCTGACCCTTCCCATGAGGACTGAGTCCCTAACTTGTCCCCTCACATAGCCACTTGGCCAGATTAAAGGCTCCACCTCAACTCTGTTTTCATGTAAATTGGGGAAGCCCCAGGCATTCCCAGTCACACCTTTCACTTGGAACAGGTGTCTGGGACGCCCCGCTCTGCTGTGTCTGCGCTCCCATGGTCTCGAGATCTACACGCTGTCCCACCTGGGTCATCTTCATGTGGCCACTTATCTTTTCCTCTCTCTTCTTGGCTTCTCTCAATTTGTTGATTATTCTTAAAAAGTAATGGTGTTTTCTCACTATTTCTGAAAAATCTCTAATCCTTGGCATAACTTACCCACACATTCCCATGGTTGTCTTGGGGGCTGGGTGTCCAAGGAAGAACCGCCGATTGCAATAACCACAACCAAAGAGAACAAAGACAAAAAGAAACTGAGGGACCCTATTTTTTCACTCAAAGTGAAATTTCTCATAGAACCAACTTCTATCTGTATGGATTTTTTCCCTGAAGGAGATGAAAACACTTAGTAAGTCCTCACTCATTCACTGGTTATTTCATGTGGTCAAAGGGGAAAACGTTTTTAGCCTAAAAACCCCAGTGCAGGGAGGTGACAGAAACAAAGCCACATCGATACTGGTGTATATCAACTGGAGTCTATCTAAAAGCAAAGTAAGTTTTTGGTAAAGTAATAAATCGATAATTTTGTGTGATATGTACTGAGATTTTTCCAAATTTATAAACGCCCCTAAAGCATAGACTGTGACCTACGCAGAGACCAGCAGGACGGTGTGGGTGTTGGGAGTTAGACGAGCTTTGTTCCCTAGTGAGCAAGACCCACCTTACAGCCGGCACGTGCGTCCTGCCTGCAAGCATCTAATTGCTGGTCGCACCCCGGCTGGCCAGGAAACTGCTGAAGAGAACCTACCAGTTCAAGTGGCCCCACGACACAGAGCTAAGGGTCCACAGACCTGTGCCTTGGAATGACAACACACACAGCGGGCTGTCCCAGCTGGACTCTGTAACCACAGTCCCTCACAGACTGGGATGTCCCATCCAGACCTCGTCACACCACAACATCACCCACCAACACCCACGGCAAGGCTTTGTGTCAGTTCCTGGTTTCCCAACATGCCTTCCTGCCTGCTCACGTCTTAGCCACGCCACCACCATGATTCTGCACCTCTCTACGGGGCAGGCGTCCCCACAGTCACCACATGCATGTGGGCTCACAGATCAGGTTTAAGATCTTCAGGCCCTAGCCAGCCTCCTTCTGTTCTACTGTGGTCGTCCCAGGAGGATTTTGACCTGGGAAGACCCAGAATCCCATGTGTTTCCCAAACCCTGACTCTTCTGGCTCTGTGATCCAGAAAAAATGGTGTCCTCTGATTTCACTTACGTGTGGAATCTAAAAAACAAAACAAATGCATAAACAAAGAAACAACTATAAAAAAAGAGTCAGACCTATAAATACCAAGAACAAACTGATGGTTGCCAGAGAGGATGGGGTGGGCGGTGGGTAAAATGGGTGAGGGGGTGCAGGAGTGCCAGACTTCTGGTGATGGAGCAAATACGTCACAGGGATAAAAGACACAGAATAGGGGTGTGTGGTGACAGGTGGTAAGGAGCTAAGTTTGTGAACACGTACAATGTATTGAGTTGTTGAATCACTCTGTTGTACACCTGAACCCATGTAACGGTGTGTGAGATCTGTACTGGAACAAGAAAGGAAGGGAGGGAGGGACCATAATACTCGTGGGCGCTCCTTGGGCAAATGGTTAATCCACTTGTTTTGACTTTTGGAGTCACCTGTGGTTTTCAGATATAGGGAAGATATTTAGAGTAATGTAACTGTCAACTTTTCTTCCGCACCTTAAGGTTTCAAAAGAATAATATTTTCTTAGAAATATAGAAAAGTCAATAATTCAGGGACTATAATCACTGCGATCTTTATTTAAATCTATTTTAAAAATGAAATGAAAAAAATTAATCAGGACCTAAAACAACGCATACCTTTCTGACACACAGAAGCCTTATTTTTTGTTTTACAAGGAGCTCCAGGAGACTCTGCATGAGGTGAAGGAGGCAAAGACCAATGGCGGAGAGAGATCCATTGCTGAGCACGTTCCAGGTAAGACAACAGGCTGATTTTAAGACAGTTCCATTGTTGTGGGATTTTAATTTATCCCAAGCCTCATAAAAATGTCACAATCCATAACAGTGTATTCTGAATACTTACCGTAGATAATGGACAGTGTTCTCAGGCAGCGCCCAGCGAGGTCAGCGTGAGTAGTGCTCTGTCACAACATCCAGTTTGCTTGCTACTAGGATCAATAGAAAATACATGGGCGCAAACAATGGAGCATACTTTCCTTAATCATTTCCCAGTGCATAAACCATGATGCCATTGTTTTAATCTGTAAAATGAAGCCACAGGAATTAAACGGAGTTAAATGAGATCATATATCTCATGCATACAGGCTGGCTGGCACGCAGTAAACACTCAATAAAAGCTCTTCTGCATTATCATGATGGCAAAAATAAATTCCCATGTTTCTGACCCCTGACATTCTATTGTCACATGGCTCATCCTGTTGTGCATATTGAAATCTTGTTTCCCTCATTGATTTATGAAATTACCCCTTTCAAAAAAATGCAATTTTCCCCTTCTTGTCCATTTTGAGTTTTTTACTTTTCTATTCTCTCTGCCTGTGGAAGGCAGAATATTGGCTCCCAAAATGTCCATGTTGTAATCCTTGAACCTGCGAATGGCAAGGGTAAGGATTAGGGCTGCAGATGGAATTAAACATGCTCATCAGATGACCTTAAAATAGGGAGATTATCCTGGATTATCAATCAGGGTGGTGGTCAACATAGTAGCAAGAGTCCCTTGGTGTGAAGAGGAAGGAAGGAGGGACTCTGTCGGAGAGATGCCGAGTAAGAAATGACCCGCCATTGCTGGTTGTGAGGATGAAGGGGCACGAGGTGAGGACGGGGGCATCCCCCAGAGCTGGGAGCTGAGGAGTGGATCTGCCCGGGAGCATCCAGAAGGAACCAGCCCACAGACACTTGGACTGTTGCTCAGTGAGACCCATGAGGGACCTCTGGGCCCTGAGACTAAGTAGGTGTGTGCCGTAAACAACTAAGTGTGTGGTGCTTTTTGCAGCATTGCTGGGATGTGAAATACGCCGCCTCTGGGTTGACTGACTTCTGGATTACTTCAAATCCTTACTCCTCCAATTTTTTTCAGCCTCAATTTTCTTGAATCCATCTGGTATATATATAAATTAGTATTCTAAAATACTTCATTAATATGGATTGCTCCAGAACCTTCAGTGATTCTCCTTGGACTCCATGTGAAATAAGACCTTACTGTGTTGTATAAGGGACTGCCCCCCCAAATTTGCACAGCATTAGCCTCCTCTGTGCATGAGAAAGTGTGTTCTTGCTGCCATGCACACCTGGCCCTCCACCCCACCGTCATCGGACAAGCCTGGCCCGTGGGGCTCCTGTTCGCCCATCACAGCCCCAGGGGAAGCCCCGCCTCGTCCACGAGGCATGTCTAACTTCCACACCCCATGGAGCTGGGCTTCATCCGTCCACATGTACATGCGCACTTGGAAGGAAAGCTTCCCCTGGGAGTCCCAAGTGGCTCCTCCCTGGGAGGTCTGCACTGAGGAGTGAGCTCCCAGCTGCACCGTTCGGCCAGCAGCTAGGGGCTGGGTTGCTATGGGGAAAAACCCGTGTTCCAGGGTCTGAGCCCAAACTGCATTGACCTTAAGAATAATTTAAGTAAATGATTCAAATTTATAACTTGATGGAATGTGTTTTATATCATTTGGTGACCAGAGTTCTCAACCCAGAAGTATAAGCAAACCCAAGTGGTTTATCTCACTGCCCCGTTTCACTCTGCGGTGTTACGGGTACATGTGTCCCCAAATGGAGCTCAGCGACAATGTAGGTTTTTATATCCAGCGAGTGATCCAGAGAGATCTGACAGCTCAGCATGGTGGACGGTCTGCCGGATGGGCTCCCCGCACAATGCTCCGGCCGCCCACACCCTGACCTCAGAAGCTCACGGCACAGTGATGCATGGATGTGCACACCAAAGCAAATGGGTGCCAGTAGGTCCCTACCTGCGAATACAGGAAATGATCTCTTTTCTTTATTCTCACTCTGGACCAAGGTTATTCTCTTTATCACGCGCAGATTTTATTGAGTGATGCCAAGTGAGATGAATAGAGCAAATAATGGCGGTGCTGTCCTGATGAAGCGCGGGCCAGGGTCGCCGAGGCTTTCCACGGAGCAAATTGAGTCACATCCACTTCTCATCCATTATTTAGGGGTGATTGGCCAGGCTTGGCTTCTATAGATTTGATAATCATTCAGATGTCCATATTTAATATGTAACATAAATTTCTCATTTGGCTGTCGATGGCTTGTCACCGCAGAACAACAATGCATAAAAGGAGAGGTAATGTATGGATTCTCAGAAATATTTGACATAAATAAATATGTAAAAGGGAGATAATCAGATCTGTTTCTCTCTGCCTGCCAGCGAGCCTTCATGTCAGACCGGACAGCCCATCTATACCGTGATTTTATGCAGCTGTAGCCTATGAATATCAGCCTGCACACTGGAGATTAAGGCACAGCAGATGTTTCTCTGCAGGCTAACAAATACATCACCCCTGATAACGGATGACAAATGTTGTTCCATATTGTGTCAGACAAAACCAGAGCTCTTGTAAAACAAGTGTTGCAGCTGGAATGATATTTTAACACAGTTACCTAAGGAGAAGACCCACAGACGGGCACCCGCTGCAGAGGCGGCCGAGGATCCAGCAGCGGCCCGGCCTCCGCGCCCGGCGCGGCGTGAGTGACAAGAGGGGCCTGCTAGGAGCACCACCCGTCCCAGAGATCTCACGCCCCAGGTTCGCCGTGAGTTCCCAGTAGGTACCGGCGTCCCTCTTTGCCAGAGGGGAGGAGCAGAGGCGGAAAGCGCACCCAGGCTGCCGGGGGCAGAGACGTGAAGAAACCCCAAATATAGGATCAGAATCACTAATCGCTTTATTTACTCCGACTGTCTCAATGGCAGCCTGCTAGATTTATGAGTGACCGAGAGATAAATGTCACTGGGATAAGACAGGCAAAAAAAACCCCGCTCCCTTTTTATGAAATATTACTGCAGGTTAATTAGCAAACGTGGTGGTTACACATTGTCGTTTATTTCGGTCACTCCTCTGCAGCGAGCCGTGTTAATGTCACGTCCTCCACCGAATCTCCGCAGAGTTGGGGTAATATTCATTTCTCCCTCTTTACCCATTTCTTTATTAATGCTATGTCTTTTCTCTCTTCCTTGCCTGCAAAAAAAATAAATTCTCTCTGTAACCTTCACGACCGACAGGGTTTCAGGCAACTCAGCAATTACGAGTTTGGTATGATATTTGTATTCTTTGCCTTTTCAGGACTGGGCCAGCGACGCCTCTTGGGCTCCAGGACCGTCCGCCGAGCCGTGCACTCAGGTGAGTTCGCCTTCTCGTTTGCCAACAAAGATGCTAAGGAAGAAGCAGATAACACAACGCGGCAACTTTCCATCACTTTCTGACTTGTTAATGAACTTTTCCTCACCTCCCCCACTTCCTGAGACTCCGCTTTCCAGTTACCATGTTTTCCCCAAGCAATTCTATACAATGAGACGGTAACAGTTGTTTGTCTGATAAAGCACGTACTATTTAGAACACAGATGTTTGATTATTATTTATTTCTCTCTGAAGCCCACTAATTCAGTCCCAAATGATCTCTTTTTCCCTTTTGCTTAAATTTAATTTGGAATGTATGTTGTTGGTAAGTGACAGACAGTTTAATTATTAATAGGATCCTGTAATGCAATGCACCATAGTTTTAAACTCTTTGGGGGCCAGCACCTCCTTCCTCCCTTATGCTTCTGGGACCTCTGGATGAGTACAAAGGTAATTACAAAACGCACGACAAATCTGCATGTATCGTCTTCTTTCTTCAACATTTGTGCTTGCCTATGATTTTATCAAGTGCCACTCGAATTGCAGGGCGGCCATGAATCAGCGAGGCCTTTGGCGTGTCCCTCTCTTTGGGACCAGGGTATTTATCTATAAGTGCTTGTATATATAACGGTATTTCACATGCAGGTGCACGGACATACGTTTCTAGGCACAGAAGAAGAGTTCACCTCAAATCACCGCTTGCCCGAAGTCACTCCTGGAACACCAGCGAGGACACGGCGGTGACTCCGTTCTTGTGCAGAGATAGAAGGGAGAAGCCCACGGAGAGCCCCATGTAAAGAAAGCAGTCATCTGGCTTCCGAGGCTTGTTAGCGCATCTGGAGTCGGGCGGCGCTAAAGCGACTCCCGGTTGATCCCTGTATCGGCCAGTTAGTTTCACAGATTGCCTCTAATCACTGCCGGCAGCCTCGGAATGTGCACCCTCGGTCAGAGGAGGCGAGGCCCACAGGGTGTGGAAGGAGCCGCCGGGCTCATCACCCGAGCAGGCTGGGGCCGGAAGCACATGGTCTGCTAAGGACCCTTTGACCGCTCCTTGCCCAGCACCGGGTGCCCATGGTCAGAAATACCAGTGTTCAGTTCTCTCGTGCATGGAAACAGGGGCTCCTGCGGAGCCTGACTGCTCGTCTCTGGATCCCTGTTCGTTTTGGGGTCCTGATAAGTGCTGTGAAGTTAACTAGCCCCCCGCCGATTCAACCTTCCAGGAGAAACCTCAGCTGGAGCCGTTTGTGTCCAGAGCAGGTGCACTGTTTGCTCACTTCATGTGACTCACGCACTTCTTAGCAGGCCCGGAGGCTGGCCTTAGTAGGTGCTCAACTAAAATATGCCCTTCGAAGTCACGGCGTGGAGCTGCATTCTGAGTATCAATTATGTGCAGATTTCGTGTTTGTGTTGAGGGCGGTAGAATCAGTGTGAGGAAAAGTGGCATGAGCGTGAAGGCCAAATGATCACTCATCACGGTCAGGGCGGGGTAAAGACAACTTCATAGAATAGTACACGTTTAGGGAAACGGAGCCTGGCATTTTCTTCATACGTAATTTGGGGTCATTAAGCCAGGAGCACCCACAGGACTGGGCTGTTGGCTCAGGCTCTGGAGGGTCAGAAGAGAGCAGGTGCGCTTGGAGAGGGACCCTAAGACCAACCCTGTGGGGGCACCCGGAGAAGACCAGGAGGCCGTGGGGGTGGGACGGCCCAGGTCTCTGTCCAGCTCCACTGCCCATGGGAAGTGTTAGCTACGGCAAAGGAAGGAGGTTTGCTTCTGGATCATCCGGGGCCTCCACACGTGTGCTGCTGAGTTAGGTCACCTTTGTAATCTGCTGACTAAAATACCGTTCACAGATGTTTTAAAATTTAAAATGTCACAAAAATTATGGCTACCCTTTGCAGAGGAGGACTCAGAACTTTAGGAATACTTGGATTCTATAGCTCTTGATGGGATGCCTTTCTACCACCAAGTCTGTCTTTATTCCTTCTTTGTCTTTGCAGCTCTAGGTGAGGACGAGAGGGAAAACACTGCAGATGGCTAGGTTTAGGATAACGGATTCTCCCTGTCTCCAGGAAAACCTCATTCGTGACTCAGGTTCATATCCAGCTTAAAAAATCTCGCTCTGACTTCTAGCCTTCCAAGGTCAGATGTGCTATTCCTTTTCCTTTTCCTCCCGTGGGAGCGCTTTGGACAATTTTTGAAAAGTGAGCAGCGTGTCCCTTTTGAAAAATGGCACAGAATCACCATGGCAATTGAAGACCTGACTAAGCAGGAGGCGAGGAGGGGAGGGAGGAGGGTGGAGGCGCCGGCAGCAGGCAGGGAGCTGGGGCTCCTGCCATGGGGTGCACAGCACGCTCCCCACAGGAGGGTGGGCGGCACCTTCCATCCAGCACCTCCTTCCCGCGAGCATGCTCTCCGAAGGGATGCTCTCTGTGTTCTGGGCTGTGAATTGCTTTGCCATCAGTAGTTTGATTCAATACATTTTTTTCCCTAATGCTGCTTATTTTTTCCTCTACTTCTGGCATAAAAACAAACAAAAAGCAACACAGTTTAATGAGTGTGCCTCCTTACCAAGTAATGTTTGATTATGGGAAAAACAACAGAAACCAATTGAATACTGGAGCCAAAGTGCCCTGACTAATTATCCCTTCTTTGAAAAAAAAAAAAACAAACCTTAATGAAAGGATTATGAATTTCATTTAATATGACCACATGAGAATATTGTGCTTTTTCTCCTAACTACCATAGCTAAGTAGAGTTCACAAATACCAAAATTTTTAAAAACCCCGTCTAGATTTGCAGTGTACCTGGAGCAATGGTGAGCCCTTCCTTACAAAAAAGGCTGGATCCAAATTCTGTTGCAATGGATCTTAGTAAATAGTTGTACCAAATCTTTGTTAGCAGAGACAGGTGTTAAAGAGCTAATGGAACAGACAAAATTTATAGGTAAACCGGTGTTTGCCAAGACCATTGGGACATGTGCCGTTCCAAGTGCTTGCGCTCGCCGAGACAGTTTCCCACAAGACTGATCTCCCCAGACGGAAGCGTGCAGGACACGCGGCAAGAACAGAGGGGCTGCCGCGAGCATCAGCCTTGCAGAAGAGAATTGTGACCCAGAGTTCCCCAGGCTCGGCACAGCTGTGAGGACCTCACGTGCTCAGCTTCAAACACTCTTAAGTGGATGGAGGGAATATGGCCCAAACAAAATTTCCCTCAGAAAATCACTACAGATAATTAGAGTGCAGACAGTAGATTTTAAAGGTTCAACAAACACATGATAAATGGGTAAACCCCTGACCCCTTGCACTTCTAAAATCTTCACATCTGTTATTCTTGTTCAAATACATTATATAATTATATAAACATGCACGACCTACAGCTCTTTGAAGGCATCTATAATCGCAATTGTAATATTATTAGACACCTGCTCTGAGATGATTCCTTGCAGTCGGTGCTAGCTTGCCGCTTTTTAATTGAGATTAAGGAGTCAAATTTGCACAGCCCAGAGGGCATCCTTCTTGGGCTCTTGTGTTCTCTTCGGTAAATGTCTGGGATACTTTGGGGAGTGGCTTCGTCACAAGCTTCCAGAAGAATCAGCCGCAGAATGAGAGACTGCCGGCTTGAGCTTTCTCCTGCCGTCTGAAGCCATGTCTGCACCAGGAAGACATGCGTCTCAGACACCCTGTGGCTTGTAAGCTCTCCCCCTTCGAAGAGTCCACATAGATAAAAATGCGCGGGCAAATTCGGATTGTACTCTTGGATCTTCTCTTCACTTGGCACGTAGATACCACAGTATCTGGAGTCAAGAGAGGGCTGCTCCCCCAGCCCTCTCATTCCCTTCAGTGTGTCCCTAGGTCGGAGTCCCACAGAGGCAGGTGTACTTGGTAGATGATGACCAGTTCCTCCATTGTCAAACCCATTCACGAAGGACCCAAAGCCACCTACCAGCAGGGCTATTTTATTTGTCACAGCATACTATAAGCATAACGAATATAATGTCATATCTGTGCGGTTAAAGCTATTTTATGTGAAATTAAAACACTGATTTTATGATCACAAGTTTCTCCCACTAATATAATCTAAGAATTGTGGCATAATACATATTTTAAAAATTGTTTCAATTTATGCAGCAGTTATGCTGAGAATGAATTGTTCTTAACTTCATACCATTTTGAATGCAATCTCTTAAACGTGGGGTTTTCTTCTGCTCTTTTTACTTCATCATACAAAGTTGAAAATCAAAGTAATTGAACTTCTTCCCTGATATATATATATAACAGGTGAGTAAAAGGAGAAAATAATGATTATCTTCCAAAGCATGATGACGCCAACCCATAGATTGTTCTATGTTTTAAGAGTATCCTTTGTCATACACTGTGTCATGTTGGTGGATAATAAATAACCGAGTGGGTGCCTATGTACAGGTCACAAGCATGGCCCCAGCCTGTGCCCAATGGGTGGACATTTTTCAGAAAATGATAAAGCATATCATATTTGGAAGGTTCGTTCTCATCCTGCTGCTCACTACTGATGTGACCAGTGACATTCCCCCACTGGCCCTCAGAGTCTGCATTTCTGATGAAGAAAATAAAATAACACATTTTCAGCTTGTTGTGTATATAAAAACAAAACGTGCAAACCAATGTTTATCCATGAAATGTCCAGAATTAGGTAAAATTTTCCATTGACTTTATTTTTTAAATATATAAATAAATCTTTAATTTTTTTAAGCATAAAATATTTTAATCATTGATATTCATGATGACAGGAGTTGATCTTAAAACCAAAGTGCAAAAATAGGAATTGTAACAAACTATAGAAATGATCTCTGAAAGTATAGTCTTTAAAAATATGAATTGTAAATGTATCTGCTACAATTAGTATAGCTTGATTATAAGAATGTTGTAATGTAATATGAAAAGTAAGTAGTAACAATTAATAGTAAAGTTCAGTAAGTTTTCAGTTTTGGCTTTCCACTAGAATAAAAAGAAGGCTTCTGTTGACTTTAAAGAGCTTCCCAAGTATGCTTTTGTCAATTTTGACAAAATCAAGATGCTAAGGAAAGAGGGTCATCGTCCCTAGTGATCTCCCCACGTCCCCACTGAAAACACTTGGGGGGGGCAGATTAAATCATTGCATTATATGAGTTTTCCAAATTTGATTTTTACTTTCCAGTTCACTGATAATGGGAAATCTTAAGCCATGTAGAGGAAATGAACTCTTAAATGATTATCTGACCCGAGTTTACTGATTTTGCCATTTCCATTAAACTGGGACTATTAGCCTCTTTGCATGATGAAGGGCCTGATTTCAAGGAACTAGAACATCCTGCTTCACTTGCCTCACTGTGGAAATGGGAAATAGGAGTCCCATCTCCTAAGCAGGTGGCGAGGACACGGATTCTCTCAGTGTGAGGAAGGTCCCATTGTGTATCTCAGGATGTGGTGGCTTGTCCACTTACTGGAAGGTGGCAGGGTCTTTATGCTTTGGAACTGGATCTTTAAAAGGTGAATTTACTTTAAATTTGTAAGGCATTTTTATTATGAATCATGGTCGAATACAGAAATGTTTCCAGTCAAAATGGAGGAGATACTGATCAGAAAGCAAAAGTCAAGCGCTTGCAGTGGATTAGCTCTGTGATCCTGGACCAGCCCCATGAACTTTCTAGACCTTTGGGCTCCCACCTGTGCAAGGCTGTCTATCATGTGTTGTCTATGCATCATGTCCCCGCATCAGTGGGCAACTCCCTGGATGTCAGGCCTTCATCAGATGTCGATTTAAGGTACAGCTTATTGCCTTCCAGTTTACACCATCAGGCTTGAAAAGACACGGTGACCGTCTGAATTCCTGTCTGATGCTCAACGCACAGTATGCTCTTTGCTGAGTGTTTAGTCTTTGACGTCTCACGAAGCCGTTTCATGATCTCTGCTCTGCCTGTCTGGCACGTTGATGAAGAGGGACAATGTAAGGACAGCAGGAGGGAAGCATGCTGGTCTTCAGGAAGCAGAGGTTGAGAAGGAAGCGAATGGCCATCAGGACAGCTGTCGCCAGATCTGTGTGTGCCGTTGACCTTACCTCACTTACAGGACGTCTGGGGGGACTTGTTCACATGGTCTCACACCCCTTGAATGTCCCTGGTGCTTTGTTCGTTCGCAGGGCTCCTGGTGTGGGTGAACACAGAGGCAGACAGGTGCTGTCTGTCTCTCCGCCAGCCCGTGGTGATTGCTGTCCTTGTTCCACAGTGAAGCGGCGGGGGTGGCCTGCACGCTCGCACAGCCCAACCAAATGCGCCGGGCTGTCCTGGAAACCGGCAGCGGCCAAAGCCCTCCCAGGAATCTCCCATCTTTCCAGAGATTAAATCTCATGCCAACAATGATTCAATCTCAAAAATAAAGTATGCCTCCAATGGAAGGGATGCCGGTTACTTAGCCAGTCATTTGCAGATGTTCATGGTCATTTTCATGTTCTATCGCAACTCCTCCGATTTTCCCTTCCCCTCTTTCCTCCTGCCCTTTGTCTCTGATAGACTCGCCAAACCCTTGATGAGTTGGAGCCTCTTCTGTCTAAACTGACTCCTTATGCGGCCGTACCTCTCACAGGGGCATCTGGAGACTCACTACACCTGCCGTGAGTCCTCAGAGGAAAACGGAAACCATGGTTCTTCTCGTCCCCGAAGCGTTGCCTCTTTTCCTGACTTGCTCCCTCTTTCGGACGCCAGAGCAAAGTAAAGACACGAGAACATCAACAGAGTCCCAGGTCTGTCTCAAGGATGGAGTGAAGTCAGCAGTGTGATTTGTGCGGCTCTAGAGGGGAATGTGTGCAAACACGATCCGTGACAGCTTCTGCAGGTCAGGGAGTGTGCCCGAACCAGGTAGGCACCCCCATGGCCCCTTGGTCATGTGCATGCAATGCTGGACTCGCCATCACGGTGGGTCTGGTGGATCCACTTGGTGGCTGAGCCCTTACTCCTCCTCATCTCAAACATGTGCTCAGACCAAGAGGTCTCTGAAGTCGAGACTTTCCCTGCTAGAACCTTCGGGTTACACCCCCAAATGCTAACAGTGTTGTTGGAGGCACTCTAGAGACGAAACCAGAGCCACTCACACCCCTGCCTCGTCCTTCTGTTGAAGACAGCGATGCCTTTTTGTGAGGCTACATAGAACAGAAATAAACAAGACACATGGCAGGTCTCCAGCACACAGTAATGGAGCAAATAAGTACTTTTTGAGGTGTTTCAAGACAAACCATGGTGGTTAAGAGCAATAATGGGGCTATTGTAAAAGTTCTGATAACTCAAAATTACTAGAAGTAATAGCCTGAATTAAGAATGTGTAAAAAAATTAGATTTATGATTTTTATTCCAAGAACATGCATCTAAATTTCTAACATATACTATAAATCGCATTAAAAACAACTAGTCACATGAAAACCCTGCTGTTTTCTCCTGTTTGGGGGGTCATTTTAATCTTTAAAGTGGTAAATGTAAGGGGAATATTATTTAAAATTAAAATATATTCAGGGGGCTCCTGGCTGGCTCAGTCAGTAAAGCATGTAACTCTTGATCTTGGGGCTGTAAGTTTGAGCCCCACATTGGGTGTCGAGCTTACTTTAAAATGAAATCTTTAAATAAATATAATACGTTCAGGAAAAATTAGATCCCCCAAATCATGCAGTGGTTCTATTCTATGCACCAACTCTCTTCTTCAAGTTGCAAATTTGCAATGGCAAGGAGCAGATAGCTAGACACTGGCCGGGCAGGCAGGTCGAGGAAGGTGCGGCGGCCACACCGCTCACGCCGGGATTCTCCCGGGGGCCCGTGGTCGTGAAGACCATAGTGAGTAAATACATTTAAAAAGAAAATCCCCTTTTCCTCCTGCACCGGTCGGGCCCCTAACTACGAAGCCTCAAGGTTTCCTCCACTAGCTCAAATGTGGACAGACAGCCTGTAGTTTCTCAGGATAATTTGGTTTTCTGACTCGTGTGTGGGCTTGGCAGGTTCCAGGCAGATGCTCCACTTCGTATGCGTTGTTCCACATGGATATGTTCGCGATGATGGCGGTAAGATCGATAAACTCTGTAGGCACAGTGGAGAAGAGCTGGAGAAGGTAGGAAAGGCCTCTCTCTAAACAAATTTCAAATATTACAGAGTAAACAGATACGTTTTTATCTATGTGAAAGAGAACAAAACCATTCATTCCCAAATGTTCATTATCTGAATTTAAAATTCTCTGTTGGAATTTTAATTTCAAGAACTATACAAATGACCTTTTTTTTTTTTGCTTTTGATTAGAATGGTTCAAAACTAAATTGCTTCCTTTTGTAAACACAGAAGGAACTCCCTTCCCTCCAGCTGAGACATCTTCATGATGGGGGTCAGATTTTATCTTTAAATCGGTCACACTGGTAGACTGATATGTTGTAGAAAAATATTAGTCGATCCATTTTTCATATTTTAAACCGTCCACTCACATCCCCCATGGCAGTGGTGTTACCGGGCAATGATCTGAGGGTGAAATGGGTGACCTCGGAAGCAAATCTGGAGTGAACGTTATATCTAATTTTCATGGATGGACATAGATTGGACAGTTTATTCTCAGGCAAATTCCAAATGCAAATTGCATTATAATCTCCCCTAAGGATTTCGTTTCTTAATGGTTCTCTTCCCTTGTCAGCCACCCACTGCCCATGGCCCAGATCTCTTCCTCTAGAATGAGCTGTCCTCTGCAGAGGAAGTGATGCTCTGGTGATGACGGGTTTATACCGAAACGTCCACACCCCCACTTCTGGCTCGTGTACACTGAGGTGCCTCTCAGAGGGACATGCATGGGGTGAAGTGTGCCTGCTGATGATCTGTGCATCTAGGTTTTCCTGGCCTGGAACGCACTAGCCAGCCAGGGGACTGTGATCCGTGACCTCACCAGTCGTCCTGTAAGACACGCTTTAGCCCATGGCCTCCAGGGTATGTGACCATCAAGGGACAGACATATCCAGAGTCGGGGCTGTTTGGGACAAGGTGGAGGGAGCACGCCAGAGCTGAATTCTCTCTGTTAACCCCTGAACACAGAACTGAAAGAACGTGTAACTTAAAATAAAGCAGAGAGGTGAATTCTAGTTAGGGGGCAGGAAACCCCCACTTTGACAGTTTCGTAAATTTAATTGATTCTAAGTCAGCCACATATTGACATCAGAAAAAAAATCAGATTAACTAATAAATTATCGTGCCTTAATCTACAAGTGGATGTTCTAATGGTGGATATATGTTAAAAGAAAGACAGCTGACCTCTACACGCAGTCATCCCAAATACTCTCGAGTGAAGGGCAATTCTTCTTGAAGGGGACATGGGGGGACTTTCTCCTTATTTGTATGAATGCATACACACAAGTTCACCTAGCTCAGTTCAAAATAGTAGAGCACACTGGCTGATAGGCGTAACATAGCTGGAAAGGAATCAAGGCAAACAGCCCTTTCCCTTTCCAGCCTGGCTGGAGGCAGATACGACCTGGAGCCAGGGAGCAAGGTGCTGGGAACATGCCCACGGCCCCTCCCGTCACCCCTTCCTGCCGAAGTCCACTGAGCAAGGAGGGCGCGGCTGGTTTCTGGGGCGACTCTGCTCTTGAGCATCCGTGATGCTCTGTGCCTTCCCTTCCCCCACCCCTCTTTTTTCGGTCAGATCAGCTTGGCACAACCAGCACAAACAAACTTTGTTAACGGCTTTAAACTTGGAAGGCTCGCTTTTTAAATATTTGCCGCTACATAATTGAAACAGCTGTTTTAATGAGGTACCTACTGTCATCATTTTACCCCGGCTGAGCTGGGTGACAACAAAGCAGTAATAACGAATTCAATAATAATTAACTCGGGTCATCTGCTCATCTGTCACGGCCCATCAGCTTTAGGGAGAAAAATCCCAGTGAACTTCTCTCTTTTGTGAGCTTTCCAAAACTCTGCAATAAAATGCTCAGAGAGGACTCTAGGTAGCCCTTCAAAAGTTCTAAGCAAACTGGTAAGTAGGTTAATTAAATTTTATGCATGTTTAAATGCTAATGATTACATTCCTGACATTACAGTGTAATCTGATATGGGGTGATGTCATGAAGCAGTGGTTTTAGTGCTGAAACACATCTCCATCCCACGTCGAGCGGCAGCTCTGCATCATTTATCGAAGGGCAGGACATTGACAGCTTTGGAAAACCAGGTTTTCACTCAGGTCCCTTAACTTGTCTGATGCATGTTAATCAGGGAAGTCACGGGGAACAACTGCTCCGAACCCAGCAGCAAACCAGGGGGGTCATCACAAGGTCCGCTCTTTTGTGCTCTGCCTCTAAATTCATACTCCTGGCACTGTGGGGTCAAGAAGCATCCTGCTTGCCGCTCAGGCTTCTAAAGATGAAAGTAAGGTCACATTCTCTGCTTAGTCCAACATGTCCACCTTCTGCTATGCCCCCCACCCCACCCCAACCTCTGCTGTTACAGCGTTTCACAAGACTGTCGATATTTTCCGGCAAAAAAAAGACACAGATGCACCAGCTTTGGCTCATATATAAAGAAGATAGGCATGTACCAGGTTCGTAGACAAATGACTCCGGCTTCCCTGGTAGGGCAGGGTCGTTCTTCTCCAACGGTGCTGGGCACGGGGCGCCTCCAGGGATGTGTTAAGATGAAAATCATGATCCTGCAGATCTGGGCTCCAGCCTGAGAGTCTGCACTTATGACAAGCTCCCAGCTGAGGCTGATCTGGGGGGAAGGAGGACCCTGTTTTGAGGACTCAGGAGAATAACTTTGGCCACTTCTGGACAAAAGGAAGCAGAAAATATGAGACAATTATTCTAAAACTTGGGGCCTCCTTTCTCAATTCAGTTTTCATTAATGATCTTCATACTTTTTAACAAAGATATACAGAACTCCTGTTATCTGGGTAATGGCCTTATTCTGTACATGTTATTCTGTCTGACAAGCGGCAACCTGACAGGAGACTAGGGTCTTTTATGTTCATTGCGAAGCTAATTTTTATACTTTCTGCTTTTCCTCTAAACGAAGCTTAGCTGATAGAGCACTTTGCTCTTTAGAATTATGTAAAGCAGAGACTACAATATATTTAAAATATTAGACATTCAATCAGAGTATAACAGCACTCCTATTACAGCTAATAATAATTACAGGAATAAAGGAGCCGTATCGTTGTGGTGATAACCACAGAGATCGGAACATTTTTCCCGTTCTTGAATTGAGACTCCGAAACTCTTAAAGCACAAAAGGGAAGGGTCCTATTGCATTTCTAAGTCTGGTCATATCTTTTAGGGGCTCGATTTTGCTCCACATTTGAGAGAACTAAATCTAATAGAACAAGCAGAATGTCTTCTGATGTAAATAGTGAAATTTCAATGTTTTCCAAATTGGTAAGTTCTTGTTGATATCTCAGCATTATGTTGGATTATGAAGGAAAGTTCACAACTCAAAACTAAACAGCCCACATACTGTTAAATGCTTGATTCATAATGCAATTTTCCACAAATTAAGCATTATTGCAATGTAGGGTTTTTTTTTTCTTTTCTTTTTTTCCTGAAGAATCGTCAGTTCAAGCCTTCTGTGAATGCGATTTGAACAAGGATATTTCAGACAAACAGCACCAGCAGGGAAAACGTATGGCAAAATCCCCAGTCACTAGTAAATAACCCCCCATCCCCATAGCTCTGCTTCCGGATACACCAAAAAAAAGACCTTTAAAATGGCCAGTGGGTTCCAATGAGCATCAAAATGGGGACGCGGCAGGAAACCAGCACACACCTTGGTCAGGAGTTCTGCGGTGTGAGACTGTCTGCTGACTTCATCAGGTTTTTTGAAGAGGTTCAGAAGAGTAAGTAGTTTTGCATTTCAACATTAGCCCAGAAAAAAAAAAAGTGTAAAGCGACAAGCATTGTTTCCTTGCTCTGTATTGAAACAGAAGAAGGTCTAGTTTATTCTGGGCTCGTATTTGTTTTAGTAACACCGAACCAGCTGGAAAGTCTGAGATTATTAGCTATTTATGTAGCACTCGGGCAGCTTCTCTGAAGTACAGTATTGCTGATGAGAGTCTAGGAGATAAATGTAGCTCCACTATCCAGAAGGACCGAGATCAAACACCTAAATGTAAGACCTCAGACTGCAAAACTCTTAGAAGGAAACGGAAAAAGCTTCATGACAGTGGATTTGGCAGTGATTTCTGAGATATGACGCCAAAGGCAGAGGCAATAAAACAAATAAGCAAATTGAACTTCCTGAAAATTCCAAACTCTTGTACGCCAATGGGCGCTATCAAGGGAGGGAACAGGTAACCCCCAGAATGGGGGGAAGCGTTTGCCAAAAATATTAATATCCAGAGTATATAAAGTACCCCTACAGCTCAACAATAAATAATCCAAATGGAAAATGGGCAAAAACATGAATAGCTCTTTGTGTAAAAAGATACATAAATGACTAATATCAACACATGAAAATGTGCTCAATATTCCTAATCATTAGAGAAATACAAATCAAAATCATGAGATACCACTTCACATCCAAGATGTGAAGATGGCTATTATTAAAAAAAAAAAAAGTTGGAGAGGATGTGAAGAACGTGGGATGTCTGCATTCCTGGTGGGAAGTAGAGCAGTGCAGCTTTACCCTAGAAGACAGTGTGGCCGCTCCCCTCAAAATTACACAGAGTGTTACCATGGGATCCAGCAATCTCACGTCCGAGGATTCCCCCTAAAGAACTGAAAGCAGGTACGGCGGCTGACATTTGTGTGCCCACATTCAAAACAGCAGTACTCCCAACAGCTGAGGGGTAGACACAACCCCAATGTCCATGAATTGAGGATGGACAAACTGACTATGGGATGTCTACACAGTGGATTATTATTCAGCCATAAAAAGGAAAGAACCATTGTTACATGCTTCCATGTAGATGAACCTTTATGCACCTACATGTATAGGTACGTTTTCATCCATCAAGTAACGTTTCTCTGTCGTCTGTGGTGGGTCAGACCCTCCACAAAACATTCACGAAACAGAGACAAAGCGTGGCCCCAGCCCTCAGACGGTTCCACGGTAGTTGGAAAGCCAGTCAGTTAAGCAAAGAAATACAACACAGTACTCTGATGTACCACAGGATCGCAAAGAGAAGATCTTCACCATTGAACTAGTACGTATACATTCCTTCATTCACTCAATAAACCTCTCTTAAGTGCCCGGTTTGTCCCATGTACTGTCCTGGGTCAAACAAAGAGGAGTCATCTTGCAGAGCACCTGGCAGCAGGGAAATACCAATTTAAAGATGCAGTAAGAGTGCCCACATTTCAGCATCTGAGCGCACCCCATCTGTGTTGTGGTGTTACGCATCGGGCTCGGTGAGCGGGTGAAGTCAGTGAGTGTGCGTGGCCGGTGAGGGTTCCTGCCCGGCGGCCGTGCGAGCTACACCACGGTGAGCGAGGAGGTCAGCACTCGCCCTCACTCCATTGCGTTTGGAGGAGGGCAGGACAAGCTCAGGCACGGATGGAACGGACCCCCAGCTTGGTTTTCCCGCTGCAAGAATCAAGCAGGACGACCCTCACTGAACAAAGGTATCAGCTCCGAGGGCAATGACGTCCAATATCTACGCACGCCCCTCAGACCAGGCACTTACCACCTGTAAATGTATAATGTTTACTCAACGTGAGCCAAATTACAACTGTATTTCTAAAGTGAAGGTAAACCGTAAAGTTGCAATATTTGTTCATATAAAGCAGGCCTATTTAGGCAATTCTGATCGAAGCGGGTGGGACGGAAGCCTTCTCCCAAGTGTAATGATACTCGTGGAAAACCACGGAACAGCTCTGACGGTGTGACCCAGTGTGTCTGCTTCCCCGTCTTGCCCCCACGTGAGCCCCCCTTACCTTTCAGAAAGAAGCGGCCCGCGTGTATGTATTTGACAGAGTGCACACGGGCGCCTGCTTCTGCAACAGGAGTGTGCGCACGGTCCTCGGTCATTTCCCACAGCCCCGCGTGCGCAGCTCTCCCGGGAACTTCTGGAACAGAGTGCACCCTTTCCCTGTGGAAGCGCACAGTCAAATCCGAGAAGCAAAACGATAAATAAAAATAAGCACGGCAACATCTTCGCAGGATCACACTGAATTTACCCGATTCCTGATCCTCACATCCGAGCCCTCAGGTCTGGGGCCGTCAGCACTGCTCAAGGTGGGGTGTGCAAGCCCCAGCTACGAGCTCGCAGCAAAACCGAACCCATGCAGGGGACGTGTTTGGAAACCTTCCCGGCTGTTTAACGGAATAACTGAAATAATACATCAAAACAAAGAAAAATCTGGCTTCTGTTTCAGTGCTTTTAATGTTCTTTCTCCAGTAGTTCACTTTATTCTATTTTACAAAGACGCTGGTCAGTGATGGACCGGGGCGGGGAGGATGACCCTCACCACAGATCACCTGAGAAGCACTACACTCACCTCCTTTTCACAGGGGATTTAAACGGCTTCAAACGGCTTCAACAAACTGAGATTTCCACCCAAGCCGCCCCACTGCCCCAAATCCAGTTGGCACTGTCCATGCCCTTCCCCCCACCATGTTCCACCGGCAGAGAATGACGTCCACACCGTGCACTCGCCCTGCTCCTGGATGTTGGCTTCTGTGCTGAAGTGCCGGGTCCTCGAAGGGCCACGGGTTCTCGGACAGTCTTCCCCCTAGTCTTGGGTTTGGGCTGCTCGGTCACAGTAGAACACAACTGTTTCTGGGCCTGACCAGCTTCTACTCCCCGCTCCCTGGTCCATGTGCTCTTAGAACCAGCAGCCGGGCCGTGAGAAGCCCCCGGGCAGAGACAGTGCGGGCCATCTTGGTGCGCCGGCCCAGTGGAGCATTCGGAGGAACCAGCCCCAGCCTCTCCGAGGCCGCCACTGGGGTTAGCGGTTTTGCAAGCCTGAAACCTCCCGTTGAGCCACTTAGCTCCCTGGACTGGGAGGCCCAGTAGTGACTTCCCAAAGCCTCACAACTTTGGGGAGGGTTATTACACAGCAGTGGGTTACCAGGACACCTGTCCTTCTTCCTCATCCAGAGTGGACACTCCATCTTTCAATCCCCAGTGTTGCCGACTTGGGTGTTCACGTGGGACTTACGTTCTGGTTGCCTCATGGCAACACGGACCCTATGCATTAAAAAGAACCAAAAGAGAGAAAGCTTGCGCTCTTTCTTTATAGTCCTATTTCTTAGCACACTGATCTTTAGCAGTGTTTGTTGATTTCGTAACTTAAAACTAGATCACAGCCATAGATATTAGGGATGAAGCGTGAGCCTTTGTGACTGGGAGACTGTTGCAAATGTGAAAAGTCCCAACTCAGAGCACCAGACGAATGCCTACAAGCTCAAAGGCATTTGGAGATATTAAATTTGGGGCCATGATGGACCTTCCTCATGTTGGGCAAAAATAGGGCCCACTTAAGGAACAAGTGGTGTGTTTCCTCCTAAATATTTATTTATATGCACTTAGAGCTACAGTGGGCTGCGTTCCTCCACAAGCACCTTATGGAAGATTAATATAGACTGAGTAACTTACCTAAAGTTACACGATCAACAGCTGGAGGCTTGGAATGCAGGTTGGGAAGCGTTGGATGTCCGTGGGGACCGAGATGTCTAGGCGCAAGGGGACACTTCATCCCCTATGAGGGAGCTAGCTGAGCTCTGCAGGCAACTCGTCCAGCTTAGTCACTTGGCCAACTTGTAAAATGCCACCAGCCGTTGTTGTAAAGGACTGGTGAGGAGTTACTTAGCTAAATTACATACAGCAGAGGCAGCGAAGATGCAGTGCATTCGGTAAACCGAAAATGCAAGAGTTGAAGTGTAAGTTAGGCGAAGGATTTGTGATTATATAAAGAACTCATATATGCAAACAAGGTGAGTTGTACGAGCAATGTTTTCTCAACTGTCATTAGTAGAACTGTCTAAATATTTTAAAAAGTAGCATCGTTTTAGCATTAGGTTCAAATGGTAACCCAAGAGGAGGTTAGTGTGCGTGATCTATTAGAAACACTGCCATAATGAATAGGTGCATGTTTAATTAGCATATGAATTGTTTGCATGGAAGTGTAGTCACTAAATGACTAAAAATAGTTTGTGCTTTGAAATAGGTGGTGTCTCTGCTGGGAAGTTACCCTCAGAATCTGCACAGAAGTCTTCTTCCTGGATTGCACAAAGACGCCGTCCCATGTGACCGCAAAGCTGGGTGCTGGAGCTCAGATCTGCTTGGTTTGCAGTCTGTCATACCCCGAGCTTGAGCCACACCTGCAGCCCTACTGTGCTCTGGGACCCGAAGGGGCACCCTGGGGACTCAGACGCCCGCCCTGCTCCCCAGGACGCCTCTCCAGTTGCTCCATGGTGAGGACCAGGAGCTTGCAAGCTGACTCCAATGTGCTTCTACAAAAAACACGAATGGGGGGCACCTGGGTGGCTCAGTTGGTTAAGCGACTGCCTTCGGCTCAGGTCATGATCCTGGAGTCCCTGGATCGAGTCCCGCATCGGGCTCCCTGCTCGGCAGGGAGCCTGCTTCTCCCTCTGACCCTCCCCCCTCTCATGTGCTCTCTCTCTCTCTCTCATTCTGTCTCAAATAAATAAATAAAATCTTTAAAGAAAAAAAAAAAGAAAACAGGAATGGACCCTTGGATCAGACAGTTTCTATAAGGAGGACTTCCAGCGATTAACCCAGAGGACTTTTTCAGATCACATGGAGAATGTAGTGACGAGCATTCTTCATTTCAGAGGAGGTGAAACCTTCAGCGGAGTGGTCGCACCTGAGCAGTGTGGTTTATTCCTGTGATGGTACCATCAGTGGTCCGGCAGGCCAGCCTGGCTCGGCTCCGACCTGCTCCCTGAACAGAACAAGCCCTATGTCATGAAGGCATCTGAATGTTGAGTCATCCGGCTCTCACAGATTCTCACAGAACTCACTGTGGGCTCCCATTCAGAAAGCATTTTAGAAGTATCACTCCTCAGGCTTCAGTGTGGACTCCAATCCCCATGTCCCTTCCCCAGAGGCAAGCAGGCTGAGCCAGCTCTCCTGTCTTCATCCCTGTGGACACCGCTCTGCCCCTGAGCTCTTCACACCATTGACCTCATGCCATTCCCCCTGCCCAGGGTCATGGACTGAACTGTGACCCCTCAATTCATATGTTGAAGCCCTAACCCACAATGTGACAGTGTTGGACACAGGGCTACTAAAGTGGTAATCAAGGTTCAGTGAGGTCCTCAGAGAGAGGTCTAATATGAAGGCTGGTGTCCTCATAAGAGGAGGAGGAGTCCCGAGAAGTGCAGACACAGGGAAAAGGCACCGTGACAGGATGGCCATCTGCGGGCTAGGCAGAGTCCGCCAGACACCAAACCTGCCAGCACCTTGACCTCAGACCTCCAGAGCCCCAGCAATGTGGGAAGGTAAAGGTCTGCTGCTTAAGCCTCCGGTCTGTGGTGTTCTGTGGCGGCAGCCCCAGCTGATGAATGCACCCAGCGTCGCCCTGGGTGAGACCCCGTCCTGTCTGGATCTGTGCTGGTAAGTGAGGGCCAGAAAGTCGGGAAATGTGGCCCCTGAGTCTCAGTATAAAATCATGTTCCTGACATCAGGTGGCCTCTCCCTGCTAACTGAGAAATTTTAAAAATTAGTAATTTTCGTTGTTTCTATGTTTCGTTGTTTCTATGCTATATGCTTCTGCTATCAGTAATTTCAACTCTGCTCAGGTCACTAGATTCACTGTCATTCAAACTACTTAATTTTCTGTTCTTCTGAAATACCAAATCCATTCCAACAGGAACGTCTCAAATCTTCTCCTCTTCGATTCGTCCTCTTCGTCTTTCTTTCTTGATAAGAAAATATCCCTCCTCTTTTTCTGAACTAACCCCTCAACCCATTACCTCAATTCTGTCTTTCCAGCCATTTCTAAGACCTTGATCCACTACATTTTATCTATCTCCTTTGTAGCTTTTTTCAATTTTCACAATGAATACTTCATATTTTTACACTTTGTGTATAAATACACAGAACGTCCACTTTCAACTCTGACATTTAAAGATCATGGAAATTGTCACTTCTGTCCTATAATAAGAAAAAGGTGGAAAAAAAACCAGATAGCCAACAACTTTCTATGAACATATCAGAGAACTCAGGT
Organism: Phoca vitulina; assembly: GCF_004348235.1. Taxonomy (NCBI): domain Eukaryota; kingdom Metazoa; phylum Chordata; class Mammalia; order Carnivora; family Phocidae; genus Phoca; species Phoca vitulina. The sequence continues at coordinate 1,569,099 of NW_022589730.1, forward strand.
CACAGGGAATCTCCTCCCTGACGTCTGGAAAGAGAGGTGATGCAGAGGGTCAGCGGGGCCTGCCCACAGACATGGGGCAGAAGCCCTGAAGGTGTAAAGCCCAGGGAAGTACAGGGCAGCTCTGTGTGTTGCTGAGACTGAGAGAGAGCACGCAAGAGGGAGAGACTCCTGGACCGCAGTCGAGGGGGGACCCTGCACTCACACCTGAGGAAGGCTCCCGAGTGCCTCTGCAGGGCAGGGGAGGAAGCATGAGGAAGCAGACAGGTGTTCTCCATTTGGGCACAAAGACTGTCCCCGACATGAGTTCCACCTGGAGGAAGGCCACTTTTCCAATGCCCACTGGGACGAGAGGATGGAGAAGCATCTCTGAGGATGACCAGAATATGGACTGCCCTTCTCCCTAGCACCTGGACTCACAGCAGCTCCCGTGGTCCCAGCTGTAAGGGTACAAGGGTACTCAGACTCCCTGAGGAGGAGAATTAGGGAAGCCTAGAGTCCACGGGGAGACAGACACACAGACGCCAGATGAATTTGAACCTATCAGAGAAAAGCTAGAGAACTTTTATTAATTTTAGACAAAGCCTTTGGAGGAAGGAAAATCATCAGGGATAGAAGGGGACATTCTGTAATGATGAAGTGGAAAATGCTCTAAAAGATAACAATCTTAAATGTGTATGCACCTAACAACAGAGCATCAAAAAACATGAGGCCAAAGCCATAGAATGGAAAGGAGAAATAAAAAATCCACTGTTATAGGATAGGTACCTATACCCTCATTTAGTAACTGACACATCAAGCAGTCAGAAAATCACTAAGCATATAGTTTTTTTGAACAGCACTACCAATCGATTCCATCTAATTGGATGGAATCTGTAGACCAAAAAGAGCAGAATACACATCCTTTTCAAGCTAACATCGAACATTCACCACATTAGCTCAAATTCTGGGCCATAAAATACACCATAACGTCTTTGAAAAGAACAGAAATCACACGAAGTATGTTTATTGACCACAGCAGAATTAAACTAGAAATAAATACCCAGAAGATAGCTGCAGAATAGGCAAATATTTGGAGAGAGGTCTTAAAGGAAATCTTTAAAAAATTAAGTAAATTGAATGAAAATACAACTTAAAATCTATGAAATGCAGCAAAAACAGCACTTAAAGGAAGATGTATAGCATTAAATTCATATATTAGAAATAAGAAAGACCCAGAATCATAATCTAAGCATTGGGAAACTAGAGAAAGAATGATTTAAAGCTGAAAGCAAGAAGAAAAGAAATAAAAATTAAAGAAGAAATCAATGGCATCGAAAGTGGTCAGTACAAAAAATCAGTGGAAACATTTGTATGTATTTTTTAAGAAAAGCAGTAAAACTGATGGCCTCTACAACTTCTATGCAGACCCGCCCGCTGAGCGGGGAGACAGAGGCAAGCGAATGACGTCTGAAAGACAGGACAAATGCTGATACACAACAGTTAACTTCTTTCTCTTACCACAGCAATGAACAGTTGGAATTTCAAATAAAAATATCTGCATGGAGCACTGGGTGTTAGATGAAAACAATGAATCGTGGATCACTACATCAAAAAACTAATGATGTAATGTATGGTGACTAACAAAATATAATAAAATTAAATTAAGTTAAAAAATATCTTTTAAAATAGTATTAAAAAGTGAAACACTTAGCTATAAATCTAACAAGATATGTATAGCATTTATATGTGGAAAAATTCAAAATTGATGAAAGAAATCAAAGATCTAAGGAGGGAGAGATTTTTGGGGGGGAGATCCGACCACTCAATATTGTTAAGATGTCAGTTACTTCCAACTTGAGCTATAAATTTAATAAAATCCATACTAAACGCCCCAAATCCTACTTTATAGATTTCAGTGAACTTATTCTAAAGTTCATGTGAAAGGCGTCACAGTTTCCCAGGCAGGGGCTCCCGCATGGGGGACATCGTGGGAACTAGTGCCTGCCGATGAGTACTAGAGGCTCATGTCTGAGACTTAAAAACTCCAGGGGGACCCAGTCATAGAAGAGTCCCCACAATAGTAGGAGATTTCCCTCCAGGAGCTCAACCAGATTTCCTCAATAAATATCAGAGAGGAACCCCCTTGGACTTCCCACAGGAGGGGAAAGATCCATTTTGTAACATGACAGAGCTGTCTGTTCTTCTTAACAAGGTCCGGACACAGGGGGACTAGTTAGTACAGGGAAACTACATCAAAGTCTAACTGACCAGAGGGATGGGAAATGCCCAAGTCCACCCCCTTTCAGCCATCCTGCCCCACGTAAGGTGGAGAACAAACATGTATGAAGTCCACAGTCCTAATCCTAGGACTGCAGACACTCCCCTCCCCGCACTCACCACCACCCCACTGAAGACCCACTTACAGCAGTTCCCTCTACCCAGTGCATCATGCTCAGCTATCAAGAAAAAAACAAAAGGCTCACCAGAAGGCAAGAAACACAATTTGAAGAGATAAGGCAACATCAGAACCAACATGGCAGGGATGTTGGAATTACCAGACCGGGAATTTAAACACAACTATGATGAATATGCCTAGGGCTCTGTGGATGAAGTAGCCAGCATGCAAGAACAGATGGGCAGTGTGAGCAGGGAGATGGAAATCCTCAGGAAGAGCCAAAATTAATGTAAAGATAAAAAACACTATAACAGAAATGAAGAATGCCTCCGATGAACTCATTAGCAGACTGGACACAGCTGAGGAAAGACTCCCCAAGCTAGAGGACGTATCAGTGGAATCCATGACAGCCAAAAAGCAGACAGAACAAAGACTGAAAAGAAAAACAGAAGAGAATATCCACGGCCTGTGGGGGCAGCCCTATTAGGTGCAACACGGGCATGACGGAAACACCAGAAATAGAAGAGAAAGGAACAAAAGGAACATTTGAAACAATGATTAAGGAGAATTTTCCCAAATTAATGTCAAACACCAAACCACAGACCCAGGAGGCTCAGGGGACACTAAGCAGGAAAAGTGCCCACAACACCATACCTGGGAATATCATTTTCAAACCTTAGAAAATCAAAGATATAGAAAAAAATCCCAAAAGAAGCCAGAGGAAAAGCACATCTCACTCATGGATAAACAAATGAGGATTACATCTGACTTCTCTTCAGAAAACAATCGAGCAAGAAGACAGAGGAGCGACATATTTAAAGGATTTAGAGAAAGAAGTGACCCAGAATTCTGTACCCTGAGAAATTATCCTTCAAAAATGATGAAGAGATAAAGACTCAGAGACAAACATTTGTTTTCTGGAGAACTTTCTTGCAAAAATGTGAAATGAAATGATTTAAAGAGAAGGAAAATAATATAGGTCAGATACTGAGATCTATAGAAATCAAGGGAGAGCATCAGAGAAGAAGTAAGTGAAGGTAAAATAGAAACTTATTTTTCTTATTCTCAGTTGCTCTAATACATAGTGGTTTGTTCAAGATAACAATACCAACAATGCATATGATTATGTATGCTTATGTAGGAGGTGTGAATTGTTAAATTAACATTTGTTAAGTAGAGCCCTGGGGTTCCTGATGGTGAGCTGTGGTTCAACTAAAGATCATGAAGAGACTGAAACAGAGAAGTTTATCTCCAGCAGGTCCTGGAGGAGGTGCACAGCACACCTCGAGCAGCCACGTGGAGAGGGTGGTTCAGGGTCCAGGCAGAGAGCTTGGGGTCAAGGACACACACCTGTATTTGGGTCAGTGGTTGGAGTGCTTTGGAGTTGGGACAACTGGACAGCCCTATGCAGAAAGATGAACCTAGACACAGACCTTACAATCTTCACACAGATTAACTCAAAATGGATCCAAGACTTAGATGTAAAATGCAAAACTGTAAAACTCCTAGAGATCACAAAGGAGAAACTTTAGGTGACCTTAGGTGTGGTGATGGCTTTTTATAAACAACCCATCAAAGAAAGAACTGGTAAAGTCATTAAAATTAAAAACTGCTCTGAAAAAGACAATGTCAAGAGAGTGAGAAGATAAGCCACAGACTGGGAGAAAATATTTACAAAAGACACATCTGATAAAGGACTGTTATCCAAATATACAAAAAAAAACCCCTTAAAACTCAACAATAAGAAAACAGATTGAGAAGCATGACAAAGACCTTAACAGAGAGCATAGCAAAGAAGGTAGGCAGACGGCAAATAAGCATATGAAAATACATTCCACATCGTGTGTCATCAGGGAGACAAGTTTCAACCACAAGGAGACACCCCTGCACGCCGATGAGAACGGCCCGAATCCAGAGCACGACGGTGCCCAGCACTGAGGGGGATGGGAGAGCAGCGGGGACTCGCACTCGCTGCTGGTGGGGACGCAACGTGGCGCAGCCGCTGCCGAAGAGAGTTGGGCAGTTTCTCACAAAACTAAATATATTCTTACCATGAGATTCAGCAATTTCACTCTTTGATTTTAACCAAAGGAGTTAGAAACTATATTCACACAAAAATCTGTACACAGGTGTTTATAGCAGCTTTATTAATAATTGCTAAAACTTGAAAAAAATAATTCCTAAAACTTGGAAGCAACCACAATGTCCTTCAGTAGGTGAACGGATTAATTAACTGGTCCATCCAGACCACAGGTGGTTCAACAGTAAAAAGAAATGAGCTATCCAGCCATGGGAAGACGCAGAGGAACCCTGAATGCATATTACTAACTGAAAGAAGCCAACTTGAAAAGGCCACATGCTTATATGATTTCAAACGTGACATTCTGGAAAAGGCAAAACTACAGAGAAAGTAAAAGGATCAGTGGTTGTCAGAGTTTAGAGGGAGGGAGGATGAACGGGTGGAGCACTGAGGATTTTTAGGGCAGTGACACTACTCTGTGATGCCATCATGGTGGATAGATGACATTATACATTTATCTAAACCCATAGAACGTACACCACCAAGAGTGAGCCCTAATGTAATCTATGGACTTGGGTAGTAATGATGTGTCCATGTAGGTCCATCCATTGTAACAAATGCACCACTCTGGTGTGGATTTTTTTAAAGATTTTATTTATTTATTATTTGGGGGGAAGGGGTAGAAAGGGACAGAGAAGGACAAGCAGTCTCCATGTTGAGCGCAGAGCCCCTTCAGGGCTTGATCTCAAGACCCTGAGATCATGACCTAAGCCGAAACCAAAGGTCGGACGCCCCACCACTGACGCCCCACCACCACCCAAGCACCCCTCTAGTGGGGATGTTGTTGATGGGGGAGTCTGTGCCTATGGGGGGGTGGTCAGGGAGTCTATGGGAAATCTCTGTTCCTTCCCCTCAATTTTGTCGTGAACCTAAAACTGCTCTAAAAAATAAAGTCTTAATTTCAAAAGTATTAAAGGCAAAAGATCTAGAAGAGCTAACATAATACTGAAGAACAAAGTTGGAGAACTCTTCCAAAATTTGCTATAAAGCTGGAGTAATAAAAATAGCATGGCATTGAGGAAAGAATAGACACAGATCAATAGAACAGAACTGAGAACCCAGAAATGGACCCACATAAATACAGTCAGTTGATGTTTGACCAAGAAGCAAAACCAGTTTAGTTGTGTCAGGATAGTCTTTTCAACAAATAGTGCTGGGAAATTGGACATCCATCAATCATCATCATCATCATCATCTATACAATGACATTACCCTTTTCACAAAAATCCACTCAACAGGTAAGATGGAATTTTAAAAAAAATTTTATTTGAATTCAATTTAGTTAACATAGATAAGTTGGAATTTTTAAAATAAAAAAATCTGCTTTGTGAAATACACGGTCAAAAGAATCAAAACGCCAGTCACATATAAGATAGGAAATATTTGATAAATGACTTATATCCAAAATATACAAAGAATTCTTAAAAATCAATGATAAAAATAGAAACTCCCATAAAGTTGTCAAAATATCTGAATAGAGACCTCAAAGAGTAGATAACAGCAAATACACTCATAAAAAGAAGATTAGCATCGTTTGATATTATGGAATTGCAGATTACAGCACCAGTATCCCAGTATGCGTACATTAATGGGTCTGATAAACGAACAAACGAACTTCACTGGACAGCTGCCCATGAAGGTGCAGACCCACAGGGGGTCTCCTCATGGCTGGCAGGAAGACAACATGGTGCAGCTCCCGTAGAAGACAGCTTAGCGGTTTCTTACAAAACTAAACATAATTTTACCACATGATCGAGTAATTGCACTTGTTGTGTTCACCCAGTTGTTTTGAAATTTTATGTCCACCAAAGAAATCCTCCATGTAAATGTTTACAGCAGCTTTATTCATAATCACCCCAAACTGGAATCAGTCAAGATGTCCTACATCAGGTGAATGGGTACGGTGCATCCATATGATGGGAAATGATGCAGCAATAACAAGAAATGAGCTAGCAAGCAACACATGGACATGGGTGAATCGTAGATGCATGTTACTAGGTGAGAGAAGATAATCTGAAGACTTAAATGATCTTATTTAGATGACATTCTGGGCAAAGCACAACTATGGGAATGAGAAAAGGAATCAGTATTGCTAGGTGGTAGGAGGGAGGGGGGACAGCTCCCTAGATGAAGCCCAGGGAATAGTTTAGGACAATGGAACTCTTCTCTAAGATTTTGTAATGTGAATACCTGACATTGTGCATTTGTAGAACCCACAGAACTTTATAGCACAGAGTGAACATTTATGTATGCAAAATTTTCAAAAATCATTTAGGATCCCAAATGGAATGCAAAATGTGACAAAAAATAATTAAACTGTATTACAGATGCATGAAATGATCTCACTGAAAAGGGTAGGGGAAAAAGGGCTGGAAATGGCACTTTACCTCTGTGGTCTTCCTCCTCAAAACCCACAACTCAAGTCTGGTCCTGAGCAAAAACTAAACAAAACAAACTAAGCAGAAAAAAATCCCACCTGAGAGTCATTCTACAAAATACCTGATCCATAACACACAAAACTGTCAAATTCATTAAAAAAAAAAAAAAAAAAAGAGGAGGAAAATCTGGGAAACTGTCACAGCCAAGATAAGCCCAGGAAGACACGATGACTTTTATTACTTAAATTATTTCTAATTTTTTTTTACAAATTTTAAATGTAATTTAATAAACATATATATAAAAATTTCAGTGACTGGTTCTATACTGATTTCTGCATAGTTATCATGAATCAAATTATGTACTGAATGTTTTTTGTCACTTTTTAAAAATTAGATTTTCTTGGATTTTCTATTTTTATGATCAAGTTTTTGGCTCTTTATCTGTTATATCGCACTAAGTAGAGCACTAATGGGGAAGCACCTCTCTATTGCTCTTGATTTTAATAAATGACTTCCACAAATCGACATTTAAATGTTTTTTTTCCTGTTGGTTTTTGCTAGATACTTTATATTTTTAGTTTCCTTCTATCACTGTTTTTCCCAAAGTTTTTTTTCCCCACAATTAGGAATGATTTTTAAGTTCTATCCAGTGTTTGCTGTGTTTATGAGAGCCTATGCTGAGGCCTCCATCTTTAATTTGTTGATCTAGTAAATTATTTTGTTATTTTCCTGATTTTTCACTGTTACTGCATTCCTGGAGTAAATATTACTTGATCATAATCAGGGATTCTTTGGTTAGTTTTACTTATAGATTTTAATTAGTAATATTTTGTTTAGATTTTGGTAGCTATATTAATGTTTAACATTGGTCTGTGATTTTAATATTTCTATATTTATCAGGTTCGATAATAATTTGTTCTGTTTTCACAAAATGATCTGGGGAACACTTATTTTTTTTGTTGTTGCTCTTTTTTTTTTTTTTTTAAAGATTTTATTTGTTTATTTGACAGAGAGAGACACAGTGAGAGCAGGATCACAAGCAGGGGGAGAGGGAGAGGGAGAAACAGGCTTCCCACGGAGCAGGGAGCCCGATGCGGGGCTCGATCCCAGGACCCTGGGATCATGACCTGAGCCAAAGGCAGACGCTTAACGACTGAGCCACCCAGGCGCCCCATGTTGCTGCTCTTTAATAGTTTAAATAACATTGGATTTATCTGTTACTTAAATGTTAAAATCTGAAACAATCTAACTGTTTACCTCTTTTAAGGCCAGTCTTTAACATCTTTTAACTCTTACTTGGATAATAGTGTACTCAAATTTTCTAATTCTTCTTGGATTATTTTTATCATGTGTGTTTCAGCAGAGGATTATTTACCTTCTCTGTGTTTCTTCAGTTATTTTTCTGAAGTTATAGCTAATATTTACTTCTAATTATTTTAACTCTTTCGTGTGTGTATTATGTTTCTGTACCCTTAAGATTGCACATTTGCTCCCTACTTGGGTTCACATACGGTTTAATTATATTATTGTTTTGGTGAAAAGAACACCTTGTATAAAATGTATCTTGTTATCTACTTTATTTCCTGCCTATTTGATTAGTTCAATCTTTAATCTTTATTCGTTCCAGTTTCATAATCTTTATAAGCTCACTTCCTAGTCTCCTTTCATTTGTTTAGATTTTCTTTTTCTAGCTTCCCAACATGAATCTACATTTCCTGCAGATTTGTTTTTTTGTCGTTGTTGTTGATAGCAGCACTAGAGGGCTTGGGCAGCACCCCACGCAGTCATAGCTCCTGCTCATTGGTTTCAAGATAGTTTGTGATTCCAGTCTTCATTCTCTTCCTTACTCCAAGAATAGGGCAGGAATTCTTTGTTCCAACTAGATTATTAATTCTTTCTATTTTTTTCCTAATTTTAATTATTAGTTCACATGGCCTTTAAATTTTGTACATTAAAAATACATGGTTTTAAGAAAAACTATCTAGGTTTGCAGAAAAAATGATTTTTCATGTAGAAAACCTTAAAGGTTCCACACACACACCCCTGTTACAGGTAAGGAGCACATCCAGTGAAGTTGTGAGACACGAAATTCACACACAAAATTCAGTTGCATTCTAAACACTCACAATGAACAATCCCCAAAAAGAAATCAAGGAAATAATTCCGTTTACAATAATATAGAAAAGAGCAAAATAGTTAGGAATAAACCTAACCAAGGCAGTGAAAGACCTACACAAGGGAAACTGCGAAAGAAACTGAGGAAGACGTGGGAAGGCATTCTGAGCTCCTGGATTGGAAGACTTCACATTGTCTGAATCCCAGTCCTGCTCAAAGTGATCTGCAGATTTAATACAATTCTTATTAAAATCCCTTATTAAAAGAGCTTTTTTTGTGCATAATTTGCAAAATCCACCCTAAAATTGATATGGACTCTCATGGGACTGTGGATAAGCCAAATAGCTGTAAAAAAGAAGACCAGGTTGAGGACTCACATGCCTTGATTTCAAAACTTAATACAAAGCTATAGAAATCAAAAGAGTGTGGTTCTGACCTAAAGCTAGACGTATAAGCCAAAGGAATAAAACAGCCCAGGAACAAATCCTAGCTTATATGGTCAAAAAAATTTCAACAAGGGTATTGAGACCATTCGGGAAGGAAAGGGCAATCTCTTTAATCAATAGTCTTGGGAAAACTGGTTATCCATAAGCGGAAGAACAAAGTTGTACCTGACCCAACACCATATACAAAAATTTTCTTCAAGTGGATCGAGAACCTAAATGTTTGGAACTGGACTGCTATAAGTGAGAGGATGAACTATTCTAAAAAGCACACTAACCAGAGCTACCAGACTTACTGATGCCCAGTTAAATGTGAATTTCAGATAAGTGAATAATTTTTAGTGTAAACATGTCCTATAAAATATGTATATTAAAAACATATTCATTGTTCATCTGAAAGCCAAATTAAATGAGGAGCCTGTATCTTATTTGGCAACTCTATATCTGAACCAAAAAAGATGATAATAAGAAAAATTGTCTGTCTTAGGGTTATGTGAAAAGAGTAAAAAAATATCTCCTGAAAATTCACCTCAAGCAGTCCTTTGTGCAGAGTGCCCCTAAATTCCCCGGGGTTAGAAATTTCCTTACAAAGGGTCCTCTATTTCAACTTGTAGCATCAAACACAAGTCTTTTCTGAGGGAAACACCTTAAAATTAGGCTTCAGAGAATTTCCACAGAAAACATTTAAGAAACATGAGCTCAATTTTAAAGTAAATTGTAATATTAAGCAAAAATCAGCAGGGGCAAACAGAGAGACTATGATTTTTTTATATAACATACACACACACACACACACACACTTTTATACAATATATATATACACTTGCTTAATGTGTTTTTAAAACTCAATGGGAGAAGAGTAAGTAGGAGAACTGACAGGACCTGACCTCAGGAACTACCACACAGCTTCAGTGATCAGAACAGTGTGGCGCTGGCCAAAGAACAGACGGATGGATCAATGGGGCAGAATGGGCCTAGAATAGACCCGCTTACACACAGTCTACTAATCTTTGGCAAAGGAGCAAAGATAGTCTTTCCAACGACCGGTGCTGGGACAACTGGGCAGCCACATGAATGTAGACACAGACCTCACACCCTTCAAAACATTAACTGAGAATAGATTATAGACCCAAATGTAACATGCAAAACTATAAAATCCTAGAGGACAACACAGGAGAGAGTCAGATGGTCTTGAGCTTGCCGGTGACTTTTTAGACCCAACACCGAAGGCACGGTCTACAATAGAAATAAGGAATTCACTTAAATAAAATTAAAAACTTCTGCTACATGAAAGACACTTAGGAAAATGAAAAATAAGCCACAGACTGGAGAAAATATTTGCAGAATTCACATCTCATAAAGGACTGGTGTCCAGAATGTATAAAGTGCTCTTATAACTCAGCACTAAGAAAACAAAGAACCTGATTAGAAAATGAGCCAAGGATCTGAACACCTCAGCAAAGAAGATGTACAGATGGCCAGTCAGTGTATCATGTGATGCTCCACACCGTTTGTCGTCAGGGAGTCGCAAATTCCAACAATGGGACGCCACTGAGCATCTATCGGAAGGGCCAGACTCCAGAGCCCGACATACCAAATGCTGGAAAACAGGTGTAGCAACAGGAACTCTTATCGGAGCTTCTGGGTTGCAGGACGGTGCAGCTTCTTTAGCAGACAGTTGGGTGGTTTCTTCCAAAACTAAGTATATTCATTATAAGATCCAGCAAATGTGCTCCCTGGTGTTTACCCCAAAGAGTTGAAAACATGTCCACACAAAACCCTGCAAACAGATGTTTATAGCAGCTTTATTAATAATCTCCAAAACGTGGAAGCAACAAGGTGAGTGGATAAATAAACTGTGGTCCATCCAGAAAATGGGATAGTCTGTGATGAAAAGAAATGAGATGTCTAAGCCCTGAAAAGACATGGAGGCTCCTTGAATGCACATTACCACGTGAAAGAACCAGTCTGAAAAGACTGCGTATTGTGTGATTCCAACTTTATGACACCGGAAAAAGCAAAAATATTGGGGCAGTGAAAAGACCAGTAGTGTCAGGGTTTGCGGGGGTGGGGGGGTGAATAGGTCGAATACAGGTGATTTTTAGGGCAGTGAAACCGTTTTGGATGACATTATAATGGCGAGTACATGTCGTTATAGATCCGTCCATTACAGATGTGTACGTTGAATGTACAACAGCAAGACTGAACCCTAATGGACTTTGTTAACAGTAATGCATCAGGATCGACGCATCAGCAGATGGCTCTGCACGACCCACAAGATGTTAATCATAGAGGAAAGTGTGTGTGTGTTTGGGGGCGAGGAAGGGAGTGCACCCTACTTCTCTGTAGTTTCTGCTCAGATTTTCCGTAAAGCTTAAACTGCTCTACGAAATGAAGTTATTAGTTTAAAAAATTGCGAAGGCTATTGATAGGGGTATGACAAAAAAATGAAAGAATACCCAAAACAACAGATAGATTTAAAAAAAATAAAAACAAATTACACTAAACAGAAAATATTTGCTATTTGGAATGAAAAACTCAGCAGATGGATTCAACAGCACATTACGCTCCAACTGGAGAGAGAATTTGAGAATTAGAATATAGAGTTGAAAAATCGCCTGGCCTCCAGCATGGGGATAGGAAGATGGAAAGATACCTGGTGTTAACTGATGCAGAGGATATGGAGATATTCAGTTATTTTTAATCATTATCTGGTAGGAGGTAAAACAAACAAATAAACAAACACCAAGTGATAAGGGTTGGTGATTTTTCAGAATTGAGAAAAGACGAAAGTTCTCACATTCAGGAGGCCTGCCACCACTCCATAGGGATAAATTAAAACAAACAAAAAAATGAAATACATTATATCAAAGATATTTTAAAACTGCTAACAAAAATATCTATCAACCTAGAAATTTCTAACTATGAAAGTATCTTTGTAACAAAAGGATAAAACCAAAACATTCTCAGCCCAATGTAAACTTAAGAGAGTTTACTACTGTCCAATCCTCACAAAGGGCGCTTCCAAGGACACTCTGCCGGAAGCCCACAGGCATGTCTAACACACTTTGGTGATATAGAATGACAATGAAAATGTTTAATTCATACAGTTACAAAACTTTACAGAAATTAAATTTACATTAACAATAGCAAACGCATTTATAAGATTGTTATATTGTTGGAAAGGACAGTAAAGTAAAATAACTGTAGTCTTCACAATGTTCAAAAGGCACGGCAAGTTTTTTGGAATTGTTCCTAAAGGAAAAGAACTAGGGTGCAGGGTGCCTGCCTTCCAAATTACTGAGAGAGAGAGAGGGAGAGGATGGAGGGAGGAGGGAGAGGGGAGGGAGGGAGAGGGAGAGAGAGAGAGACAGAGAGGGAGACAGAAGGAGAGAGAATTAAGAAAGCAACAATAGAAAATTATGTTTTAAAAAAGAAGTAAGAAGCTGAAAGTAAAAATGAGAGGTAAATTTGAATATTCTAGTTCTCACAATAGATAGGAATGGAATAAGCGTGTCAGGGTAGGCTTCATATACAAAGGTGCTCTTTAACCAAACAAAATACCTTGGAATTAATCTAGCAAAATATGGGGAGAACTGTGGAGAAAATAGTAGAGCTTCGTTGAAAGATGTTAACAAAGAGCTAAATACATGAAGAGATTGCCTTGCTCAGAAATCAGAACACCGAGGAAAAAAGATGTCACTTCCTCCCAAATTTATGTAAATGTTCGTACCTCTGCTCCCACCACACCGACAAGGACTTTGGCAAGCGGATTCTAAAATCTGTAGGGAAGAAAATGTGAAGAACGCCCCAGTGTCCCAGGCTCCAACACAGAAGGCGGGCTGGGCTGGTGGTGAGGAGGGGTGAGGAGGGCCGAGCACCGGGCTCCAGCGCAGGCAGCGGACCGGGGGGCCCAGTAAAACACAGAAATGTTATCCGGGTGTTGGACTCAGGGCAAAAGGATGCCTGCATGTGTCCTCGAAGTCACAGCAGACGTGCTCCCCAGAGGGACCCACTAAGATGCAGATTCCTGGGCCTCACGCCAGAACCAGGATCCCCGGGACGCGGGCACTCTGCTGCCACAGGCCCTCGGTGGGACTCCAGGCTCAGGTCCGAGGAGCCCTGCCTCACAGAGCGGTCCAGCGCCGGCCTCGGGCCGTGGGGGCATAGAGTTTCCTTGGACTCGCTGCTTCTCATTGACAGGGACTCAGGCCCCATCACGGGAGATGCTCACTTGCAGCCAGCTGATACGGCACACATGACCTTGTCTCCGTGCAAAGGCAGTGATTTCTGTGCTGCAGAGAAGAGGACTGCCAGGGTGACAGTCTCTGGGCCCTGTAAGAGGGTAACCGGTTTTGCATCTAACTTAGTCCTGTTCGCCTCCCATGACTTCGTACCCAACTGACCGCTTCTGCGGCAGCCCTTGCATCTCCTGAACTAGCTCTGCATTTCACCGGCTCCCGCCCGCAAGGTTGACTACAGCTTTGACAAATGCTCACTGTACGCATCTATAAAAAATGCTTTTAACTCTTTGAAAAGTGCACTCAGACACGGAAGAAAGTAGCATGACAAAGGAGCAAGTAGAAACAGACTATTTAATCATTGGTGTTAGAAAATTGGTTATCCATAGGGGGGATGAAATTGTCTCCCGGCCCCCCACCCCCCATCGGCAAACTCGGACCAAGTCTAGTCGTGCACTGAGAACATCAGTATGAATGACAAAACTTTAAAGCTCTCACAAGAAAAATCCGTATAATAATTTTACAACCTTGAGATGGGGGAAAGGTATTAAGCTAGTCACAGAAAACAAACCTTGAAGGAAAAAAAAAAAAAAAAACAACAACCAGGAAACAAAGCAAGAAAGTCAACTACATTAAATTAAGAACTCCTATGTCTCAACATATACAAGGAAACCAGTGGAAAGACAAGCCCTAAACTGGGAGCACAGATTGGCAACACATTTAACTAACAAAGGATTAATCATCAAAATATATTAAAAAGAAAAAACTTTGCCAAATCAGTAATAAAAAGGCAAACAACCTAATAGGTTCACAGCAGAGGAAAAAATATGGCAAATAAACACATGAACAGATGCTTAACCTCATTAGTAATCTGAGAAATGCAAATTAAAACTATAATGAGATACCATTTGCACCCACCAGATTGGCAAAAGTTAAAAAGTCTGACAATACTACTTGTTGGTGAGGATGGATCCTTGCGAGCTCTTTGGCTCTGCTGGTAAGAGTGTCAACTGGCGCAATCCCTTTGGAAACAATTGGATATTATGTAGCCAATTCCAGGATCCTGCAGCTCCGTTTCTGCAGCTACCCCAGATACATCCCTGCACGGGTGCATGGGTCCAGGGGCAGCATGAACCGGAGCGTGCATGGGAGCACCAGCGAGGAGCTGGTAAATGCTGACCCACAGAACAGACAAGAAGCGGGGTGTTTCCACATGGAGCACCCCGCGGCGGTGATGATGGACCTCGGCTACGGGTACCAGCAGCATCCCGGGATGCGGTTTATTGTAGCAGAGCTGAGATGAGTGATCATCTTGAGGATGCGGTTTATTGTAGCAGAGCTGAGATGAGTGATCATCTTGCAACAACAGCAACATGATGTAAAGCCACTTTTCTTTCTGATGCTGTTGGGGTGTCTTTGCAGTACACATCTTGAAAGTCGTTTGCTACCAAAGTAAAATAAATGTCTCCAAAAGGAAAATAGTATCCCTTCTTACTTTTTATTTTCTGTTGATTCTTTCAATTTGGTATTTTAAAAGGTATTACTTAGTCCCTGGAAGGGGTTAATTATGCCCTGCTAGCCACCACATTTTTTGAGCATGTTAACATAACATAACATAACAAAAACTGAAAGACCAGGAAACTCAAACAGAAAAAACCCACGTGTGCAGGATTCTGGTCATCACTATCACATGGTCGTGTATTGACAGACCTTTGTGTCTGGTTTATCTACGTTTTCATGACCCCCACACAGTGTTTTGATATCATGAAAGGGACAGTAGGAATAAAACATACCTATCCTTGCATGTGAAATTTGAAAGAAAAATTTAAGTGAAGATAATTGTGAATTTCTATATCACAAATGATGGGATGCTTAAGATAGAGTAAATTAATCATACAAAAACTCGCAAGACAAGTTTGCATCCTTATTGAGCTGGGCATTTATTTTAATTTCTGTGTTCCTTGTAGTTTGTATTTTTGAGAATCGCCTTCCTCCGGCATTCTCTGCTTTCTGCCATCCTGCCACGGTTTGCTCAAGCATGACTGCCCGCCACTAAATGAGCACCATGTGGCTGCTCTTGACCATTTAAAGGGAATGTTGCAAAAGCATATGCACTGAGAGTGTTTACAAAATCATCTGGGGGCAGTGTCCCTGCTTGGAAAAGATGATTGTCACATATAAAAAAAAAGTGTTCTTTTTTACACTATCTCCCAAAATCTCACTTTAAGCCCCAGATAAATTTGTTGGGAGGAAACAGTTCAGAAAAAAAATATATATATTGTTCAATATAAAAGAGAAAGAACAATGGTTGACTCTGGAAACAGTGCAAAGCCAGCAGATTAGAGCCTGGACAGAAGCCTGAAATACGTACAATTTAAAATTCTCCTTTTCCTTTCCTCTCTCCCCATCCCAACCCCAATTTAACTCGGCTTCTCCTGGCTTATTTCTCTCAGCTAGGGAGATGAGAGGAGTCTACTGAAATAATGAAACACATGGATGCAAAATAACCCCAAAGATGGGAAAGCTGAAAATGCAAGATTGATAAAGTAATTTTAATTTGGTTCTACATATGTTAAGGTAGTTAGGGTGACTTTTGTGAAGGAGTCCAACTGTGTAAAGACAGATGTGCAGAAACTGATTAAGCACACACAGACACACCCTCCCAAGGCTGGTGCGCGCTCTCTCTCCACTGAGGCGATGCGTCTGGATCTCAGAGCACTCTGTGCTCTTTTCGCAACCCCGGCGTCTCACATAAGGTTCTGAGAAATTGCTTCTCATTCACTGTGGATGCTGCAAAGCCACGAACATCTCTTGGTGTGGTACATGTATGATGTGAAAAACGATGGGGCGGCTCTCAGCGATCCTCTCCGGCTCAGCAGGTGCGGGGGCACGGCGTGAGGCCTGGACGGAAGGACGGGCAGGGGACAGAACCACAGACAGGCGAGGAGCGTTAGCTCAGCCCTTAGCTCCTGAAGTGAAGTCTCTCCGCTCGAGCAGCTCCAGAATTCGTTTTCCCTCCTCAATCTGCCCTTACTGTTACTAATGTTCAAAAGCATCGCAGATGAAACGAAGGCTCCCGCTGCTGCATTGATCGCCGCTGCGGTCGGGCCGGAGATGCCCAGACTGCACGCGCTCTCGCCGGCGCGGCCGGGCCCCCGCTGCTCTGCCCTCCGCACGGTCCGGGGCCACCTGGTGTCCAGGCGAGCGGCTCGGGGATCAATATGGCGGCAGGAGCAGCGGGGGGAGGCTCGTCTGAAATCGCATGACCCGATAAAGGCAAAGACAAGGCAGTTGCTCTGTGTGAGGGCTTTCTAGTCACACTGCAGCAAGATGTGGATTTCCCTTTAGGGTCTTCAGGACAGGAGGGGCTGCAGGCAGCATCGCCCCTCTGAGGTCAGAAGGGAGAGGAGGCTGAGGTTAGGGAAGGAAGCACTGGCCAGACTGAGGTCAGAAGGGAGAGGAGGCTGAGGTTAGGGAAGGAAGCACTGGCCAGACTGAGGTCAGAAGGGAGAGGAGGCTGAGGTTAGGGAAGGAAGCACTGGCCAGACTTCGCTGCGCTTCTCCGAAAAGATGAGAGATTTGAGATTCACAAGCACACAGGTAACGGTCGCAGGGCCTCTGCATCCTTCTCCACAGTGTGCTCTAGGAAGATGTCAGGTGCGATCTTGTAACGTGCTGTGGGATTCCTGGCAGCACACTGGGCAGACAGGTTTATGCAAATCTCTGCTGTGATGATTACCAAGGCATGGTATCCCTTGCTCCCTTTAGCTTGAAATCATTTCCCTTTAAGACTAGGGACCAGACATCCCCTCTGAGAATCTCAAGCCCTGACGGGAAGGGACCATGAAATTCCCCTAGGTAAGCTCATGGTTTTGAAGATCTCAGAGCTCCAGGGAGATGAAATGCTTGGCCCGTGGTCTCAGAGCAAAGCACCAAGCTAGGAAGCCCGGTTTCCTGGTTTGGTGCCGTTTCCAGGAATTGTCCTTTGTGCTTTCTTTCATCTGTAAACAGTAGAGTGTGCCAGGCTCCAAGGAAATCTCGTGCATAAATTAATCAACATTTACCTAGCACAGTGATGTACAAAGCACTGGAATTCACCAATGCAGAAAGCAACATTCTGCTTACTCCCAAATGTCAACTGATGTTACTACTAACACTATCCTTTGAAAAGCAAACTGGTTTATCACACGTTCACCAGCCCGAGCATTTCTAGCCATCTGTGTTTCTGACAAGTAGGAGTGTGATTACAGAGGGCATTTAGCGGGGTTCCAAAACTTCACGCAATCCTCAGGGAACACCGGCCTCTGCATAAGTTTATTTCTATATGTTCCCTTTGTGCAAAGCGAGTTTCATCTGATACATGAGTTCTTAACTCTTTGCTTTGCGTGTTCCCCAAGGTCAGGCATCCGGCCTCCCATGCACCTGTTAAAAGCATACCTTCTCATCTCGTTCCATGGGTCAAACATCTCATTGGCTCACTGTGGGCACATGTAAGTGCACCTGCCTCGGACAGGTGCATCCCCTAAGAGTGGGATAGCAGGTCACAGGTGGTTGTCATGGTTTGTAAACCTGAGGGCTCTCTCCTTGGCTTGCAGATGCCCATCTTCTTGCTGAATCCTCCCTCACATGGTCATCCTCTGTGTGTAAATATCCCTGGTGTGTCCAAGTGTGCAAATTTCCCCTTCTTATAAGGACTCCAGTCACATGCATTAGGGCCACCCTAATGACCTCATTTTAACTCAGTCACCTCTTTAAAGGCATTACCTCCAGATTCAGTCACATTCTCAAGTCCTGGGGTTAGGACTTCAACACAGGAACTTATGAAACACAATTCAGCCTGTAACACGCATCCACAGCAGAATCTGTTATATCAGGTATTTTCTCCCCATCCTAGAGGAGGTGAAATGGTATCTATTTTGCATTTTCCTGATGACTAATAAAGCTGAGCATATTCCATGAGCTTACTGGACATTCTTGTATTTCCTTTTCTGATATGACTTTTATTGCCCATTTTGAAAAATTAGGTTGTTTTTCTCCTATTTTGTATTGAATAGCTTTATATATCTTCAATAAAAGTATATGCAACAAAATACATGTTTTGCAAATATTTTTCCCAATTTGTGGTTTGTTTATTCATTTTTCTTAACAGCATCTCTTGATTAAATCAAATTTTTCATTTTATAATTAGTGCTTGTTTTTTCCATTTAAGAAATATTTGTCCTCCTTAAGTTTGTGAAGATTTATGGGTCTACTTTTTGTGTTTAGGTCCATCACAAATCAATTCTGTGTGTGAAATGATGTGATAGTTTAAGTTCACTTTCTATTTGTGTCTGTTTACTTGTCCCAAGATTTTCCTTTCTTCTTTGAATTATCTTGGCACATTGCTTGAAATAAATTGACTATATATGTTTGTTTCCATTTCATGGTTATCTGTTCTATTGGTCTGTTATCTATGATTATAGAAATAATTACACTATCTTTTTTTTTAGGAAAATGAATGGCATGTGTTTATTCAGTAAAATTCAATTGAATTCACTAAAGTTCAATTGAAACTATGTTTTCAAGAGCAGTAGACCTACACAGTATTTTAATGTAGCACTTAGTACATGAACAATATTAAGAAAACTCTAAAAATTACACTATCTTGATTAATCTAGTTTTCTACCTAAGACCTGAAATCAGCTAGAGTGAGTCTTTTAATTAGTCCTTCATTTGTTTTGGTTATTTTTACATCATTTGTATTTCCATGCGGATTTTAGAATCAGCTTATTAATTTCTTGGAAAGCCAGCTGTGATTTTGATGGGCTTGAGTAAATCATTGGATTGATTTGGGGAGAATAAACATCTTCATCATATTGTGTCTTCCAATCCATGAATATGGTGTACCTCTAACTTCTTTCAGCAAAGTTTTGTAGTTGTCAGTATGGATTGATTCTTAGGTATTTGATTTTTATAATTCTATTGTAAACTCTAATTTTAAAAATTAAATTTCCTTTTTGTTCTTTGTACTGTGTAGAAATTATTGCAATATCACATTATATGTTTTTTTTTAAAGATTTTATTTATCTATTTATTTGACACAGAGAGAGAGCGAGAGAGAGAGCGTACAGAAGCAGGGGGAGGGGCAGGCAGAGGGAAAAGGAGAAGCAGGCTCCCCTCTGAGCAAGGAGCCTGAAGTGGGGCTCGATCCCACGACCCTGGGACCATGACCTGAGCCTATTTTGACCTTGTAGTTGAGACCTATGTAAATCCACATATTAATTCAGGCAGACTTTATTTTGGTTTAATTTTTTTGAGGTTTCATGTCTTCTGCAAATAACAAGATTTTAATTTTTCATTTCCAATCCACGTGTCTTTTCTTTTCTTGCCTATTTCTCTAGGTAAAATATCACACTGAGGTGGTAAGAGCAGATGTCCTTGCTTTCCTGACCAGTTGGGGGAGACCTGACAAAAACATTAAATGAAGAAAAATTATGGACCAGTATCTCTTATGACCATAGAAACCAAAATCTTAAGCAAAATACTAGCAAATTCAACGCAAAATACATGAAAAAATAATATACCACCACCAAAAGAAGATATTTATAAGAAGGCAAAGTTTATATAACTTTTAAATAAAGTAAATCATTCCATAATTTTATAAAATTCTGCACCTGTTCATGATAAACTCTCAAAAAACCAGGAATAGAAAAATGCTTTCCTAAACCAATAAATGTTATTATGTGCAAAAAAACCCTATGGCTACAATCATAGTTAGTGGTGAAGTGTTGAGTGCTTTCATCCTGGGATCAGAGAGACCTCTTTACAACAGCCTTTTGTTTGCCAACATTGCGTTCAATGTCTTAGCAAGTATTACAAGGAAAGAGAAGAAAGCAAAGGATATTGAAATTGGAAAAGAAGAAAAAAACCCATCTTTTTCCTCAAGTATCATAATTGTGTACTTAGAAAGTACAAAGAAACCTACAAACACATGTAGAAATGGCAAGTAAAATAAAAAGCTTTCTGAATACAAAGGAACATATAAAATTCAATTATGTTTCTATATACTACCAATCTTCAGGCAGAAAAGTAAACTTCAAAACAATATTATGTAAAATGTTAATTTAAAAAAATAAAATACTCAAAAGAAATCTAACAAAAGTTGTACAAAAATTGTATACTGAAAAATTTGAAACATTCCTGAGGGAAATTAAGAAACGCTTAGTGAATAGAGGATGCTCCGTGTTCATGGATCTTAATATGCAACATTTTGAAGATGATGGTATTTCGCATTCAACTATACATTCAATGCAATTCTTATCAATATTCCAAGACTTTTTTTGTGTGTGTGAAAACTGACAAACTGATGGTAAGTGTGTGGTCAAAGGAGGTA
Source organism: Phoca vitulina (assembly GCF_004348235.1). Lineage (NCBI taxonomy): Eukaryota > Metazoa > Chordata > Mammalia > Carnivora > Phocidae > Phoca > Phoca vitulina. Next base: position 1,590,102 of record NW_022589730.1, read on the forward strand.
ACATAACATTACTTTAAATTCTTGGAGTAATACTGAAATAGAAAAAAAAACACATTTCAATATAGAAAAAGAAAACAAAATATGAGCGGTCACTCCACCAGATAGCATAAATTAATGAAATTTATGGCAGTTGAGACAGTACAGTATTGATCTTCAAGAAACAATAGGCCAATGAGATTAGGCTCATGTGTGCGGCAGACCCGCGCATGCGCTGTTCTGTAGAGCCGAGGTCTGCGCTGGTCGGCCTTGGGGGCCTCGCTGTCGGTAACAGGTGCTTGAGGAGTTGGATATTCACAAGGGGGACAGTGAACCCCGACCCCTTCCTGACACAGGCACAAATATAATTTGAGATGGACAAACCTAAGTGTGAATGTCAGCAAAACTGTAATGGGGTAAACCATACCTAAACATAAAAACTAAAGTAAAAAGGGCAAAAAAGCTACCCTCATATAAATATTTTATAACATCTCACCCAAACTGTCTCCTTTCATGCCTTCCATATGCATTTAATGTAGTTCTGTCTGATTTAGGTTTATTATGATATTTGCTTTTCTATTAGTGCCATCTGTCTTTGTGTTTCTTTGTTTCATTTTTCCTGTCTTCTTTGGAATAATCGAATATTTTTTAGTCGTCTGTTTTAATTCTTATTTTGGATTTTTAACTTTATGTATTTATGTTCCTTTTCTACCTATTTCTCTAGAGACTACAACGTGTGTCTTTTACTTCTCGTTATCTATCTAGACTTATAATTGTACTACTTGATGGAAAATGTAAACTTTTATGTAGTGTCATGTGACTTAAAGAAATTGAGAGACTCAAAGAAAAGTATGTTTCTACTTGCCATTTTCATGCTTTTGTCTCTTCCTGTGGATCTGCTGTGGTTTTCCTTTGGCCTGAAGAGCTTACATTAGTATCCCTACTAAGGCAGGTGTGCTGGCCATGAACTCTTCTAGTTTTCTTTTACCTGAAAAAAAAAAAAATCATTTTCGCTGGATGTAGAATTCTGGTTTCATTGTTTTCCCCCGTTGGGAAACCAGTTTCCTTCTGTGCCATCTCGTACTTTGCTTTTCAGCATATTTTCCTTGTTTTTCAGTACTTTGAATATTTTATGTCTCGATGAGGTTTTATTTTTGTTTTTGCATTTGTATTGATTGAGTTTCATTGTTTTTCTGGATCAGTGGGTTGATTTCCTTCATCAATGTGAAAAAATTATCACCATTCTCCTTTGAAGTATTTCTTCTGCCCTGTTCACGCCTCCCCTTCTGGGTCTGTCATTAGACCTATGTCCAGTGGTATTGGCTTGCAGAGCTTAGGCTCCCAGTCCTGCTCTTACTATCATGGGCTTCCCATCATGACTTTGATGATGCATTCCTTCTTCGTGCTCTGGATAATTTGTAATGCTCTGTCTTCTAAATTTATTAATTTCTTACAAATAGTTTTAATCTCTCCAGTGAACTTCCTCATCTTTTCACAGATGTGGTTCACTGCCCCCACTCTATCATAGTGTTTTAAGTTCGTATCTTATGATTCCCTCACTGGGAGTTCTCTGTCTTCTCCTATAACATTTTCTTGCTTCTACATTTGTCTTTTAAGTTTTTAGTGTGTGCCTCGCATTGCATATCAAACAACAGTAGAGATTAAAATAAGTAATATTCACCCAGCAGCCAGCATGCCCTTTGTGCGTGAGGCTGGTGCCCTGGGGCACCTTGTCCGCCGAACCTGCAGTTGAAATCAGTGATTGTCTTTGTTGTAGCTTGGTAAGGTCTTGGCCAACACTGGCTTGGGATCTGAAGGAAGTATCAAGAAGAATGTACCCCCCGTGAGCTCTGTGTGCTGCAGAGCTCTAAGACCTCCTCCAGTCCTTGTGGATCCCAGCAGCTGTTAAACTAGTTAGGTGGCAGGGGTTTGGGTTGCCGAGAAATTTTTCTGCACCCTTGGAGATCGCTCTGTGCAGCGCACTCCTTGTTTTGGAAAGCAGTTAGTTTGGGGGTACCGGGATTTACGCTTTCATGCCAGCCTACACATGGGCAAGAAAAGTCCTTTGAAATTTCACTAGTTTCTCCTTACTCCCTAAATATGGTGGATTCTCCTTCTTCCTGTCACTCCCCCAGAACTGAAAGAAGATGTGGCTATTTTCTGGCTTAGAGAGGACTAATTAATTCCTAGGTTAAAGCCTATGTGGTTTTCTATGCATCTTTAGCTCTTTGATGGGTGTTGAAAACTATGGTTTTGTAGATTATCCAAATTATTCTCATGGTTTGAGTGGAAGCAGCCTCCTGTTTCTCTCTCGATCCTAAATGAAAACAGAAGTCCAGGTGCTTTCTTTTACATATTGTTAGAACACGGTCTTGTATGAAGGTACGTGACCGTGAAATTTATCATCCAAACAGGAACATTGTTCAGAGTTTGGAAATGATAAAAACAACTAAAATCATGTAACAAAGTGTTTACATATTGATTGACAATTTGGTTTAATTTTATTGATAAATTTATAAAATAGGCTCATTCAAAACCATTGTAAAATGAAATTATTTCTGAAACATAAATATGGTGTGTCTGTATAAACTAAGCAAATTGTTTAAAATCCCTGTTTATATCAGCTATGTACACATTAAGGAAACAGTATAATTGGAGAAGCAGTATAATTACGTATTCTTGGTACGTGCCCATGAGGTAATCAATTTCTAAGGCATCCATGTCTCTGTACCAATGTCTTCATGTTATTCTGATGATTTAAAAAGATCTCTCTGCTTTAAATTTTTCACATAATTGCTTTTAATCATTCCTCAGAAGTTGAATTTTATGATTAAGTTTGAAGTTATTAACATTTTCAGTGGACTCTTCCACAAACCATATATATTATATATATATATTTATACACATATGTATATGTGTATATATATATATATATATATACTATATATATATATATATTTTTTTTGTAGAAAAGTATCTCCTTCATAAATACTGGAATACTTGGTAGGCTCTGCTGAGTAGAACATGTTTTCAATTATATTGTTTTATATTGAGATAGGTACATATTTCAGTCTCTGTATTTTCTCAATTACTCTCTTTTCCTCTTTATTCAGGGGCAAAAAAAAACCCAAACTAATAAATATAACAAAACATAATAACATCTCTGAAATCAAGGTACTGTATTTGTGATTCCTTTATACATTTTTCCAAATTCAGATAATATAAAATTATAGGTCAATTTCATTCTTTCTGAACTCAGAATATAAATGAATATAATTAGTAATAGAAGGTCCATTGGAAAGTATTTATTATAAATTGAGATATTCTAAACACAATTATTTAATTTCAAAACTAAATCTTGCACATTCTTTGAGTTCTTGGCATTTAATTTGTTTGGCTTCTGTCTTGCTTTATGGGGATATTTTTCTATGTCTCCTCTTTGCAAATTTTTTTTTGAAAGGTGTGAGGTAGGAGTAGGTTAATAATGCAATTCACTAAACCTTCAAAAGCAATGGTTTTTTGGGAAAAGGTTTTATGAAAGGGGTTGGTTAAGTATCTAAATAAATGTTCACTAATGTTTATAATAAAACTGTAAGGAAGTAATTTAGAAAATACCAGATTTCATCATAAGACACTTGGGTTGATAACCAAAAGAGCGCTTTAATGCTCAAACAAGTGTTATGTCTGATTGAGGACAGGTAGTGAAGACCAAAAGTGCCGACTATATGCTGAAATATCTTCTATATTCAGCATTAGTTTCTTCACAAAGATTTCATAGTTCAGTTATTTTGTGTGATATAGAATAGTATTAAGTCCTTGCAAGCACGACCTCTATTTCCACTGCTGGAATAGCACACCTTCCCCGGGCGTGGTTATGAATGAGGCACAACAACCCATTTTTGACATTTAGTAAGTAAGAATATTATTTTTATCATAATGCTGTTTTCCACCAAAACTTGTATTTTTATTATCACAAGAAAACAAATAATTTTATATTAAATGTTAACATCTAAATGTATAGCATTCACAACAACCTCACAAATTTCACGTTCAATAGGATGAACTTAAAGTTTTGATTCTGAGAAGTGGATAAAAACATTACTTGGTTTCTGAAAATAACAACTTCTCTGTTTAAACCTGCTAATGATGGTGCTGGGAAACTGGCCTTCTTCCACTCTGTGAATCTCTCCTGCTCAGGAGCCAACCACTTCTGCTTTGCCTTCAGCGTACACGAGAAGGCTTGGAAGGAGACCTGCTCAGTGCTGGGGCGGAAGAACTGACCTGGCCCAAGTGAGAGGCTGCACTTCACGGAGCGGGGCGCCAAGGTCTCCAGAGCAGCTGAGGAGGAAAATCGTGTCTTTGGGACCAGTCTTCTGAGGACACTGATGACTGTTTTGCAAGATGGTGGAGACCCGTTGGGAGATCTGTACGTTCAGACCTTTGGACTAGATGTGGCCGGGGCCTCCTTCCGTGTGGACACAGCGCGGTCCTCCGGAAAGGAGTTGCGGCCACGACTTGCTTTCTGCCCCGCTGCAGTGATGGGGGTGGGTGCTGAGGGCGGTGCTGGGGCTGCAGCTTGGGGGTGACCCCTGATCCCGTTAAATCCAGGCCATCCAGGGGGTGGACGCCAGAGCGTCGATAAGCCCACGCTGCCCATCACCAGCCGTGTTCAAACAGAAACTCGGGTCCCATCATTTTTACCGTGGGGCTCAGACAACACGCCGGCATTTTCTGTCTCTGAAATTTTTTAAAACTATTGATCGGCCAGCGATGGTCATGATGCGGTTTTTGGTGATTTGGAACAATTTCTGATTTCTCTTTTCTTTGACACCTTTGCTGGGGGAAAAGGCGATATTGCTGTCCACTCACCGAAAGTAGAGTTTAAAGACCGTGGGCAGATGAGCCACTTCCTTCCCTGGCAAAAGAGGCCCTACAAGAGAGGCTGGTGAGAGGGTCAGGGTATTGGAAAGTAGCCATCCGCCGCTCAAATCCTGAAGGAAAGGCAAGCCCAGGACGCGGGGGACGGCACTTTGGCCTCTGGGTCTTAGGGAGGGTTCAGACACCTGCTGGCCCCAAGCGCCTCCCCTCACTTCCTCCCCTCCTGTCAATGCCCTTCAGTTGATACCGGGACATCATGGGGCCACCCTGACAGTTTTCTGTGGCAGTCTCAAGGAGAACGAAGCCTTTCTTATCACTGTCCTCTCCACTCCTCCCTCCAGGGAACTGCAGACTGCTAAGGGCACCGACCCTGGCTTCAAAGGGGTTGGATCAGACCCTGCCTGGCAGGGTCACCTACTGTGGAGGTGACACCAAACTCTCGGGGACCCAGTGGGGCACACTCAGGTCAATGAACGTGGCTGGCGCACAGTCAGCTCTCAGCTGCTCTGGGTGGCAACGTAATTTGCTCATTGCATTTGGAGGTGGGGAGATGTGCAGCAAACAGCCTTTGAGCTCATCTGCACTGAGAGGAGTCTCAATGCCGTCCTGTCCCGTCTGGCCCCCAGGTAAGAAGCCGAGGGCCGGGGGGTGTCAGGAACTGCTTGAGGTCTGAATGCCTCGGATTCCCAGTTGGGAGAAGCCCCCCGCCTTGGGCCTGTCACTGTGGGGCTGGGGACCGGTGGGGAGGGGAGGGGGCCGAGGAGGGGAGAGTGGACAGGTGATCTGAAGTGGGCAGCTAGCTCTGAAGGGCAGCGGGCAGGCCCATGTCCTGGATGAGGCGGAGGGAGGTACACCGCTTGCTCTTGGGTCCACGAGCATTTAAAAAAACGTTAATTTTCCAGGATTCCCAAACATCAGCCTCAACAGATCATCAGGATGGGCTGTGCACTGAACAACCCCCGTGCCCTCACCAGGACGGCCTTGACACCGTGTCCTGGGTCAGCTTGTGGGGACAGCCACCTCCCCATACAGCTCGTCCTGAGGGGCTGAACCAGTTTTCTCTGGAAAAAAGGAAATTAGCTCTTTTCATTCTTGTAAGATTTATATATTAATTAATTAGATTAAGATTAATGTGAAGATTATGGAATTACAGTGAATTGCAGAAGATAATTAAGGGCAAAAGGATATTTAGTATAGGTTGGGACTGTCTTGGCTACGTCTGCTTGGGGTAAAGCAAAATCAGTCTGGTTTACTGGGCGGATCTACTTGGGAAAATAGCAGTTATTTCAAGCCTAAACAAACAAACATCCTCAAACCAACCAAAACAAATGATCTCCATTTTATTAATGTCTACATTCAAAAGTCTACTTAATTAAATTAATTTTTATCATTGTATTTATTATTTCAGCTTAACTTATTTAAAGTTTTATGGTGGGATGAATAAAGTAATTGTTTTATTGTTCCTCTCTCCCTGTGTAGAACTAGTCATTCTGTTGTTAAAATGGCGAATATCTGTAGATTATTTAGTATCTTTGCATTCTTCTCTACAAATAACGAGTAATTGGAATTGTTCATCACATTTTTATTTCACTTAGATTTGAGATCTTCCCTGATTGCTTGGAAAGAAATCTTGAATCCGAAGGCATCACCTGTCATTTTTGCAGCTGTGAAATTCCTAAGTGTTGTCCTTAATAATAAGCTCAAACCTGACACCTGAGAGTCTCATACTGATTCCGCTCAGGCAACAATGTCTTATGAATAGACAGATAGCTGGTTATGTTGATAGACATATTTTACTTGGATTTTTCCCTTGAAGTTTTGATTTGCTGTCAATTATTTCCCTAAGGTAATATGTTATCTGCCTCTTTATCATTTCTAAAAAATTTAATAGGCTTATAAGCACATCACCATATCCTGAGGAAATTGTTGTATTAAAAAAAAAACCCACAAGAAAACCTTGGAAGTAGTAATAGTATTTGAAGGACAATTCTAAATTCTTTACGAATTAATGAATCTTAATTTTACCATTTTCTTTAAAAGTCATTAGAGAATCACTTGAAAATATGGTTAGTCCTGGAATCCTACGACTGAAGAGCTTTGCTACTTTCAGGGTTTCTTCATAAACAAATATGCACCGATGCTTCATCATCCGCATTTAGAGACATTTCATGGATTCAAAACTACTCTTCTTAACTTTGTGGGTTTTTTAAAATTTCCAAGTTATTAGACCTCTCATGCTGTGTTTAAAAACTGAAGCAATTATTTGAAATAATATAAATTCAGTCGTTATGAGTGTTTGGCGTCTAGCATAGAGAGCTGACAGGTATTTGACTCAGTCCATCACCAAACAATTTGTGTTGGCGAGTATGATTTCTGTTTTATGTACTTTAGCTTCTTCTGTAGGGAACGTCACGTCCTATCATTTTTTCTGATTGAATTGGGTGGAGATTGAGGTCTCTCCCGGGGGTTGTATCGGGAAGGAGATAGGGAGAGAGCGGATGAATTGGGTGGGAGAGTTGTGTCACCTGGCATCTCACTCAAACAAAGCTGTGCTCCTTCCCGTTAGGACATGAAGTGCTTCTTCCCACAGCCTCCCTGACGTTCAGGAGAAGAAATCAGATGTACCCCTGGAGTCGGGAAATGCTTGGGCCTGTCATTCAATATCTTTCCCATCTGTGTGAAAAAAAGCCTTTTCCAATTTCCTTTTTTTTTTTTTTTTTAAAGTAGACTCTACCCCTGACGTGGGGCTCAAACTCAGGACCCCGAGATCGAGAGTAGCACGCTCTATCGACTGAGCCAGCTGGGCTCCCCCTTTCCCAATTTCTTAAATGAGGAAAGTGTGCAGAATGGACTGTAGATCCCTGCTGGTTCAGGCCCTTGTTTAATAAGCCAGGGGGGTCTTCTAGGGGGGCTGGACTTGCTGGACACCCCACGGCTCACTTCTTCCAGCGCCCGCACTAGCTGACTCACTGAGAAAAGCCCAAACCATCACCCCTTACCTGGTCACCATTTGTGTGCCATCAAATTAACTCAGAGAGTAAGCATCCTCACGAACTTGAAGGTAACAACTAAGACTGCCACGTGAGATCTGCCCTGTTACTCTGGCGAGCTCTGAGATGTCTTAACATGACATCGTCGGGGGGAAGGAAGAGCCCCCTGGGCTTTATTTGCTTGCACACTTTTACAAAGGTGTTTCCTTTACCAAACGCATCCTCTAAAAAGCAAATCTCAAGCTACATTTTATTAGAAAAGCCCTTTTAATTGACAGACATGGGAAAACAGAGCTTTCCAACATGGTATTTATTCCTCTCAAGATTATGACACACAGACTATGGATTATCTCCTCCTTCTTGTCTGTGAATTGTGGGGTCAGGTTTATTTAGGGAGTCACTGAAGTTCACCCAGCATGGCTGAGAATCTAATTCACGTGTGGGACTGGAAACCTGTCTGTCCGCCCACCGTGCCGCGCTCCACAGAGACTGCCATGCTGTGGATGGATGGACAGCTGGACCAGCAGACACCTTGGGCTCTGTGTCCCTTTTACTGTGCCTTAGTTTCCTCCCTGTGGGCTCAGACGCATTCACGATTTTCCCTCTCCTGCTACACAAGCTCGCCTCTCCCTCCCTCCATGGTCTAATCAGTGCACTGTGTCCTACTTTCTAAAGATCTTCCCAAAACCAGGAGAGGTCATCTCCATTTCAACCTGTGCAAAGAATGTAGTTTTAATCTCATTGTCACACACATAGAAAGTTTCCTAAAAATAGTTGTCACTGAAAGAAGGAAGTAGTAGTATGTAAAGAACCCAATGATAATTTCCACCAAAAGGACAAGGTCCTGAAGCCCAGGGGATGCATGTGGGCCGGTCACCCAAGGACTTTCTAGGAAGCCCTCCCTCAGCAAGCTCTGTAACATCACAAATTAGGACATGCAGAGCGGGGAAAATAACCCTTGACTGAGAATATTCCCAGGCCTAAAATGATCCACTCACCTGGAGCAGAAAATAAAAATACGGACACATTTGAGCTCCAGGCATACGTGATGGTGGGCATTCGCTGAAATTGCCTGAAGATGGAATCTTTTTACTTGATTTAGGACTTTTGAGCAAGTTAGGAGAGTGAGGTAATTTGGAGTTTGCTTTTTTATTTGAGCCATGGACTGTTCATGAGTGATCCCCACGTGTCTACAGACTGCTGGTGGTTACGGCAAATGACACAACTGACCTCCGAGGAGAGAAATGTCTACTCTTCTTTGGAACACTGTGCATGTGACCCTAGGCCTCTCTGAACATGTTCTGTAACCACATTTCATCCACCACATAGCAAATTATTTCACAGTTCATTTCTTGAGATAGCCTACTACTGATTAATTACACTAGATCATCTCCAGATGTAACTGGCCAATCTTTGCTAAATCCAGGGGAAAGAATAAGATTTGGGTAAATTTTGGTGTGGCCGCTTCACATAGGTATGTCTTGCCTAAATATCACTGTTCAGTATTTGTCCCTGGTTGGCAAGGACCTTAGGATGTGGCCTTTCCAAATTATGATTTGTAATAGAAAGCTTTCTTTTTACATTTTAAAAATGTACAAAGAAGATGAAGAAGAAGCAGGAGAAGGAGGAGGAAAGAGAAAGAGAAGAAGAGGAAGAAGGAGAAGAAAATAAATAATCTTTATGTCGCAGCATGTACTGAGGTAAAGAATTTGGATGCTTGAGTAATTCAAGCTAAAAATTAATTTCCCACAAAATATACGGGCTCTGAGGCAAACAGATCATCCTACATAATTTACCCATTTCTTCACCAAACAAAAGGCTCCCTGCTTCCTTCTGGAGCAAACACCTCCAGGTGAGACCGTTAGTGGCCCGTGTGTCGCCAGGGCCACATGGTCGACGGTCCCCACACCCCCTGCCAGCAGGACGGGATCCTTTTGCTCCCATTCTATGGATGGGCTCATCGGGGCCCAGAACGCAGGGCAGATCTGCTGAGCCTTACAGGTTCTCTCGTGCCTCAGCCTTCCTCATCTGTCTGGACCGATTTCACTTGCATCACGAGGCATCAGAACAGCAAGAAGCTATGTTCCTTCAAGCGAGTTCCGCAGAAACCGTCCCCAACAGCGTCGCTGCCGTGACAGACAGTACATTCGGGGTCCTCTCTCCAGAATCGCCTCCCTGAAATACGAGCGACGGGGAGAGGCGATGCCTCGTTCTGTGCATCCTCGCGTACACCAAAGCCATAATCACAACGCTAGGAATGGGATGCGAAAATAGGCAGCCCTCGGAGATGGATTAAATGCACATACATTTTGTAATGAGTGACTGTAATGAAAGTCAAATGAATTATAATAAAATATGGAGTTTTAAAAAGAAAACTACTCCATGCATAATGTTGCTGGAAACATTCAGCGGCTCCTCACTGCATGCTGTTGTCAAAGTAAATAACTACCCAAGACAAACTTACAAAGTGGTTTTAACTCCTAATGTGATGCAGAGAGTCAGTCATTTAATTTGTTAATTAGTATTATGCCAGAAACTATCTATTCAATATGAAGCAAATATGTTTACAATCTTATCTGCCATCTGTTTAATAGATGGGAGAATACTTAGAGCCGGATTCTCAAAGAGGGTTGTTGAAAATTTGTTCCACAATTAGTGGTGCAGATTTTCTAATTCTGGAGGAATTGTGCATGTGTGGGGAGCACCTCCAGGAAAGTGGCTAGTACGTCCCGGCGCTGCTCCTCGAGCTCAGCGGCCGTCTGTAATGCGCTTCAGCAGATGGGCACCACATTTAAGCAGTGGAAGAAATTTTTTAAACTATGAACACTTTGCTCTATCTCTGGAAATATTACACCGGCCCATGAACGGGAGAACTGGCTTGGCCCAAGACACTTGCAAGCCCGGATTCTCAGGGATGAATTGCAGGAGCTCCAGCTACCCACGGCACGTGCCCGGTCTGGATCAGCCAGTTTTCGAGATTTCATTCGAGAAAACTGAAGTGAGGCAATGCCTTGCCCGTTAAAATGAATTCTCAAGGTGTTTGTTAAGCTGCTGTTTTAAGAATAGGTTTTAAATCATTTCTTGGAAGAGATCGGAAAATAAAACGAGGGATAGTCAAGGGTCTCATTGGAAGTGTCACTCCTCGAATTCGGATGGCGGGCAGGCTGTGCTCGGAGGGCGCCCGGCGGAGCCCGAACCCTGCGCGCTCTCTCCTCTCCCTGCCGGAGAGCTGGCTGCACTCGATTCGCGCGCAGACTGTCAGCCTCCAGGATGATTCCTCTGACTACGCTGGGCTCTTCTTCCTCTTCCACCAAAGGCGATCCAGGCTTCCTATTACTCTCTTCGTAGCTCCGCTCATCAGCTGAGGACATCTTCAGGAACTGTGCTAGCAACACCACTCACCGTTTGTGAACACCGGTGCTCATGTCTGTCCAACGGTCCATCATTCACGCGCCAGGAATGCTTGGCTTTTGCTATAAATTACACATATGCTATTTTAACTCCCGTGAACAAATCAAAATAAAAAAAAATCTCTGTACGACATTTGCCCATAATTAACCCTCCTCCTCCTTACTGTTATTTACAGTACAGCTAAAATCAGTTGCCTCTTTTCAGCTCATCTATTAGTTTCAAAGCAAAATACAATATCTATTTTAAAAGCTCACCTTTGTGTGGCTTTTTTTTTTTTTTTGGTGTTCCTCTGGAATTCTCTAGATGTGCAGTTCTTGCAAAAAGGGTAACAAAGACCATCTAGAAAAAAGAGACTGGTAATGGTCAGGCAAACTAATTAGTTATTTTGTTCAATGGCAGTTTATTCCACACCCTTGCTTTCCTCAATTTTCCTCCAGACCCCCCCCCACCAAGTGAAGAGGTTTAGTGCTTATGATATAAGCAATTTGTAGGGAGTGGAAACCTAAGGATGAGTTATGTCACGAGAGGCTTTTCTAGCATTTAAATCACTTTCCCTTCCGAACTTCTTTTGGCTTATTGTGCAGAACTGACCTTATGAGCGCTGGCCCGTGGGGAGAACACACTTCCTGGGATTCTGAAGTATGTGTGCACCAACAATGTCCTGGCTGCTAATGATTTTCCCTCTACGTTTTTCCATAATGTGCTTGTAGGATATCCCCGGGCTACCGAAGATCTCACTGCGTTTGGGAACAATAATTGGATGAGCTAGAGTTGTCTCCCTGAATATGTTTCTGTGTGTCTTGAATCACTCTGCGATGATGATTTAATCCTCAATATGTTTGATGCATAAAGAGCGTGCACACTATTTGTGTAAACACGTAAAAACATCTGTATATTAAATCCTACAACTTGGAGCGCCAGGGACTCCATCTCTCCAGTCACTGTGAAGATTTTCGTACAAACACTTCCCCAACCCTGCCCCCCACGTCTTCCAAAAAAAGGGGGGGCTTTCTGGCTAACAAGGCTTAGCTGAACAGGCACCTGATTCCCCAGACCTGCACACAATACAGAAAGTCCGGTGGAGACATTACAGGATCAAACCCATTGTAACATTCTAAAACTCAATTCATCTGTTCCTAATAGTGTTTCAATAGTATCCTGGTAACCTCTTCTGTGAAGCTTCATCTGGTCTGTATTTGCAAACACTATTAAAAAAAGGGCCTTGTATTCAGGGGGAAAAAAGTCTGTGTTAATCTCTTCCGAGAGCTTCTGGGGAGAGGTGCGGACGCCTCTGTAGGCAAGTGTATCTGCCAACATGCCATATGGGAGTCATGGTTGGGACTTTTTTTTTCCTAGAATAATTAAATGTTGATGGCAGAGTTCAAATGGATCATTAAAATTCAAAAGTGTAAGAAACAGATTTTTTCTTATGTTGCTGAACGCTCCAGAGGGCCGAATAGCTAGCAGAAGTGAGGCAGGCTGCCGTCCTGTGATCAGCATGCGTCGGGATGGTGCTAATTTGATCATAATATAGTCATCTCTGAAGATTACAGCTATTCAATTAAATATTCTAATTAACCTGAAGTATTAGGCAAATGATACTAATTACAAATATTCTCCTGAGATTCACAGCAATGAAAATCCCACTTGCAACTGATACTTCTAGCCAATGTTTCGTAACTCAATGTCCTATATCATAGGCTTTCAGAATATTAAAATGCAGTTAATTTGCCTAAACCTCATTTGTTTAATGGCATTAGCATTTTGTTTGAAATTGTAATAAACGTACATCCCGCTTTCAAGTAAAATTTAAAATGAGTGCACTCTTGGGGTAACTTAAGATTCCTGTTTACAGACCCCGCACTTTATTCAGCAAGCGGAACAGCTTTGGTCTTACTTTCAGCCATTAAACATATTGAAATTGTTTAAAAATGCTAATAATTTGTCTTTTCAAATAAGAAAAAAAAAAGGATATTTTGCGGTAAAATTTCATGACGTCGCCCATGTGACCGGGCTCCTACTGCGAAGGCCCCGGCGCTTGAACCTCCCTCGGACCCCTGGGAGGACGGCTGCGTTCTGCGGGGCTGCTGGGGGCTTTGCAGAGACCCTTGCACACGCGTGGCCGCGCCGCGTGCTCTGTGCCCTCGGCACCGCGCTGCCCCCCGGGGTGCCGGCCTTCCCGCCCCTTACCCATCCTCTGTGCCCTCCGGTCCCCCACGGGGCCGCCCCCCCGTCCCTTCCCCGGGGCACGTCCTGAACGACGCAGGCCCTCTGTGGCTCTGGGGCGGCGTCTCCCACGGGCGCGGGGAGCACCGCGGACAACTCGCAAAGCCGGATGCAGCGCCTCCCAGGGTGTAGATGTGCGCCCGGCTCCAGGCTGGAGCGTCCTCCTGGTGCTGTCGGGCGCGCTGGAGGGAGGGCGGTGTCATCCTGTGATTTGTGGCCCAGAGGTGGAAGCACCCTGGGGACAGGAGGGTGCGCACCTGGTTGCCGAGCAGAGACGCAGCGTCTGTCTGTGCAAGTGGGCCACCCTGAGGGCAGATTGTGTGAGTGGGGTTTGGGGGATGCACTCCAATGTTGAATTACCTCAAGGACAAACACAGGGCTCGGACTACAAATAGCCAGTAGTAAGGAACGAACCGGAGCAACGAGCGCACGGAGACGTGCGGGAGCCGGCGGGGCACCAGCCCGGGGCGGGTCTGCCAGGTTCCAGGGGCCCAGGTGCGTCCAGCACTCCCAGAGGGAGAGCCAGACGACACCACCTCTACTCATGCTGGAGCAGCACGATGAGTGATCCTCCGATACGTCCTCCAGGGAGTGGATACGCTACTGTGATTTACCTTTGTAAACACTGATGGCGTAAAATCGCCCCGGGATGCACTGATCTCTCAGAAGCAGAAAAAGGGGGGGGGGCTTTTATTTATATGAAGTGAACAGAGTGAAATCATAAACACAGGAGGAGCAGATGATGCCCAGGGATGCACACGTTTCCAAGAGAGCAAACGCAGGGACGGGATCCACTCTTACGAGGGGAGGGATTCCCACATTTGTGGACATGTGGGACCTCGATTTCACAGTGAATGAGCTCTATAGTCCTTAGTGAGCTTCCTGCCCCAGAGTCTCATCCAGGGGCTGTAAACGCGTCAGCTGAGAAGGGGCATCTCTTTTCGGGATGGTTTATGCTGAGGGTTGATCTTCGTGGATGCAAGGATGTCCCATTTCTAGGGCACCCCCGTATCACCTGCTGCGTGGCCTCGTGTAACTGATGTTCTTGGCCACATGAACAAAAGGAACAGAGTGGGTCATTTTCCAAGAGTTCTGGAAAGATCAATTTCATACGTAGTAAAGGCAGTTTGACTGGAAGATGGTGTTTTCAAGGATGTGCGGGAAGTGGTAACAGCGTGCTCTAGAAGGTTCTTAGGAAGATGTAAATGTTTGGTGGTCAAAGGGTTTGTGAAACACTGTGTATTCTCAGTTGCTTTCTTTGTAGCTGGTTTGTATCATGGATTGAAGAAGCGTAGAACAAAAGAACATATAACATTTAAATAAAATTTATGTTCTGGTTATTTTCCTAAAAGGAAGATTGTCTGGTCATCTCAGAAAGTAGAGGCCGTGGGGTGAATCCATGGTGGGTTGCATACTTCAGTGATTTGGGACTCGGCGTCTTCCACTGTGAGGAGACCCTGCTGTTCGTGAGGGCCAGGGGAGGGCTGGGGGCTAGCTCGAGACCTGGTGGCCAAAAAATAATGAAAAAGGAAAGAATGATCTCAAAATAGGTGAACGAAAGACAGACACGATAGAAGAAGAGAAAGAAAGTGAAAATTTTCAAAAGGGGGCAAATCCAAGACTGTCATCTGAAGCTTTCATCTGGCCCTTCAAAGGGACCCGAGTTGCGCTCAGGAAGGTTTTGGGCTCGTCCCTCCGTGTGAGCAAGGGGACGTGGACTCGTGGGTCAGAGCCCTGTGGGGGAACATGGTTTCACGAAACGATTGCGTTCTAAAAGTTTTCATGCTCCCCTTTACCTAAGTGCTATGAACGGTGCATTCAGATGGACTAAACGAGGCAGGAATTGGTTGGATGGTTTGTATTTATGTCCTTTTAAAGGAGAAAAAAAAAGAGTTGTGTTTGAGGTGAGGCTCTGTCACTGCCCTGTTCTCTCTGTCTCTGGTAAAAAAAAAAAGGATCGTTACTTGGAGGTGATATTTTTAAACTGACATGCTCTACATCCACTTAGAAATGGGCTGAAGACCCACGCCATTTAGACATGACATGATCCCACGTGAACACCCACATGCCGTGGGAACCGGGGCCGGTGGGGGGGAACCGGGACCGCTCCTCGTCCTGCAGACACTCACCTGCCCTGTGGCTCCCCGGGCTGGAGACCGGCGGGGTGACGGGCACTGCCCTCTCGGGGGAGGCCTGGCAGGCCTCTGCGGTTGGCAGGGGTGGGGGGACAAGCAGGGGTCTCCGGGGGTGACCATGCACAGTGAGGTCAGCTGGGAAGGTGCATCACGTCTGACCTCCGGCGGCCTCAAGATTCGCGGGGAAGCAGGGAGTGCGAGGCACCCAGAGCCAGGGCACTCGGGAGGCGGTTTCCTCGGGCGCCGCGCCGGGCACAGGACCAAGAACGCCGGTGCCTGTGGGAAGTCAGGAGGTCCGGACACCGTGGTCATACCACTGTCGTCAGACGCCCAGGCCGTCCCACGTGGGCCGTGGAGCCGTGTGCAAGCAGGCGAGTAGAAAGGCTGCAAAGTAAACTATTTCGTGACATGTTTTTATGACATAATTATATTGATCTGAAAGACACTCATCCAGAACCACAACCTTTTATGCCCCAAGAAAAAACCCAGAGCCTGTATAATCTTTTCAATCACTTGATATTCATAGTCTTATTCAAAGGTCTCTGAATATGTCATGTGTGTAATACCAATGCAAAGTGTGGCCCCGCACTCCCTGCCAGCAATATGCTTCAATAAGGTAATTTTCCTGCTGCCTAAGAACATCAGCAGGGTGCAGTCCGGAACTAAAACAGACTATGACATCTTATTCACGCATACATCTGGAGGACAGAACTATACTTTATTAAAGGAAAATGGGATTTCAGGATTGTTTTGACAAGCGGCAAGAACGCACACCTCAGTTTACACACAGTACGAGTGTGGGTTTGAGCTGCTCTGGCAGCCTGGCGAGCAGCCCAGACGACTTCAAGGACTTAGGGGGGCAGACTCTGGACACACAGGGTCAGCACAGCGGGGGAGAGACAGGTGCACGGCGGCTCGCATGTTCGCTGCCCTCTTTGTCCTTTCTTGATGCTCAGAATCGGCATCCTTAGTTGCTCGGCGGATGGGGCAGGTGACTTTCTTCCCCTTTTAAAGTCAACCAAAGGCAAATCTTTTTTTTTTTTTAAATATATTTTAGGGTCATCCTAATTCTCTCTGTAAGACGGGGAAAAAGAGCACATTCTTTGACCTTCTTAAATCAATGTAAGCATTGAGATTTAAAATAAATACTGAAAATAATGTCAGATTTTAAAATACCAGCTGTGCTCAAACACTTGCCTTCCCTTAAATCACCTGCTTTTATAGCTTTCTGCATCTTTATTACCCCTCGCAAAGCCTGCCAGGGATTTCAGACCTCTGTCCCTGATTTTGATGACTGTTCTCCTAGATTTCTACATCAAAATGGTCAAAACATTCGCCGTTTTAGTCCCTTTGAGCAGCATGCGTGCCTGAAGTTAATCACCTTACAGACGTGTCGGTGAGAGGGCGACAGCCCCGGGTCAGGAGCAGACGTGAGCGTCCGGCTCTCGGGGCTGAGCTCGGCGGGCCTGCCCGGGCCGATGCCCCCGCAGACCCGCGCCGCGAGGACCGGCCGCTCGGGTTCTTTTCCTGACGTAGAGAGCACAGCTTGTCTTCCGAGTAGGAGCAGACGAGTGAGAGAAACGAGACGGAGCCGAATTAAACACCTGAGAACACGGCCGCGGAGGGAAAGGGCTGCAGGAAGCCTCCCCCACAGCAGCCGCGGCGCCCACGGCCCGAGAGCCGGACTGGGTAGCCGACCCACGTCCACACCCCTTATTTTCAGAAACCATGCTGCCGTTGAGCCCATTTTGTGGGATGCAGAAGGTGGATCAGGAGCCCATTTTCAGTATTTCAAATGACGTAAATCCCCACACCGAGTTCCTTGAGGGATGTTGGTGTGAGGGCAGCATCTTGGGGTGACCGTTGGCTGAGAAGTTTCTCAAGGTCGTTTGCAGCACAGCAATGACTGAAGGCGGCCATTCCTCGGTTATCTTAGACAGATGCCTGCTTTCGGGGACCGCGGCCCACAGCGCACAATTAGACTACTGTGTGGCCCGCACGTGGCCTGCACGGCTGAGGACAGGGGGGCTTTCAGCACCGCCCCCGGCGCGCTCGGACGGCGACTCGGGCCCCTCGCTAACAGTATAGCCCCTCAGCCCACAGGGTCCCTTTTAAAGACGCAGGGGCAGCCAGGTGGACGGTGCACCCGAGGCCCCAGCCCCACGGCGCGGTCAGAAGGCGTGACCCCCGTGGGAGCCGCGCGGGCTCCCCGGCTCTGCCTGCTCGTCGAGAGGCCGTGGCCGCAGAGGAGCAAGCCCAGGGCACGCGGCAGCTTCCCCGCGGGGCTCGGCCGGACGGGGGGCCGCACCCACGGCAGGGGTCCTCAGCTCTGGATGCGGTGGGCACAGAGCCGGCCGAGCTGTGCGCACGGCGCTGCCCTCGGCCCGTTTGCTACCTTGTGAGCTCATTTAGCAGAGGACAGAAACGCGTTCGGTTGCTAGAGCTTTTATTAGAGGTCCCTGCAGTCTGCGAAAGAGAAGAAAAAAAGAAGGTTCAGGGGCTGTTTATGAGCCAGGAAGAGGTGCCCAGACATGCAGCGTCCCCCTGGTGGCTCGTCCGGACGGGCCTGGTTCTGGTTCTGGTCTCACCACAGAGCAAAGACCTCCGCAGAAGGACACTCTGATGCTGGAAATGCAGAGATGCAAAAATCTGTTTTCTGTGAACTGAACTTGATTTTATTTGTGACAGTCTGTAGTTTTTTTTGCATTAATTTGTTACAATGTGTTTTTCACATCAAGGTATGGAAGGTACAGGAACATGAATTCCCCACAGAATACGCAGGACGGAGGGTGAACACCAGCGGGCACGGCCCCCAGTTGCCCTCTGTCCGATTTAAGAAATAGATCCTAAGACATATCCTTTGGAAGGAAAACTTCTTCAAAGCTGGGCAGTGGCCACGACATCCCTATTTTTGATGTTGGCTTTCTTCTTCCTCAAAGACAAGTGCTTACGCCTCATCACCTAACCTGACCTTGTGAAGTTGGGAGTGGGGACCTTTTTCTGATGGTCAGAGCTTGAAGACAAGAGCCCCCAAAAATGTGTTTCAAAGCCATACAACAGGACAGCAGAGGAGCAGGGCAGAAGGACGACGGGCCCGTCCTGAGCAGAGGCTCGGGGCTGTTCTGTCTCCCTGTGCAGGTGACAGACCGTGGGGTCCTGACCTCGGTGACAGACGGCCGTGCCAGCCCTACAGCCCAGGAAAGGTCACATGCTGAGCCCCCCATTGGCCTGTTCTTCTGCTCTGGATGCAGAACAAAAGTGGTGGCTTGAGGGGGGTCCCCGGTGCCCCCCAGTGCCTGTTCTAGGCTGGTGCACAATAGATACTCAGCACCATCAGATGAGTCGGGGAATGAAAGAATCCAGAAGTGTACTGATTAATAAATTCAAAGCCAGGCTGTCACCCCAGGCTGGGTCCCCGTGACGCCAGTGGTGGGCATGGCCCCTTTGTGCTTGAGATGCACGTAGCCTTTTCTATACGACGTGCATTTCCAGATTCTAGGCTGGCTGCTCCTGGGCTGTGTCCTAAACACAGGGATTCGGTGATTCCTGAGCTAATGTCACGACCGGAGATGCTCTGATTACTTTCTGCGTCTCCTCTGTGTACAAGTATCCACGTGAACGGGGCTGAGCTCATGGGTGGGGATCCCATTTTCTACAGGAAAATTTAATTCCTTGGCTACAAGTCTGAAATAAATGTAAACCATCATAAGCGCAAACAATACTTAAAAAATACTTCTATTTTTAGGTTTTATTCTGACACTTAAAGAAATGGCATTTAGAAAATGTATTCCAGCACTGGGTTATTTGATCCTGATGCTGTTACCCATCATCAATTCTTAATCCAGGAACTCACGTAGGGGAGTGTTCTGGCTCAGCACGCTAAGCTACTGAGGAAAACTCCAGGGACGAGGAGCTTGCTCAGACTGCGCCATTATTCCCCGTGTCTCACTGGACAAGTTACTTAGCGTGTGAGCGTGGGCAGGAGAGGCCGCATCCCGAGGCGTGCCCGAAGAACATCCTAGTGCAGCTCTGCTCGGGAGAGGGGCGATGCTTCACTCACGAGGGGCTTTATGGCAGGACTGCCCTGAGCCCACACACCCTTCAGGGGAATTACAATCCTTTCCTTTCTCTATCCATTGTTGGAATCAGGCATGGGGGCTGGTTGTGCTGGAACTCCGGGGATGCTCCAGTCAAATTGTGGAATTCAGCTGAATTTACTCAGCCAGCTTGGTGTCCACATTTCCTTTGTCTTGTATAAATAGAGCTGGTAGCAGGTTTTCCTAACGGTGAACGCTGACACGGCTGTTGAGATTTGCCTTCACACCCCAAACATTTTGGCTGGAAATAAATTAGTCCCACAGCTCCTGGAATTCCTGTGTGCATTTAGGGACTTCTGGCTTCTTTTTTTCTGTCTGTAAAACAGGACCACTCCCAGACCGACTTCTGTTGAACATGACTGAGCAAGGCAAAGCACATCAAAAGCATGCAGAGGGCACTCTGTCTTTGCAAGTCTTTGGTCCAGACGCCCAGCCCTGCTCTGTGCATCACCTGGGCAGGTGTCCAGCTTTGCTGAGCTTGAGCCCAAACCTGAAGGGATCGTGGGGAGCAACCAAGGAGACTTGGATTGAAAACTATGATTTGGGCATTTGCAAACTTCTATTTCTCCTGCTTGTTCCATGGGGACAGCTTGTATCCCACCAGAAGCTCTCGGGGACCTGTCTCAGAGCCAGCTTCCCTGTCTTCCCTGCTGTAGCCTGCAGGTGCAGACAGCCCTGTCACTGAGGCTCAGACCGGGGCGTGGTCCAGCTCTCCTTCCCTGTGCTCTGCTTCCAGTCGGCATCGAGCACTGTTAACTTCTACCTTCACATGGCTCCCAAACATTCTCTCCGGGGCCCTGTTCTGAGTCTGCCCCTGAGGGTCTCACTGGGACACCAGCGTCCCACCCTCCCCTTCTCCACCCTTCCTTGTCAGTATTGTCTGATTCATCCTTAAAGCATACCACTGATTGTTGCTGGTCCTTACGGGGCTCGTTGTAGCTGCCAGGCCCTGTGCTAGGCACTCCGAGAGGTGAGCACCATCCACATCCCCAGGTCGGGCCTGCGGAAACCGAGACCCAGATGTTTCAGTTGACACGCCTGAGGTCACATGGGTGTAAATGTCCAAGCCAGGCATGACTGTTCTAGGCTGGTGCGTAATAGACACTCAGCACCTAGAACAGGCTGCTGAAGAGCACAGTTCTTCCTCTCAAAGCACCTGTCCTGCTCTCAATTCTTCCAAGTATTCAATGTTTCAGTTAAAAAAATCCCAAACAGCTTGATCTGCCATTTGAAGTCCTTGTCACGTGACATCTTTCCCACCGTTGTAGCTGCTCCTCCACCTACCCCTCCCACCCGACGTGCACATGCACACGCATGCATGCACACACCTTAGCTTGTGCGGGGTCATTCTAGATAGTTCAGCGCCCCCTGGCTCATCCAGGGGCAGGATTTCCTTCTTTTCTATGGTTGAATAATATTCCATTGTGTACATAGTCCATATATACTAAGCCAACAGTAATAAAAGGTCTTGGGAAGCCAGAGAGACACTACATTTGGGGTCAGTTTTACAACATAAATTAGTGAGTTCATCCACACTGCACACTAACCTACTATTATGTCTGGAATAAAGATTATATTTTATATTTATTTATTTATTTATTTATTTATCATGATAAGTGTCCTCCTTAATCTCCATCACATATTTGTCCCATTGTCCATCCCACCCACCTCCCCTCTGGTAACCATCAGTTTGTTCTTTATAGTTAAGAGTTTGTTTCTTGGTTTGTCTTTCTCTCTTTTAATAAAGATTTCTTTTTTTTTTCTTTGGGGGGGGAATATTTCATTTTTAAAAAATTTTTTTTTTATTGTTATGTTAATCCCCATACATTACATCATTAGTTTTAGATATAGTGTTCCATGATTCATTGTTTGTGCATAACACCCAGTGCTCCATGCAGAACATGCCCTCCTCAATACCCATCACCAGGCTAACCCATCCTCCCACCCCCCTCCCCTCTAGAACCCTCAGTTTGTTTTTCAGAGTCCATCGTCTCTCATGGTTCGTCTACCCTTCCGATTTCCCCCCCTTCATTCTTCCCCTCCTGCTACATTCTTCTTCTTTTTTTTTTTTCTTTCTTAACATATATTGCATTATTTGTTTCAGAGGTACAGATCTGAGATTCAAAGATTATATTTTAAAACTAGACATTTCTTACAGTTTAACAAAATAGGCACCAGACATTAAAAATTTCAACTGGGAACACGCATGCTGATCCCACTGCATTTTGAACGGACCTCATGGGGCTGTAATTGAAAGTGCTACCTTTCCCTGAAATTGCCCAGACATCCTTCACACCCAAGGCGAAGGGAGAGCAAGTGCACGCAGCCCTGCACATCGTCTGTGCCCAGGGGCTGGGTGCCCAACAACCACTGTTGTTGCTGAGCATCTGGGGAGCAAGCATAAGACTGTCATTCAGGAGACCACTCTGAGAAAAATGCTCCCCAGATGATTCTGTGGATTTCTACAGATTTTGTATCCAGGACAGCACTCTGCAGCTCCCACCTTGAGCTCAATTTATGCAAGTTTTAACACAGCTTGTCCTACAAAGAAAATTTGCTGATTGATGATGAAGTATTCTGTGGTCAAAGTCCTATAAAATGTATGAACTCTTTTGATGTGATTCATATATCCCTGGAATTTAATTGTGACTTAATGCTTAACAATCAAAACTGCTAATAAAAGTCATTTTTGTAAAGTAAATGATCATTCCCAGTTTATTGATTTTCAAAAGGTAAACTTACATATTTGGGTCTTCTTAAGTGGAGCTTATCTGTATAAACATCCAAGCATAAGACAAACTAGATAATATTTATCTGCAATATCACAATACCAGGGTATCTGGTTGGCCTTATTTGCTGAGAATTCTATATACATCCTTGCAAACCCTGAAGGACTTTTTATTTTTTTGAAAAAATCCCACTGTAACCAAGGATGTTGAGTCTCAGAGCGAGTACAGTTGTCTGTCTTGCACAAAATCCCATGCTCTTCCCGTTACTGTGAGACATCCTTTAGCTGTTGTTTAGCCAATGGCCTCTGCACTCATTAGGGGCTCTCGGCATATCACATGCTTCTTACTGAGCTTGGCAGTGATGTGGCTGATGTTCACTCTGCTGTTGGGAAGGCAAATCCCACTTTCTTTAACATGGTTTTGATGTGCAATGTTCCTGATGGGTGCGGTTTAAAAAAGTAAACCAGAGAGACCTCATGTACAAGGCCTGGGACACTCATGTGTTGATCATTTATCAGCAAAAGCTGTTTGGTAAATACGTGTGGCCCCACACAAGCAGATACACAAGGATGTAGCCATAAATCCAGTCACTGAGGGGTCTGGTCTACACTGTACAGGGTTCTTTGCAGAGCACACAGATGAACAGTCTTGCACAACAGAGCATGGTGTAAGCAGTAGGCTTTTCATAGATGCCTTTTGTCCAATGGAGGAAGCTCCCTTCTTTCTATTCCTGGGTGGCTAATCCAATATTCATTAATGTTGGATCCTATCAAATAATATCTCTGCTTTTACTGAGAAGACCATATTGTTTTATCTTTTAAATTGGCTAATATGGTGAATCACACTGATTGCTTTTGGATATTAAACTGAACTTTTATCTTTGATCGGTCAGGCTGTATTATCCATTTTTAGCTATTGTTAGACTCAATTTTATTTAGAATATTTACAACTGTATTTGTGACGAATATTGGTCTATAGTTTTCTTTTCTTGTAATGTCTTCTTCCGGTTTTGCTATCAGGTAATGCTGGCCTCACAGGATAAGAACAAAAATATACTCCTTTCTTTTCAATCTTCCGGAAGAGTTTGTCTATAATTGGTATTATTTGTCCCTTAAGTGTTTGATAGAACTCATCAGCATAGCCATCTGGATGTGGAGTTTTTTTTTTGTGAGAAGATTGTAAACTATAGTTCAATTTTGTTAATAGATATGAACTATTCAGGTTACTCATTTCTTTTTCTTTTTCTTGCATGAAGTATGTGTCCTTCAAAAATTTATCCATCTCATCCAAGCTGTTGAGTTCATGGGTACACAGTTACTCAAAATATCCCCTCTCTTATCTGATATCTGTAGACTCTGTAGTGATGTCACCTCTGTTATTTATGATTCTGGTAATTTGTGTCTTTGTCTTTTTCCTCAATAAATCTGTCTTGAATTTTAACAATTTTAGTGATCTTCTCAAAGAACCAGTTTTAGTTCCTTTGATTTTCTTTATTGTTTTTCTGTTTTCTGCTTTAGCACTTTTCACACTGATCTTTATTATTTCCATTATTTTGTTGACGTCACATTTTGTTTGTTTCTTTTTTTCTAATTTAAGTAGAGGGTGAGGTTATTGGCTGAGACATTTCTGCTTTACTAATATGTGGGCATGGCTATCAGTTTCTCCTAAGAGACTCCTTAGCAGCATTCTAGAAGATTAATGGGTTGTATTTTCATTTTCATTTAGATCACAGTACTTTCTAATTTTTTTATGATGTTTTCTTTGGCCTATGGTTTATTTAGAAGTGTGTTATTTAATTTTCAAACATTCCAGCATTTTCCAGAAATCAGTATTTTACTGATTTATAATTTAATTACACTGTGGTAAAAAAAAATACTTTGTAGGATTTACATCCTCCTACATTTATTAGGACTGGCTGTGGGACCAGACTATGGTCTATTACAATAAATGCATGAACATGAAAGAAATGTGTATTCTGCTGTTTTGGGTGTGGTATTCTAGAAATATCTGTTAAATCCTATTGGCTGATGGTGCTGTTTAGCTTTTCTCTATTGTGGGTGGTTGTTTCTGCTTCTGTATTGAGGCTCCACCAGTTGCTAAGAGAGGAGTGTCCAAGTCCCTAATCATAATTATGGGTTTACTGGTTTCTCCTTGAAGCTCTATTTAAGTATTTTAAAGCTTTATTTTAACTTTTATAAACCTTTAGGACTTTCATGTTTGTCTTCTTGGAGAATTGATGCCTTCGTCCTTAAATAATATCCTTTATCTCTGGTAATAGTGCTGTACTGAAATCAACTTTGTCTGATATTAGTATATGCGCTCCAGCTTTCCTTTGATTAATCCCATCTTTTTATTTTTAACCAATCTTTGTCTTATATTTAAAGTGGATTTCTTGTAAACAGCATATAATTGGGTCTTGCTTTTATTCCAATATGATATGTTCTATTAGTTGATATATTTAAACTGCCACAACTTAATGTAATTACTGATATGGTTGAATAAAATCTATCATCTTGCTAGTTGTTTCTATTTGTTTCATCTCTTCTCTGTTTCCATTTTTTCCTTTATTCTGTTTTCATTTGGATTAATTGAGTATTTTTTATTATTCCATTTTATCTTCATTATTGGTTTATTATGTATAACTCATTTTATAATGTTTTTATTATTTGCTCTAGTGTTTACAGTAAACACTTTTAATTAATCAGTACATATTGCTGCCTCCATGGAGTGCCTGGACGTTACTACACTGTACACTTGACTCCTCCCGTCAATCCTTTGTCTATTCTTTCATATATTTTACCTTTCCATGTGATAGAAATACACACTTTTTTATTGCTGTATTTTTGCTTTAAACAAGGACAGGCATTTTTGTATTCCTCCTGCCCAATCTGCAGTGGGCTTTACCGGTTCCCCAAGAGTGACAGTGTTTGCTGCGTTCGCCAGTGGTTTAAAGCTTTGACCCCCAGGGGGGACGGGTGGCGTTATATAGGCACTGTGCGCCTTTTCCCAAACTGGATGCAGTTCCCTCTTGCACGCATGTGTTCCTGAGATGCTTCCTTGTGAGTCACACCTCGCCCCATCTCTTTTGTGAACACCCAGTGGCATGCACAGAAGACAGTGTGTGAATGGATGCCAATCCCCAGGTTCTTGGGTCCCCTCACCAGCCAATACTCGGCCTTTAACTGCTCAATCAAAAATTTAACTGGCTTCTTAGCTGTGTCTGGCACCATCCTCCCAGGCAAAAAAAGTGATTGTGTTCCATCTTTCCTTAGACAACTGTTATTCCTTGGATCTTGAGTTGGTGGATTGCCTTACGATATTAGCTCTCCAGGGGATTCAAAGCAAGAGCTGTGGATTTGTGTATCTCCTACATTTGCTCTTGTGGTTGCTAGGGAGGGAGGATACTCTTTTCAGCTTTCTACCATCCAGGGGAGCCAGAAGTCCTAATTAAGTTTCTCAAATCCATAGTTTCCCAAGGACTGCCACCTCCTTTCATACCACAAGAGGGCTTTGAAATTGAAAAGAACAATTCTGCACAACTTGCACACAGAACCCATTTTCCCCAGGAGGAAGGCCACTTTCCTTGTATCAAAAGTGTTAATACTTTAGCTTCACTATATTACCCTGCAAAGACCACATTGTTTTTAGAAAGGTCTTCACTCGCATGGGTGCCAGTGATACAAGGATCAATTAGCCATCCGAGGTGGTAGCTCATCTGAGTCTGGGCAGCGGGAGGTATTGGAGAAGGACACGCAGGCTTCCGCTCGCATGAGTAAAGCCAAAGTGGGCCAAGCCGTGGGGGTCTGGGATGGGCCACACATGAGCAGGCAGACTCTCACCTACTCATATTGGAAAGACCAGAGACACACAACATACTAATAGGTGACCTTTTAAAGATCCTGTCAACTTTTGCCAATGCTAATAAGTGTCTAGGATAACAGTCCAGCAATGGGCCCTGAAGACATGTGGCGTGTCTCCCTGTCTGTCTCTTGATGTTTCCTGGGGAATTCTTAATAGAATTTTTGAAGACAGGCACTTATTTTCTCCTCTTCAAATAATATGGGACACGGCATTTAGAAACAGATGGCTAAGCAGGATGGAGAGCAGGGGGTGGATCTGCCCTGGGGATATTCTGTTTGTGTGGGCCCAGGAACCCCCAAACTCTCCGATCTCTTGATGAGCCGTATTTCAGACGAGTCCTGCATATCCACTGGGTGCTGAGTCCGAAGCGGCGCTTGGCAGAGGGCTGGAGCTTTCTCGTTCAGTCCCCGCTGGATATTAAAAATGAGACGCACCAGTGGAATTAAGACTCCCATTTACTAGGTTGAACAGACAAGAACAAAATAAAGATAAAACAACCATCTTTACTCTGTTCATATTCTCTGCTTGAGGGTTTTTTCCTACACACTTATGTTTTATTGGCAATTTATTATACCCAGTGGAAGATACTCCAGCCTCAGCAACACGATCTTCTGATGTACAAACAAAACTCATTTAATTTGACTCAGTGTATTACAAGCATTATAATCCCCCTTTTGACTTTAACATGATCGACTAATCTCATCTGTTCAGAGGGATAAGCCTGTCTCAGCTGTGATGACAGGCTTAGAGAATGATGGAAATTAGGGCATTCTCGGAGATTATACACTGTAACAACAGATAAGGGCTCTGCATAGAGACTCGTCTACAGGTGGTTGCTTGTGGGAATGGTGCAACGAGGGCCGTGTGCAGGAGAGGCGACGCCTCATTGGGGCCAGCACGGGGACACACAGGTGTGGGCCACCTCGGAGTTCACAACAGGTAGGGGACAAGGCGAGAGCAGGTTCCCACTGCTCAAGGCCCATTTCCCAGCGAGGAAGATGGCTAAGTGACTTCTCGAAGCAACTTGAAACGCAGTCCAACCTGTTCAGGGAACTCCTCCCAGACATGCCACCCCCTTTCCAACTGGAACGGAACGTGAGTCTTTGTTCTGGTCAGAAGCATAGTCTGATGGGAGAAAAACATGACAGGAATAAATTTCTAGGATTGGGTGTGTGAATCTTAGGGAAGGGGGATAAGCCAGACGTGAGCAAAATCATCATGCAGAAAGTGCTCGCAGGACGAGTGTGGCTCTGAAACTCGGTCCAGGTGTGTCTGAGACAAAACCGCGTGCACGAGAGGCGGGGGCTTTGAGTCAAGCTGGTCTGGAAACAGAACGTTCTTCAGTGTTATTTTATTTTAAGCAAAATGAAATAAAGTTTAAATAAAATGAAATGGTCTGCTTTGCTACGACCATGTGGAAAGCTTCCCTTGCACACCCACAGTGAGTGAGGCCAGGGCAGGGAAGGCATCCCCGTCCCAGGGCCTCTGAGGCCTGATGGTGGACACTGTGCTGGGAAGCATCCCTCAGAGGCCTGGCCGAGAACTGGGGTGGTCCTGGGAGACCCCTGCACCCCTGCCCTTAGCCGTTTCCAGGAGGGAAGGTCTCCACAGCACAGATGGTGATGTTGGAGCCCAGCCTCTTCTAGCTGCCCCTGTCCCCAGTGAGTTGTCTTCACTGCTCCCGGACCTTTGTCTTCACGGCTTCCTGGAGCCACGAACTGGGGCTCCTCTGAGTGAGCAGGAACTAGGGAGGACGAGGTGGGATGCCAAGTTCTTCCCCTCAGCGGAGAGCCACGCTGCCGCGGAGCAAACCCCGCATCGTCTAGCACCCCCAGGACAACAGGCTGTGGTGTGCCCCCCCCGACCCAAACACCTGCCCCCCCCCGCCTGCAGATCCAGCGTCCCAAGGGCTGCGGAGCTCAGGTGGGAGCACCAGAGACCCTGGGAACGAGCAGTGTCTGTGGTAGTGACATGGATTAGGATCTGACGTGAGGGCAGGAGGAAGGGCTCTCGTGGGAGGAAGAAGAGCAAAGGGGAGACAGCGTCAGTGGTAGACGCAGGAAGGGGCCCTGAGTGGGGTGGGCGGGGGGCTGGGAGTCATCCACCTGACAGCCGCAGAAGGCTGTGCCCTCCAGGGAGCTCAGGCTTGGGCAGGACCGCAGCTGCGGAGG
Source organism: Phoca vitulina (assembly GCF_004348235.1). Classification (NCBI taxonomy): domain Eukaryota; kingdom Metazoa; phylum Chordata; class Mammalia; order Carnivora; family Phocidae; genus Phoca; species Phoca vitulina. The sequence goes on from NW_022589730.1 coordinate 1,618,576, forward strand.
GCCCTGAGACGCCAGCGGGATTCTCGGGCAGCAGCATCCTGCGGTCCCAGTGTGGGACGTCTGCGCGCGGGAGGCCGGGAGGCCTGGCGTCCCAGACAGGTGCCTGCGGATTTCAGGAGAGGCGCCCTCTCTGCCAAGCTGAGCACAGGCCGAGTCCACATGCCCCCAGCAGACCAGCGACCGGGAGGGGCTGCCTGCTCCAGCCGGGTGGCTCCAGGGAGCCAGCGGGAGGCAGAGAGGAGGGCTCACTCTCCAAAAGCCCTGAGTCAAGGCATCATCCATTTTGTTTTGAAAAGCAGGGCAGGATATCATGCAGGTGGGAGGGGAAGGAGGGAGGAGGGAGCAGGGAGGAGGGATGAGCTGAGCCAGGAGGAAAGCCTGACTCAGTGAGTAAGGAACGCTGAACTTGGAACTTCTACTCTGTTGAAAGCAGAGATTTTCCTCAATGATGCCATGTCTCCAGCTATTTTCCTTCTGCGGGTTGTGGCCTACCTTTCCCTGCTCCTTGACTCCCCTCAGTTCCTCTGCGGGGCTGCTCGGCTCCGCCCGGTTTCCGTGCAGTGACTTCCAATCTCAGAACTGTGCTGTGTCCCGTCCTGACGATGCCTGCAGCCTCTGGAGACCTACGGGCTCGCTGTGCCCCTGAGGGCCCCAACCGCGGAAGTCCTCTGGCTCTAGGGAACACGCTGAGGGGTGCTGGAGGGGAGCTGGGTGGGCTGGGGTAACTGGGGGTGGGCAGGTGATGTAAGAGCACTGGGTGTTGTATGTAAGTGATGAGTCACTGAACTCTACCCCTGAAACTATAAAAAAAAGGCACCTTAATGTTTCTCCACATCATGTTACAGACCCCTCCTGCCATTCCTGTCTAATCTCGTAATATGGATAGACGTTCGTGGACAAACTTATGGCATGTGATTCTGTGACACATAAACAGCAGAGTTATAATGTCAGCAAGAAACATTCTAACCAGATAGTGTGGTTACTTAGGGAATAATATTACATACATCTTAATTATTAAATATTTTAATCCAGAGGCACATGGTATTCCACCAAATATAACTCACATAAATTGTAAGATCTAACACGATCTTGTGCATCATTAATAACGAAAAATAAAAATGCTAATTAAACTGGGACACAATAACTTAAAATTATTTTTTTACTTATCAGTAGAGCTGTTTTGGTTTTAGTCAAACACACACATTCTCAGGTTGCACTAGTATACGTACATAAAAGGGAAAACTATGCAGAACAGAAATGGGTTACCAATATGTGGGCACAAAACAGCAAACAGTGGCCGAGCACACATTTATTTGGGAATACATACGGCAGGAGTTAGCTGAGTGCACACATTTATTCAGTACCTACGTTAAATCAGGAGCACAGGAACATATAGACGGGAGTAAGCTAGTGCCCGTCTTGGGACAGAACGGGCAGAAGTTGTCTAGAAGAGAGGTATGCACATGCAGAGACCCTGTCAGGGAGGCTGAGGAAGGTCGGTCACGGGTCTCTCGGTCCACCGCACAGTGGGACACCATCTGTTTCGGGAAGATGGGCCATGCTCCAACCACAGCTCACTGTCAAAGCAAACCCAAACCAAACTATCCCAAATACTAGCACAATTAACTTCTTCAGTCTTCTTTTTTTTCCTAATAAAGTCCAAAAGTTCATTCTGGAATACTTTTCCAGAGTAAGACCACATGGATTGCATTTTGCCAGACATGCGTTGTACATTACAAGGGGAGGGGAGCACCACGTGGGGAGAAATATCCTCCAATCCCTGTTTAGAGTCCTCTGTCGGGACAATCCGTGCATCCAAGTTAGTAACACTTTCATTTAATTCCCATGAAAATGTTCATAATTCCAGAAAATGAAGAGGATATTGGTGCTTTTGCAGAGACAACAAATCAAGTCAAGATGTGCCACGTCAGACTCGTGTCTGGTGAAGGGTCCTTCTTGGTGGAAGGAGTCTGGCAAGGTGCTTCAGGGTCCCGGTGAAGGGAGAAGGTAGTTTGTTTTCTATCTGGAATTTTTATTCCTCTCCTTGAAGACTTTTGTGGAGGATATAAAACACGTGAGAATGTCTATGGGGGATCATCACCTCTTCTTGGCAGGCAAGAAATTCCAAAAATGTTTAGTCTGTTTTCCTCCATTCTCCCAAAGAAAAGGTTATATTTCCTTTTTCAGTGCCTATAATCTTTTTAGAACCTTCTCTTTATTGAGCCCATAAACATCACAGTGCAGCCGCAGATCATCACAGTCTGCAGAAACCCTATCCAAAAAGCCACCTAGCAAGTGACGCTGAAAAGTTGGGGTTGGTGACTCTTGACTTAGCTCATTTTGTGGTGATACTTACAACACCTGAAATATCTGGGCTAATCATTTCCCAACAGACCATCTGGTGGGTGAAGGTGGGATAGGGTTCAAACAGCCTGTTGCCCCGTCGCACGCTTTCAAAAGCTCCCCTCATTGCACCTTCATAGTATAAGTCTTCAATTTTTTTCTAACAAATATCATTGGAAGAAAAACTGCCCCTTTTCCTTTCCTGCAATAAAATGGAGGCGCCCACCAAAATCAGACCCCCTCGGACATGTGAGGCTTTGCCACTAAGTAAGCCAACCCTCAGCAACTTAACGCCCACGTTCACCTGCTTTCTAGATGTGAAAGGGGGTGTTGAGCGGACACCCTCAGCCCCCGCTGATCATGCACCCCAAACAGATGCTTCAAAGATGCACTATTCCCAGGGGTTCAGAATGCCTCGTGGCGCCCAAAGCACCGCATTTCTCACCAGTCTCAGTGACACAGGAGAATGTGTGCACTGAAAGGTGAATTGTGATCCACTCTTAGAAACAGCTAGAGACTTTTCAGTTCATTTGTGAAGTTCTCCCCATTTATCGCCGGCTCGCACCATACCTCACGTACCCCAACAGTCGGCTCGCACTTCCCATCTACCTCCAACTGCGGGGTTTGCCACACATTCATTGGGTTTCATACAGGTTACAAGACACATTATTTCACTTTTTCAAAATACGATTTATTAACAATTCTTAAACAAAATAATAAGGAATATTTATTACTGTTCTTTGTTAATCTGAAACGATTTGATGGGGTTTGCATCATGAACAACAGGTAATGTTTCTAGAGGATGCTTCGGTCGAGTTTGGAAAAGTGTCTTGCTTGGACAGAAACATGAGGCTTTGTATTTAAAGCAATGATTCTGGGATTAAACATGCTTCAGTGTCACTCTGTGACCATATGTTTAGCTAAATGTTTTAAATCTTTAGTATTTTATGACCAGATCTTAGCAAGTCTTTACAATCATCACCAGCTTGAGTTGTGTGAGCTGATTGGCCCAATTTTTGATTGTCTAAATAAGAATTTATACTTTTACCCCAAACATACCAGGACAAAAGAAATGCATAAATCTACCAAGAAATACATTAAAGGCATATTTTAATACACGTGTATATGTAGAGAACACTGGATGTGCGCGGATGAGTTTTCCTTCGCCCCTCTCCACAGGGACCCGTGACCTCCAGATTAGCACGATGCAGGGGTGCGTAAGCATCACGTCCTGCCTGCAGGGGTTCCTCAGTCAGGCTTCCCATGTGTTTTTAGTATCAGTAAAAAGCTAGGGAAAAATTACAGGATAAAGACCTTGCAGGACAGACAAAAACAGGTCGGTGATCCCAGATTCTAGCCTTTCTCAGTTCATGTCAGACCCATCTCTCTCTCTCTCTCAAAAAAAAAAAAAAAAAAAGCAAGAATTTTCCTGACATTAAACTATATTTGGAGAAATGTGTTGCCAAGCAGAAAACCAGAGTATTGCTCCCTGTGGAATGATGGAGGATGCCTCTCAGAGATGAGGAGGATATCAGCAGCGTGTTGCCCAAAGGCGAGTGTGCGAATCACATCTCTCTCTCACACACACACATGCGTGCGTGCTTCTTGGCATAAATCTAATAGTTTTGCATTTTGCTTCTATTGGGTGTTGTTAATGGTACTTCTGAGTCCTGGAGACCCTCCTTTCTGCTACCTTTTAATAAGGGAAAGAGGACATCTCATGCTTGCAGATTTCCACGGGGGGAGTTCTGTCTGTGCCTCAGTGGGTACCCGGAATCAGTCTCTTTGCCCAGGGCAGGGGCAGAATCATGGGGGACAGGACGGCCTGGCCTGGGCCTCGCTATCCCCTCCCCAGGCTCTGGGAACGCCCCAGAGCTTGAGAAATCTGTGAGGTGAGGGATTTGGGTGGCATACCCCAGGTTTTCTTGTGAGCACTAAAATTTCATGATTCTTTGAGACTTGAATGGTTCCCAGGCCACAGAGGGAACACTAAGCACGCTCAAAAATAGAATGAAAGTTGTGGGTTTTGATATAAAATACATATTTCAATGTCCTTCAGAATGTCATTGTGCGGTTTCAGGAGTGAAGGATAAAATATGGGAGAGAATGGCAAAGAAAAAAACTGGCGTATAATGAGGGAGGCAGATGTTTCTGAGGAAGTCTGCCTTCTGGAGAGATCATGTGGAACGAGGAGGCCGTCTTGCAGGAGTTACTACGGTGTATAAAGAAATTGCTGCTGGGGTAGGTCCAAGGAATGCATCTCATATTCAAATACTTCCCTCTTACTAAATATACCATTTTATTACGCCCTCCTTTTGTAGCTTGGGTTTCCGAGCACACTCATGTTAATAATAGGAGTAATAATAACCCTCACACATTACATCAGAGCGCTTGGGATCCCATGTCTGTTTACACTTGCACAATGTAAACAGTTTGGATCTAAAGATGAAACTTGGCCCGGGGCTCGTTTTTGCTCTGAGCTAATTGTTTTTGGTGCCCAGATGGGAAGGGGTTGCACATGCCACCTGCGCTGAGCCCACCGTTTGGGTGACACAGGGAAGCCTTGTTGCCCTCTCTGTGGCTCTGGCCCTGCCCCGGATCATGCAGGGAGAACCCTTCTGCCTGTTGCCCTTGGCTAAGTCACTGAAGCCCCAGTCACCAAGCGTCTCTGCAACGTCTGTTTCCAGGCCACATTGAAGGGACCTGTTTACTGAAGTCAACGTCACTGCCTTTTTCTGGAAAGGGAGTTTTAAATGATTATTTAAAAATAAATGCAATAAAAAATTACTAATATATAATTCTTTTGGAAGAGTGAAAGTGAGTTGTGTTTTCTCAAACCGCCAACGTGTTAGATTGTGCATGATGGTGTACGTTCATCCCGTGATTTCCGAACGTTCAAATGAACGGACACATGAAGTAAAGCATGATCTGATATGGAGAATGATCTGATATGGAGAAGCCTAGTGCACAGCCCTATGCATTAATCAGGTATTTTCAGACAAAATTCTGCAAGGGTGACATTCAAACCAATTGACATACGATTAATTTCTGAATCTGTGAATTATATTGTATGAAACCGAATTTAATATGTTCAGTAAACTCAATTTGAGCCATACAGAAAGATTCGATGACTTATGACTTCCATTTTATAAACTCTAATTTCTTAGTTTCTGCCTTGTGTCTTCTAGAACATCTGAGTTGATATCGCATCCTGCCCACGGCCACGTCTGTCCAGCAATGCCCGCAGGTGCATCCGACGCAGCGGAAATCATCCAGGTCTTCGGAGTCAAGTCAAATCATGTCTCATTTGTTGACTTTCAGTAGATGAGATTCTTGGAGCTTAATAAAACAATGCTTTCACCTTGAAAGTGCTTATATTCTGGTACAGGATGGAATTTACCCCAAACTCTATACTACAAAGGTCACAGGTCAAGGGTCAAAGGTTAGAGATCATGGCAATCATAGGAAGCACAGAGGTCAAGGAGGTGATTTCTGGTCAGGAGAAGGCATAATGAAAACCCAAGTCGGGATCATGTTGGTTAGCCTACTGTTAAAAAGAATTATTTTTATCATGATAAAAGAAGGTTGATCATGCTTTTAGGCCCTTGTTTTAACACAAAAGATGCTTTTTTCCCACTGTTAAAACAATCATCACAATTTCTATTGATCTATTAATTCATAGCTATTATAATCATTCTGGCAATTAGTTTTTGGTGCTCCTCGGTTGTAAAAAAATACTATTTTCCATGGTAATTATGATGTTAGCAATAACTTATACTATTAGAATACTTACTGATTACTACTAACTTTGTAGCCTCCAAAAGGCTCCTACATTCACATTTAACAATATTTAGATCTGTTCTGTGATTTATGTTATGCCACTGAGCTAGGCCCACTTGGAATCTATGAAATGTCAAACCAGAAAAACAACAGCACTTTATAACCTCTGCTAGTGCATGCACTCATTTACAATTTTATGGCACGCCCTCTTGATACTGAGAACTATTGGGATTTCTGAACTCTTTAAAGCCATCTTTATAAAGATTTTCCTGAGCCAGTAATTTTAAATGACTATGGTACCTTGTCAAGGGCCCTTAATTAAAATCATCTCCAAATGTCAGCAAGAGGAATGGAGTAGAGAATGATTTAAAGACCACAGACAAGTCTAGGTGAGCGGTGTTTTCCATCACTTTAACATTTCCCTTTTGCTAAAGTGATTGAATAGATTATTTATGAACATCAAGCAAATTTTCTGGAATTAAAAAAAAATAATTATATCCCATTCATTCTCCAGTACATTGCCCTTGTCTGGGAAAGACAAAATGAGTCACAAAACATTCACTGTCTTCTAGACATAAAACCTTTTTCATAATTAGGTCCTGGTTCTGTGGGTCCTGATACATATTACTATTAAATAATTGATTATTTGGACTTCTCAGTCTCTGAAATTCCATTGTCTAAGACACACAGATTAAAGGTATCATAAGAAACAAGACCAGGGATTAACATTTTCCTTTGTGATGTTGTAGGGGCCAGGAGGGAGAAACTATCACAGGATATTGATTTGGGTATTTTATTCCGAGAAGGAAGAGAGACAAGATGTGGGAGGCTATGTGTTTTGAGCTGGATATATCTAAATGTCTGAGAACTAGCACTTTCTTTTACTTGGCTTTTCTAAAAGAGAAAAATCTTATTCCCATGCCTTTCTCGCTGATCTTACAAAACCTGATCCCACTTAGTTATGGCTGGGTGTCCACCATTAACGTCAACGGGGAGAGAGACATCCTTTAGAGCAAGTCCTCCCACCGTGTGCCCGTATACCTCAGGTCCTTCTTTCTGAGTGTGGAGCCATGCACGGCATAGCCCAGAGGCTAGCATGGCCCCCAGAGACGCGGTCTTTCCAGGCAGTGTTGACAGGTTGGAATTAAGTGTCCTTCTGATGAAGAATTAAGAGCTCTTGGACTGATCTGTGGTTCTTGGAGTTGAGAGAGCTGTAGGTGGGGAGAAGGAGAACACTCGAGGTCTGGGGCCAGATTCTTAGGGTTTATGGTTTAGACTTATATTCAGGATTCAGTTATTGGCACAGTGAAGATAGTCAGGATGCTGCACAAAGACAAAAGTCAAAGACCAGAACTGCTTGCAGTCTTTCTCTTTGACAGTAGCGGCTGTTATGGGGAGCCACCTCTAGCCCTCCATGCTCCCATGATGCACTTCTGTACACTGCCACACAGACAGAGGGCAGAGCAAGGACATTGAAGTCGCACAGACTTATTATAATTTTTGATGACATAGGATATAGAGAAACCATTTTTCCCACTTTCCATATATTCTTACACAAATTTGTATGCAGTAAAAAATATTGTACCTTTCCATGAGGCCTACTGATTTTAATATATTATAATCAATGGTTTGTATATGATGCACACGTAATTTCTAGGTTAATCCAAATTTGCTTTTAGGGTACTGTGAACCAGATGTTCTTGGGGGAAAAAAAAACTTAAGCTTTTTATTTTTGTGTGTCAATGTGTGTGCTTTGCTTGGGGCATAAGAATCATTTTTCTCTTTTCAGTGAGGTTGTTTTCAATTACAATTATATTTGTGCTAGAAACATTTAAAAAATTAATGGATATATTTGGCTATTGGTTTATCTTTCCACATACTGGTATTAATCCAGTTATTATGTTAGATATATATTTAAAACCTTATTCAAATAGCAGCCTCAGTAACAGCAAAAGTCTAGTGAATTGGGGCTCTTTCTCTCCCTCTCCAAACCCCAAAGCTGGTAAGGACATGTGGGTCTCGCCAAGTGCCCAGGGAAACCACATGTGCTCAGCATCTGGGGCTGGCTGACCTCAGATGCGGACGGACCTGCCATGCCTAACGTGCTGTCACTGCAGAAACCAAAGGGACTCATGTGGGAGGCGCCATTCGCCTCTGTGGCCACTGCAACTGGGAGCCCGAGGTGACCCCAAGACAAACTGGCAGGACGGCCACCTTGTCATTTGTTACCATGCAAATGCAAGTGAAATCCCAAACATTCCTCTGCTTTCTGCAAAGCTCTAGCTGAAATGATATTTTCCACAGCCAGGATGAACAGCTCATTCTGCTGCCCATCCTCTGTGTCTTCAAGGACCATGCCACGGCCAGTTAATCAAGAGGAATGTCCCAGTAAAGCAATTTTAAGGATGCAATCAATAATTTATGGGCAAAAGTCTTTATCACCCTGAAACCTTCTGTTTACCCCACTTGCCAGGTAGACCAACCGTTGTCAAGCATGGTCTAGGGCTGAAGGAGTCCTCAGGAACTCCAGGTTTCGAAGTTGACCATCCCATTTGCCAATGTCCTACATACCTCCAGACTTCTGGATCTTAGTATCTGTGTCACCAGTGTTTTCATTTCCAACCCTGACCTCAGCATTGCTTCTGTAAAACTTACAGTAGAAAGGACTCTTGCTGTAAGAAAATCCCAAATCAAGTTAGGTCAAGCAAATAAAAACAAACAACAAAGGACATATATCGGCCTATTGAGTCTGAGGACAGGACAGGCCAGGCTCTCGGGGCTGCCATTTGGAGCACTGACTCCACTTTCCCTTTTGTCACCACCCTTCCCCCTCCTCCTTGTCCAGGACAGATGACCTTCCTCCACATGGGGATGGAAGAAGGTGTTTCCTTGCTATACTCATTCCAGACACACAGCAACCCCACAGGAAAGAGAGGAGTTGAATCCATATTTAAGTCCTAGGCAAAGATGAAGTTTCGTCCAGCTTTGGTCATGGCCCCAAAGTGTCTCTAGTGACCATAACAATGGAGCCAATGCCCAAAATTACCCAGACCTTGGTTATGTGCCCTTTCTTGGCCTGGTAGGGACAGGGTCTCCAACTGCTTGCTTGTCTGGTACAAACACCAAGTCTTGAGTGGCTGAGAGTCAGCAGAGACCCAAAAGAGGGAAGGAGAGGGTCATCACTGGGAAGATAGGAAAGAGCATTGGACCACGTGGACAGCAGATGTTGTCCTCAGACATGGACACAGTCGTTCAGCCTACGGACTCCGTGTCCTCTCCCTACATGAGCCCAAGAGTGTACTCAGGAGTGGGTGTGACAAAGCCCACCCTGCTGCGAAATTTGGTAACTGGGCCCAAGCATGGTTTTTGGCCTCAGAGGTCAGTCAGGCTCTCTGTTCCACGGCTGATGGTTTGTGAACCCCTTTGGCTGAGGCATTAACCTCTCGGAGCATCAGAGTCCTTGTCTACAAGGCAGAAATGACCATGGGTGTGTCAGAAGGCCCTCAAGATCAAACGCTGGGAACACGGGCTCAGAGAGGACCCACTGCCCTGGCAGCAGGAACCCGCGAGGCCACTCCTGGTGCAGCCCTGGTCCAGCTTCCTGTGGTCTGTCCCCACAGCCACTGAAGCCAAGCTGGAGGATGGCACTGGGGGACTCGATGCCCTGTCCCCCGGGGACCAGGTGGTGGCCAGGAGCCCCACATCATGCAGAGTTGGTCTCACTTCCTTTTTTTGCTCCTGTGAGAAGGATATCTGCAGTGCACACAGGGGTTTGTCTGGTCAATGTCCTTCCCCCCTCCCTCCCAGAAGGCCCCCATCTGTTTGGACCCGCTTCACAGCCACGAGGTTTATATGAGGTCGTCCTGGCCTCCAGCTGCTGGTGCTGGAGAGCCAAGTTCCTTCCCAGTCATGAGACATAGCAAGTTGTGAGCATTGAGTCCCCCAGGGGGATGCTGGGGAGTCAGGGGGACCTCCACACACAGGGACCCCTGGGCTGTCACGTCCTGTCTGATGGTGAGGTGTCTGCAGCTCTCAGAGGTAAGCCTCATGACAGTCAACGGGGAGGAAGCCGAGAAGTCATCACGGGGCTTTGTTTTGTTGAAAATTCCCATTCAGAATATAGAAGGGCCATGTTTTTCATGTACAATATATAGTGATGGTCACTGGGTTTTTTAGAGAATCTATATAATCTGTAGAGATTTCTAACCACATCTGAGAAATGTAAACCATTTTGTTCAGTCCTAAGCCAAGTGGAGCTGGAATATACTGGGAAGTATTTAATTCCTTCAGTTTATTCTCCAAATCATTGCTTAACAATGAAATGAACCTTAGGATATGCATACACAGAATGAAGAACATTCCCATGAAGTCAGTGCTGCCAGTAATCCTTTCTTCTAATTTCTATTGCTGCCTTTTGCATTTTTTAAGTTTTTATTTAAATTCCAGTTAGTTAACATACAGTGCTATAGTAGTTTCAGGTGTACAATACAGTCACATATAACGCCCTGTGCTCATCACAACAAGTGTTTTTCTTTCATCCCCATCACGTGTTTCACCCATCCCCCCCACCCCGCCCTTCTGGTGACCATCAGTGTGTTCTCTATGGTTAAGAGTCTGTTTCTTGGTTTGCCTCCCTCTTTTTCTTTCTGCTGTGCTTGTTTTTTTTGTTTCTTAGATTTCACATAAGAGTGAAATCATATGGTATTTTTCTTTCTCTGACTGACTTATTTCATTTAGCGTGATACCCTTTAGTTCCATCCACGTCGTTCCAAATGGCAAGATTTCATTTTCTTGCTGGCTGAATAATATTCCATTGTATCTATATACCACATTTTCTTTATCCATTCATCTATTAGTGGACACTGGGGCTGCTTCTATAGTTTGGCTGTTGTAAATACAGCTGTAATAAACATCAAGGTTTATGTGTCCCTTTGAATTAGTGTTTCTGTATTTTGGGCATAAATACTTGGTAGTGCAATTGCTGGGTTGTAGGGTAGTTCTATTTTTAACTTATTGAGGAAACTCCATGCTGTTTTCCAGAGTGGCTGTACCAGTTTGCAGTGTAAGAGGGTTCCCCTTTCTCCACATCCTCACCAACACTTGTTATTTCTTGTGTTTTTTATTTTAGTCATTCTGACAGATGTGAGGTGATATCTCATTGTACTTTTGATTTGCATTTCCCTGATGGTGAGTGATGATGAGCATCTTTTCATGTGTCTCTTGGCCATCTGTACGTCTTCTTTGGAAAAATGTCTATTCATATCTTCTGCCTGTTTTTTAATTGGGTTATTTGTTTTTTGGGTGTTAAGTTGTATCAGTACTTTATATATTTTAGATACTAATCCTTTATCAGAATGTCATTTGTAAATATCTTCTCCCATTCTGTTTGTTGAATGTTTCCTTCACTGTGCAGAAGCTTTTTATTTTGATACAGTCCCAATAGTTTATTTTTGCCTTTTGCATTTTTGATTTTGAAATGCAAAGGATAAGGAATTGAAGGGTGGGGTGGTAAATGCTCCCCAAATTTGTAAAAATCTTATTTTTATAATTTTGCTTTCTCTGTGAGGTAATTTAAAGTACCAAGTACATGTGACAAAATAATGAAATAATTATCGAATGAGAAGTGGGAAATGAGAAAAAAAGAGAGATAATGGTGGAAAGAAAAGAAAATAGAAGGTTTTTTAGGATCCCTTGGGCTCAGCTGGCTTGATAGTCAGTCTTTCTGCCTGAAGACAATACCCCCTCTCTCCAGGCATAGCTCAGGCTCTAGATTCTGGCCCTAGGAGCACCCACTCTGCCTTACAAAAACAGTTTTTTTATCTTTGGAATTCTCATATGAAAGGGTACTCACGTACACACACACAGGTGCTCACACGTGTGCATGTGTGGGCTTGTGCGCACGCACACACACACACCACACTCACCCCCTAGTTTTAGATGACTTTTTTCCTCAGTAAGAAAAGAAAGCTTTGGCCACTTGATTATGCCTCAATACTTGTCCCTGGTGAAACTTGCTTCCAAATTTCCTGTCTTAGGTATCAGTTTTCATTCCTCAGATGATCTTGACTTTGAGCCATGGAATGTGTAAGTGTTTGAGTCTTTAAAGGATATAAAATTCTATCCTCTATTATGCAGAAAACACCACTAGAAACTAAAGATGTAGTATGATTACTCTTGGTCACACAACAGAATCTGGATGGTTTAAAATATTCTTCATGGCTTTCTGAATGTTTTTGGCATAGAAGACATCTGCTAAATCCTGAGGAAATGCAATTTTAAGTGAGCTACTTTCTCTGCATCTCTACAAGGGAGTTTGCCAACACAATAGGGGAGGTTGAGCTGCTTCTCCAGAACAAATCATAATTAAATTTAGTTCCTAAATTTCATTCAGTAGTGAAGAGGAATTTTAAAATAATCATCCAGGTGCAAGATGAAAAAGAAATGATAAAGAAGCTGAAGACATGGAAGCTAGAATGCTCTGTGCAGTACTGGATCGATAAGAGGAATTAGTTTGAACTGGGGTTCTGCTAGACATAAGTACAGATATTTATAGACACATGCATATACACACGGGCTAGTCACGCGTTTCCCCTTGCTTTGTCAGCTGAGAAGATCCAGGAGCAAGGGTACCCATAGCAATGTGCACACCAAGAGCCCAGCTTGGTTTCAATACCATTCTCCAGTAAAGGAACCAGAGCTTGTTGGATAAATAACTGGTCCTAGGATTGGGACAGGAAATAATACAAACTAAGCCTGAAACATCTTATTTCAAAAAGTGATGAAGTGTTCAAAAGATAAATGGAGGTATGTGAAAGGACTCAGGGGCCAACTGGAAGAGCACCAAGGGCCAACACTGGAACAGTCTGAGCGATGGAATGAATAACATAATGTTGTGTTATAACCCACAGTATAAAGTAGATATCCACCAGTCTACACACAAATGAGTGAATAAATAAATGAATGAAGGTAGAAAAAACAAACTTCCCATGAAGAGGCATTCCATATAATTTATGTAGATACTCTGCTATCAGGAGGTGAAGCATAACTCCCCACTCCATAAATGTGAGCTGTGCAGAGTGACTTCTTCCAAAGAGGACATAATGGAAAGTGGGAGAGACAAGGAAGGAGGGGGAGGAGGGAGAGGAGATGGAGGAGGAGGATGGGAAGAGGGGTAGGAGGAGGAAAAGAAGAACTTAATAGTGGAGAAGCATGGCAGACATGCCTCTACCAGGGGATAAAGGTCAACATCAAGGCCAGGAAGTTGTGTTGACAGCATGTGATATGATGTTTTGGAGATGGCACCTTACCACTGTGGTCCTCCTCCCCAAATCCATAACCCCAGTCTCAGCTGAGAAAAACATGAGACAAATTCCACTGTAGGCATTCTACCAAATACCTGACCAGTCCTCCTCAAAACCGTTGAAGTCATTAAAAACAAGGAAATTCTGAGGAAATGTCTCAGCCAAGAGGAGCCTAAAGAGGCAGGATGACTAACTGTAATGTGGTGTCCTGGATGGGATCCTGAGACAGAGAAAGTACATTAGGAGAAAAGTGAAAAATTCAGAATGAATTATGGAGTTTAGTTAATAAGAATATATTAATATTGGTTCATTGATTGTAACAAATGTAACATATTAATATAAAACATTGATTATAGGGAAAATTGTGTGAGGCATATACAGAGTCTTTGTACCATCCTCACAATTTTTCTGTAGATCTAAAATTGTTCTAAAATACAAGGTTAGGGCACCTGGGTGGCTCAGTCAATTAAGCATCTGCCTTTGGCACAGGTCATGATCCCAGGGTCCTGGGAGGGAGCCCCACATCAGGCTCTCTGCTCAGCAAGGACTTGCTTCTCTCTCTGCCCCTCCTCGCACTCATGCTCTCTTTCTCTCTCTCTCTCTTTCTCAAATAAATAAAATATTTAAAAAAATAAATAAAAAAATAAAATACAAGGTTGACTTTAAAAATAATACAAAACAAACAAAAATAAAACCTACAGATAACATCATACTTAATGTAAAATAATGAACGCTTTCTATCTAAGACAGAAACAAGGAAAGGATGTTTGCTCTCACAATTCTTATTCAACATTGTGCTAGTCCAATAATGTAAGTCAAAGAGATAAAAATCATACCTTTGTAAAAGAAGAAATATAACACTTCTATTTGTAGATGACAAGATTGTCTATGTAGAAAATCCCAAAGATTTTCTACTAACTCCCAGACCTAATAGGGAAGTCAGTTCAGCAAGTCTGCAGAACACAAGATCAACACACACAAAACCCAGTTGTACTCCCAGATACTACCAAAAGACAGGCAGAAACCAAAATTAAAACCACAATATCATTTACAATTGTGCCAAAGAACATGAATTACTAAAGTATCATGTAAGGGTCTGTATGCTGCAAATTGCTAAATGATGATGAAAGGAAGCAAAGAAGTCCTAAATAAGTGGACAGATATTTCTAAATAAATGGGTAGACATACCATGTTCATGGATTAGGAGACTCATCTTAGGAAAAGACTCATTTGCCTGAATTGATTCTTATCTTTAATGCAAACTTTTTCAAAGTTTCAGCAAGGTTTTTAAACATAGACACACTTTTTCTAGAATTAGTATGTAAAGTTACAGGTCCAAGAACAGCTAAAACTATATTTGAGAAAGAAGAATAAAGCACGAGGAATCAAGATACTAAAGGCTTGTCTATGGTGTTGAAGAGGGCATGGCCTGGTGCAGGAACAGACACACAGATAATGGAACAGAGTACAGAACTCAGGAATGGACTCACACAAATATATGCCCAGCTGACTTTTCCCAAAAGTGCAAAAGCAATTTAATGGAGAAAAAGCAGACTTTCAACAAATAATGCTGGAGCGACCTCCAGGCAGGACAGACAGACTATACCTTATACAAAATCACAGGCCTAAAAGCAAAATACAAAACTATCAAACATTTAGGAAAAAATAGGGGATACACATCTGGATCTAGGGTTAGGCATGAAGATCTTGGGCACGGATATCAAAGGCTGGATCCATAACAGGGAAGATTATACGTTCGCCTTCATCAGAATGTACAATTTTGCTCTGTGAAGGATTGTATTATGACAATGAAAATGTAAAATGGGAGGGTATGTCTGCACACCATGCATTTGACAGATGACTTATCCCAACTGTATAAAAAGAAGTCCTCAAACCCAGCAGTATAAAAGAAACAATCCAATTAGAAAATGCCAAAAAATATAAATGGGCCATGAAGACAGAGAGATGGCAAAAAAGCACAAGAAAAAAGGTTTGCTGTCATTATTTAAGGAGATGCAAATTAAAACACAGTGAGATATCACTTCTCACCTGTTGGAGCGGCTAAAATAAGAAACAGTGACCACAGTGGGTGCTGGTGGGGGAGGCAGGAGAGGAACTGGGTCTCTTCTGCATTGCTAGTGGGTTTGAAAATGGTGGGGCCTCTGGGAGAAGCTATTTGCCAGTTTCCTGTGAAACTAAATATCCAGTTAACCTCAGAGCATCTTTCCTAACCACTGACAAACCCTGGGGACAGCCCGGATGACCTCCGGGTTGAGCGGTGATACATTCTTGAGGCAGAGCCCCACCCAGAAATACAATGGAGTCTTGACGCACTGGATGGGGATGAGTCTTAAGGGAATTGTGTTTACAAAGAAAGACAATTTTGCAAGGTTATGTACTATAGGGTTCCATTTATATCCCATTTCTGGGATGACAACGTTTTAGAAATGGACAGCGGACTAGCAGCTGCCTGGGGTTAGGGATGGATGGGGGCTGGGGCCAAGGCTGTAAACGGACAGTGCAGGGATCGGTGGTGCTGGAGATGCACAGTGCCTTGATTGTGGTGTAGGCTTCAGAAACCACATCCAGGAGAAAACTGCGTGCACACACACATGCACACACACAGGGACACGTAAGTGTGAGGAAATCTGAATACAACATATGTACTATATCCATGCTCATATCCTGACATGATTTCAAGATCCTTGCAAGATGTTATCATTAGGGAAAGCTAGGTAACAGGGTTATGGGACCACTGTATATTATTTTTAACTGCTTCTGATAAATTTATAAATATTTTAAAGTAAAATGTTGATTTTTTTTTAATCAGTAGCTTTGGTTAGGTGGCTAGTCGATGGAGGTTTCTTTCCATTTGGGGTGATAAAGCCTAACTAAAAGGCCCTGGGTTGTTAATATATGTTATAAAAAATTAGAGATGATACATTGGAAAACAATATGTCAACAAAATTAAATAAGAACATTTGCATAGAACTTTCCAGAACCTTTAGAATGGTAATGTGTATTTTGAATATTCGGTCTCAATAAAACTCACTTAATTTAGAAGCTTCCTTTTTTGTGATGGTGTGAGGGCAGAGAAAAATACCTGTCTAGGACATTCATAGGCCTCCAATGTTCATCTTGCTTGAGTGGACAGCCAACTTTAGTGGAGGACACGAACGAGGGGTATCTGTTCAGCCATGTGAGGATTCTCTTCTGGACGCAGCTCAGATCTGTAAGGCTGTTGACTGAATGATCTCGATTTTCTTTCATGTACTTTCAAAACAGAACTTACTAATAAATTGAAAGCATACATTACAACATATGAATATAGAAAATTAAAAGAAAGGTAACTATATTTATCCAAACTGTCCAATTATCTTCTCTTAGGTATAAGTTTTTGTGTCAGAAACCAAAGCAGAAACAAAGCCAGTTTTAAAATTCTCTTTTTACTTTCCTTTAATTTCACCTATATTCTTAAATAACCCTGGAATTTATTCACCCCTGAGCTTGACAACATAAACTAATTCTGATAAGTGAGCATACCAGAACAAAGGTCACTTTAGATGATGAGATGCAGCGTTGTAATAAATGCATTTAAAGCCTTGACTATGAACACTATGTGTATATCCCACGGAAGCGTGTTGGTTCCTATCTGAGCAAGGGCGGTGAGAACACTGAGCAAGAAGGAGGCCTCTGTCCGCCGGTCTCATGCTCTTCCAGTGCAGGAACCCGGGCATTCAGGCCGCACGCTCCACTTTACCCTGTTCTGGTCCTTGACACAGTGTTTCCAGAAGACACTCAGTGAGGCTGCTTGAGGCTGATCCGCCCACTCAGTGAGAAGCATTCAGGTAAATGTGCAAATAGGATGAGTAAGCATAAGGCCAAGGAGAATGGTCTGCAGGTGACACACTGCATCAGGCCGAACTCCTGGTTACTGGATTTACATGAAAACTGCTTTGCCTTCGCTCTGAGGACTTTTTCTCGGCTCCTTAAACATGTACCGTTTCTAAAGAGGTTTAGCGGCAGGTGACTGTGGCTGGAAGGAATGACAGCATGCTCAGGAGGAGCTGGTGCTCCAGGGACCTGAACTCAGGTCTTAGTACAAGCTGGTGTTCCCTCTGGAGTCTTTCCCACCGTCTCTGAGGTCCTCCATGTCTCCCCACGCTCCGCAGGGAGCTTCCTAATGTCCACAGACTCATGCTAATGCTGCCCGCGGACATGCTTGCACCTGCAGCTCTCTGCCTCCTGCCTGGGCCACAGTGGACCGTGGCACCACCCCTCCCGGGCACCGCCAGGCCGCCTCCTGCCCAGTCCTGACCCTGTTTGCCCCATCGGTTGCTGTCCTGATTCCATTTGTATGGAAATTCCTGAAAGGAGTTCTCGGAGCTCTCTGCCACTGTCTCTCACCAAGGCTACGGCTGCCCACTCAGAGAGGTGCTTGCTTCCCACCAAACGACCCGAATTCAGGCCAGCAAAGACCTCGGCTGTAACGACCCAGTGATGGGCCCTCAACCTATCCTCCCCTGAAACAGCAGCTGTGCTGAACCCGCTGTGGAAAAAGGAGACTCTCCTGCTCCGAACAACACACTCTCTACCAGCTTCCAGAACGCCAGCCTTGCGCCTCTGCTCTGGGATTATTTCTTCTCAGTGCCTTTTGCTATCTCTCCTCCTACCACTCGCATCTTAGTATCGGAGTCCAGTGAGCACATTTCTTTGCTCTTTTCTACACAGACACTCACCCCCTTGGCAATCTTACCAAGAGCAACGACTTTAAATACCCCAAATGTTGACAATGTTCGACTGTTTATCCCCAGCCTGGACCAGCTCTCTACCCGCAGATTTGTATGTTCCGTCTTCTACTTGAATGTCTGAAAGACCTCTCAATGCTGACGTGGTGGAGACCCAGCGCCCTCAGCCCTACCACTCCACCTGCTGCACCCGCCCCATCTCTGCGTGCACCCTTCAGTAGCTGCACTCAAACATCCCGTGCTTCTCCACAGCCCCTTTCCTTTCACTCATCCCCAAACGTAGACAGCCATGCTATCTCCACCGCCAGGCATGTCCCACGTCTCACCATTAACATTCTGCTCAAGACCCCTAGTTTCTCCCCTAGAATGCCCTGCATCCTCGGTGCATCTCTGCTCTCACATCCGCAGCCCTGTGCTCGGTCTCACACAGATGGCCCAGTGATTCTCCATGTGTCTGTAAATGGTTCCTCCATGGACCGTGATGTGGCTCACCACCTCTCCACCAGTCAAAGCCAAGGTGGTCACAGGGGTCCACCAGGCCCTACGTGCTCTCGTCCATGTCCACCAAGAAGCTGAGGCCAAGATGGTGTTAGGGATTTATTTCCTCAAGCTGCTCCCCTTGCTTGGGGCTCCTCCTTCCAGATATTCCCAAAGACAGTGCCACACATCCTTGGGGTCTCTGGTCAAGTCTCAGCTTGCCCGGACACTGGCTTCAGTTCTCCTCAGCTATTGAGAGACTAGATGTTACTTGCTGTCATATTTGTTAATTCTCAAGGATGACTCTGCACGGAGCAGGGTTTCTTCCCTCATACAATTTGTTTGGGGCTCTCCATCCAGGGCACAGGCTACAGATGTTATGCATATGAGTTACTGTTTCAGAGCTATCTATTTTTTTTGCCAGCACCTCAGACTTTTCTGACCTTGATTTGTGTCCAATGTCTCTGAAGCCCCAGTTGTCACCTTCAAGGTGCTGGGCTCTCCTTACTTCCTCCAGAAAGTTCCTAATCCCTCCACCTGGTGACAGTCACTTCCCCTCCTGAGCTCAGATGAATTACGGCCAAAGGTTCCCAGGCATCCTCAGCGTGTCAGTGCACATCAGCCTACTGCCCCGGCCCTCATGAGCTTCACTGAAGCTGCCTGGACAGTAGCGATCCTTACCCGTGATCACCATGCTGAGCATGGCGCCTCACCTGGCGGGTTGTCAGATTTCATTTGCGGAGTGTCCCTTCTTTGCAAAATCAACCCTCCACCACTGCTGATGGCTTCGAAGGACCTGACCCCACAGGCTTCCCTCTGTTGCGCCTCGGGGTGAGCAGATGAGCAAGGCCAGTCCAGCCAGAGTGCCCATACCATAGCCACAGGGCTTGGCTCAGGGATAAGGATGTGGCCAAGTCTGCTTCTTTTGAGACAGAACATCTGGCCCAGATGGACAGAAGAAGGAATGAGGACAAGGAGCAGAGATAGGCCACTTCTCTGGCTGCTACTGCAGAAACATCCCATTGTAGGTTCTGGTCAAACTCGGATCACATACTCATCTGTCCACCATTGCTGTGGCTGAGGGGAGAGAGTATCCTGATAAGACAGGCTTGGTCCTATGCTCAAAGAATTGCCTAATGCCATTATTTGAGATCTGGATTCAGCGTTTCCTGAAACCAAGACAATTGTGTGTGTGTATGTGTACATAAAATATATATGTTTGTCTCTCTCTATAAATACATGCATATACATGCCTACATACATCTATAAATATACATATGCCATCTCATGTTAGGTATCACTTTTTATAATCAATGTTAATAATTTATTTATATACAAATTTTTGTATTCATTTCTATATATCACATTATAGATGTGTGTCTTTCTCTGTATAAGATATTCTGTGTATAACATAGGTTTGATTACCAAGCCCCTAGAGATCATACGCCAGCACTGTGACTGCTTGAGCAGACGCCCAGCTTCCTTCCCGAATGATCCTGGCAGGGCGAGCCTTGGCCTCATCGGGCCCACCTGCGGCGAAGTGGCGGGAGCTGGTGAAACAGAGGTGGGGTTAGTGAAGAGCCGCTCACAGGAGGCCAGAGGAGCAGGGACGAACGAGCAGTCAGGCAGCAGCGCCCTGCACGGTGGTTCTCCAGTGGGGATGGGGCGAAGCAGGACCACATCTACAACGCCTTCACACACCTGCTCCTACCTGTTGTCCTGGGGGGAGATCAGGTGCTTAGTGAGGGGTGGGCAGGAGGGGAGCAGGCATTTTGGACATTTGCAATTTCAAAGAAATGAAGCAACTTCCTGGGTTGTGTGTGTTACCACCTGTGCTTCCTTCAGCCGCCTCTGCCCCCCAGAACTGAGCCGGAAGGACCTGGGGTGCTCAGACTGCTCACCAGGGCTCTGAGGAGCTGTGTGGACCAGGAGGGGCAGGGCTGAGTCAAGGTGAGGAATCACATCCCCCTAAAGTGCCCTTTTCAACAGCAACTTGCAAAGTGGGTCTGAGACGGGAGGGAGCTGGGGGCTGAGACCGGGCGGGGGTGCAGAGTCCTTGTGGAAAAGGGCCCAGGGAACCCTCATGAGGAAGGAGGCCTGGGTCGGCTTTAAAAGCACAAAACAAAGGATGGGGAGGCCTTCCTACGTGGAGAGGTTTGCACAGCTGGCTTCACCAGAGTGAGGAGGAATGCTCCTTATGGCGTCTAGAGGTGACAGCAGCAGAAGATCGTGACCCGCACATGGTGCTTGCCACCCACACGCATGCACCGCAGGTAAAACGGTCAGCGCTGCTCGGGCCCGCACTCCTCCGCTGGTCTTTCCACACGTGGACCCTGCAGGCCGAGGCTCCAGGAATACTTGGTGAACGTTAACACATCGGTAAGTTAGCTCTCTTCAGTCACGTAGAGGTATGTTTACTGATGGAAGTGAAGTGGACAGCTACATTTTCAGAATAATCTTTTGCAAGAGTTTTGTAAAGATATCTCCTGCATGTGTTAGTCTTCAGGAAAGAATCCACACCGTGCTTCATGGAAACAGACAGAGAGAGGCCGGGAACTCCTAGGTGGGCTTTGCCTTTCAATCTGCCATCATCTGAAGGGTCTTTGATTCGAAGCTGCTTTAAATTTTCCGGCTGCAGCGAGCCTCCTTCCAAGGAGGTTATACCCTGGGCCAGTGAAATGTCTGATAATCAGTGGCTAGCTATTGCTGGATCTGTTTCTAATGAGTTCAAGCGGGCTTGGTTACTTCGGGCAGTGTGCATACATGTGCTTACCTTGTCCACAGCTGGGTTGTATTGAAGCACGGTTGCTAATCAGTGTCATGTGAATTTGCTTCATCATTTGCCCCTTTACATGCATTTGCCTCCTGCCGACACCACACGGGAGCACGCGGACCCGAAGTGGGTAAGAGAGCCGCAGTGTGTGCGCACATTTAAATATTTGTTACTGTTTACTTCTTAATTTCTTTGCACTTGTGTTGCAAACTATAGGGAAAAAGACAGAAACACAGAGAAAATAAGTCTGTGTGGGTTGGAGTAAAAGACATATACATATGTCCTAAATGAAGGACCTCCCTTCTAATGGCAAACAGTTGAGATTGAGAACATGTTTATTTACACAGAGACCGAGATCATGGGGTCTGCCGTCATGCTCCTCGCTCGTCTTCATCGAGGACTTGCTCTCCATATGGGAGGCACTCCCCGGGATCCCTTACTCGGCACAGCCCGGCAAAGCAGAGTCCTGTTTTCCTCCCGAGGGGAAATGGTGCGTGCCGGAGCTGGAGACTCACCTTTGAGCAGGGGCCAGCTGACCTCACGATCTTGTTTCTCATGTGAAATCAGGTCCAAGCCATCACAAATGAACCCAAAAGGCCAAATGTTTGATTTTTAAAAGATAAAATTAGGCCAATAAATGATAAAAACTTAACAATTAGAGGTGGGGTTTTATGAACGGAGTACCCTTCCCGTTCACTTTTTGGAACATTTTCTATAAACAAAATCTCTATTTCTTAGCACCACTGCAATTGCGCTCCACGTTGGGAGCCCAGCGTAACACCCACGCTGCATGCGGTTTCCTTCCAGAGAAGAATAGGTTGCAAGGAGTAAACATAAGAAGTAAATTTGTCATGCCTGGGTTCTCTTTTTGTCCCACTGTGTTATTTTTTAACCAAGTTCTGCTCTGGATTCTGCTTTCCACCTCCCTCTTCAGACTACATGCTTCTGATCGGAGGTATTGCAAACCCCTTGTGAATGCAAAGCTTAACATGCAGCAAACAGCAACTGGCTCCTGTCCCAGCCCTAGCCCCCACTGTCCGGCAGAGGCAGGATCAAGTCCTCCTCCTGCAGCAGAGCTTCTGGGAATGGGAAACAGGCAGGAGGGGTGGAGCCAGGGTGCAGGGAAAAGGAAGCTTGTCCTTGACGTGCAGGGAGGCAGGGAGTGGATGCCAACAGCGCACCCCCCCCCCCCCAGAATACCCCACCGGCACTACCACCATTGCCGGGTGTCGTGTTACGAAAACAGGTGCCCTGTTAACTAGGAGACTCCCCATATTGCTGTTGCTGGCTTGGAGGTCCTGGCCACCTCTAGGGCTCAGAGGCGTCCCCATCAGTGTTGGAGTCTGAGGATGACAACAGAATATGAGTGGGGCCATGCCAGCAACCTGCACTGGTATTTCAAAAACCTTTGGCAAGGTGACCCTAATATGATGTGATGGAATGTTTGTGACCCGTTTGTCTGTCACGATAGGGCTTGGCAGTTGATGGTCTTGGCTTATCAGCTCTGAACATATGTATGATGTTGCAGTTGTCTTTCTGGAGAGTGAAGTCCTCGTTTTGAACAGTGAAGAGCTGTCGGCATGAACCCGACGTTGGTCACGTCTTAGGGGACTTCACAGGAGATGGGTCATCTTGGAAGGCCAGTCTTCTCACTGTGACTCAGCTTCCTTAAAGTCCCTCTGGCAGGTGGCTTCTTCTTGGTTGGGTTTTGTTGAACTGAAATCCCTGATTTTCATAAATTACGACTCCTTTGCTGTAACAATCGTGATCAGCCAGAGGAGACTGGACATAGTGCCAAGTGTCCTAAGCCACGGAAAGGCAAGCTTCTTCACTGTCCCCACTGTCTTAGATTCAAACATGTCTGAGGCTACACTTTATTATGAAAGAGCATTTATGTGTATGTGTGCAAGTAACTGCAATGAATGCTTTGTTTTCATCGTTATGTGCTTTATGCAGAACTTTTTATTTTTAATTGTAGTCAAGCACACGTATCATATAAAACTCTCATCCTGACCCCTTGTAGTGTGCAGTGCAGAGGTTCCTGGGGGCTGCTGGGAGGCCCAGCTCCCTTCTCAGCTGGCAAGTCCCCGGACTCACTGAAGACCACACCCCAGCCCCCTGGGCCCAAGGCCTGGGCACCCACCACGCCCCTTGCTGTCTCTATGAATTGGACTCTTCTGGATGCTCCCTACAAGTGGGATCGTGCAGGATCTGTCCCTCTGAGACTGGTTTCCCTTGGTGGGGTGTCCCCAAGGCTCCTGTCAGGGTCTCCTCCCTTTCTGGGGACACATAAAGGACAGAAAGTTTACAAGGACTAACAGTGCACTTCTCTCCTTTCCTCTGTGAGTCCGCCTAGACGTCTGTTTGCCTGGGAAGCTGGAGAACAGGAGGAGGTAGATTAGACGCTAGAGTAGAAATAGGGCAGAAAAGTGGCAAAAGGAGGACTGAAGTGTTCTTCAGCTTCTGACAGAGGCCGTGGAACTATCCAGAAGGAAAGTGGACTCAGACCCCAGCTATGAACTGTGGAAGGAGGATCGGGATTCCTCAGCACCAGCCCTCCGCTCCAAGGGCAAAGCCGCCCAGGGACGGTGGGAATGAGCGTGGGGTGGAGGGAGCACCACGGTGAAAATGGCTTGTCCCTACTTAGGCTCAGCCGGGCTGGAGCACAGGGAGGAGATCCCAGGGGCCATGGCATCCTAGGTCCCTGGGGAATAGCTGTGTCCTGTGAACTGATGTGTATTTGTGTAGATTTGGAAACACATGCACGTTTCTTTGCTGTAGGGGAAACCAACCTTCCGTACACGTTCTGTCACAGGATCTTTCCCTGCTTCCTCTAGGATAGTCTTTGTGGGATCAGACGCGCCTACTGGGAGAGCCAGGCGGGAAACCGAGCCCGTGAGCAGCCCTAACGCTCCGCGGTGCTTCCTCCAAGAAGCAGAAGGACGCAGTGCTGGCTCGTGCTTTCCATGCTCACGTCCCGAATAACCTGATGGAAGAAGGAGAAGAGAACCAGATGTGACATGCAACCAAAAGGAACAACAAATAGCAAAAAGAAATAAGAAAATGCTTAGGAAAACTTTGCTTCAGTTACCAAAATCTTGTTCCGTATTAATCATTTGCAAAGAATGAGATACTTATGCGAAATCAGATACACAAATCAGCATATTAAGACATTTTTAAAATGTGTAAATTCCAAATGCTACAAGTTTGTGAAAATAATCTTGGTCTTTTTTTAGCATGTTTCCTATTTATTGTAACATTTGAATGCTTTCCAAATTATCTTTCAGATTTCGGCTCATTTTTGTTTGTGAGTGTTCAAAACAACGATGACAAGAAGAAAATGAATTGCAGCTCATTTTCCTCTTTCTCTCCTTAAGTATAAGATTTTAAAAATTTATTTCTCCTTATTTATTTATTTGACTGTTTAAATCACGCCAGGATTTAATGGACATGGCGCAGGCTCCCAGGGAGGCCGTTGGCTTGGCCAGCCACAGGGAGGGAGCTTCCTGCGGAAAGCCGGTCAGACTGCGAATCTTCTGGGGCACCTTTGGCTCAGCTGCTGGCTCAGGCTCTCAGGGTGAGAAGAGGCAGAATTCTCGGGGACGTGTTCTTTAAATGGAAATTTTTCATGCATTGGTCACTCAAAAATAATAATTAACCAATATCTCTCTTCCAAAATACTTCCCGTGTGCACATGCCCACCCCGCGCCCCGAGATCCTTGGCTGGCGGGCTAACGTCCGTGACTCCCACCTACTCTGATGCATGAGGCATGGTTCCTGCACCACGAGAAACACGCGTGCTCTGAGCGTGTAGGTTTGCAGGACATTTACTCATAGCTGATGTTACAACTTCATCCACATTCCCAAGTGTGTTTTCAGGCAAACATTTTTTAATCTGGTACCATTTTATGCACCCAATGCTCATCTGTTATCTTAAGCATACTCTCTCCTTTTAAGAATCAGCATACCTGATTTGGATCATATTTCCCCAAATTATCAACATCAAGCCAACTGTGGGAATGATTTGGGACACAGAATCTGAAAAATGAAATGCCAGTCTTGATCAAAGGAAAAGTGATTCTCTCTAAAAGAGAATTATCTTTGCAAGTTAAGGTCCCGGAAATACAAAAAGGCACCTCTATGTCCATCTGACCCACAACTGGATTTTGTGCTTTGTGTTAAGATCCAAATACTCTCAGCACATCCGCACTGTGCTTCTTGAAACAATATTGGCCCAAGGACTGTTAATACGAGTTCTATTAAAAAAAAAAAAAAAAAAGGAAGCTTGATCAAATACTTTGGAGAGCCACAATCTCTTATCAGCATCTTTAAGAGCCTAGAAAGCCCTATACAAGAAAACCAGCTGAAATCAAGCAACTTAGCTTTGCTTTAACATGTATTAATTACAGAAATCATCCGTGTTCACTTAAGAGTTATGATAGCAACGGTTACATTATTCACAGGGCATCTTCTGATGATCCCCGGGTCCACAGCGTATCTGTGTTCATTCACAGGGGGTAAGGAGGAGGAGTCCAGCTGGTCAGCAGCTTGGGCAGCAAGTGAATGCCAAAGATGCGAAAGCTGCACTTGTCACAGCTGGAGGGAAGAGATATTTCCAAAATGGTACACATTCTACATTGGGACAAATGCACATTTAAATGATAGGCTTAAAGTCCAGAAAGCATCACTAATGCTGGCAAAACCCAAAACCCACGCAAGAAACACAGGAAAGTAACACTTGCAAGTAGGGACAGCAGGTGCACCAGTGCCCCCAGGGGAGGACGTCTGAGGCAGGTGAGGACGGGGGAGGGGTGCTAGGGCCTGGAGCAGGGATCTGAAGCTGGGGGGGCCTCTTTGGAGAGTGGAGGAAGCAGAGTCTGGGTCTGAGTGGAGGGTCGGGGCAGAGGGAACACCAGCGTGGTCTATGTGCGGCAGACAGACAGCTCTGGGCGTGGAAAATGCACAAACTGGAGCTGGAATTGGCCGGATGCTGTGTTGCATTGAAGGCAGCGTGCTGACGGGGTCTGAGCAGGGTGACCTGGGGGTGGGGCGGACGCAGAGCTGAGTGTGGGGTGTTCACCCACTGCTGGCCTGACAGCCTGGAGGAGGTCGGGAGGCCACTGGCCGGGGAGCGGGAACGGGGGCTGGGACGGAGCTCTCCATGTTGTGCCCATCAGTGTGTGGACTGGTAATGGTCCACGGGCGTGCACGAGGAGGCCCGGGCAGCCCGGAGGGTGCAGGCAGTGGGCACTGGGGGCCGGTAAACCCGCCGCGAGCTCTGGGGCCTGGCCTGCTGTCGTCCCGCGTCGCCATTATTAAATGTTACATTAAAACTAAATCACATCAAAACAAAGGACTGCCTTATGCATCGGTGTCGACGAGAGAAACTCGAAACACATCACAGCATGATTTTTTCTTGTCCACTTCCTTTGAGGTCACTTCTGTGCCTTGGGCGTGTGTGACAAGGTCACCGTGTGCCGCCTCGCATCTCTCCCTAACTTTCTTCTGCCTTCGTGATGCAGCTTGAAACCAGTTGAGGTGGGAGCTCGGACGCCAGAGGGTGGAACCTCATGAATGGGACGTGTGCCCTTATAAAGGTGACGCCGCTGAGCTCCCCAGCCCTCCCATCACTGAGGACGCGGCTAGAGAGCCGTCCCCCAGACAAGCGTTCTCCCCAGATCCCGACCTTACGGGCGGACACCCGGACCTCGGACGTCTGGGCTCCCGAACAGCGGAAAGAGATGTTCGCTGTTCATAAGTCACTGGTCTGTGGTGTCGCTACAGTGGCCCCGATGAACTAAGGCACCCCTCGTGCTTCCTGCTTTTTATTTTGGTCTGGGGTGAACAGCTGCTCAGAGTCTGCTGATGAGAAGAGTCTCCCACCGGAAAAAAAATCCCAAAGCTGTATTCAACTTTTGATTACATTATCATACTATTAACATTGATGTGGGATAAAATCTGTGTGCCGTACAACACATGGAGAGTCATGGAAAAGTTGCAGGGTTTGTTGGTAATGAAAAATTGCAAGTTGCAGGAAGTTAGTATTATATCTGATGAGAAATAGGAGTGAACACTTGTCCCCCGGAACGGAAGGAGAGAGTGGAAGCATTCTCGCTCCTCAGACCCTGAGGTGCCATGTTGTGGAGACCCTCCCCACAGGAGGGGCATTTGTCTTGATGTTCCCGCCATCTTTCAAAACACACTGGCATTAAAAAGTGTGTATAAATAGATAAAACACAGGAAGAACCCTAAGCTGACTTTATTACGTATAAAGTATCAGATAGTATTAAGAGTCTCTTAACACAACAAACCCAGGAACAAAATACCTTAACGCTGTCCCTGTGGGTCGAGTTGTATCCCTTGAGGGATGTATTCAAGTCCTAACCCCGCACCTGTAAAGGTGACCTTATTTGGGAACAACGTCTGCGCAGATGAGGCGTGCAGTGTACGTCAAGTACAGAAGAGGTGACGCTGGATGAGGATGACCCTGATCCCATGGCCGGCGTCCTTGTAAAAGAGGGACATTGGGACACAGACGCAGACACGTGCAAAGGGGAGAGGGCAAGTGGCCACAGGGGCAGAGACCACAGCGTGGCCCCTGGGGCCACGGGATGCTGGGGCCTGCCAGCAGTGCCAGAGCCGGCCACAGACCAGGGAAGAGCCTCCCAAGGACGTCGGAGGGACTGTGGCCTTAGCCTTCAGACTTGTGGCCCCAGACCTGAGAGGGTAATTGCTGTGGTTTTAAGCCTCCGGATTGTTGTGCGGGTTATGTCAGCCCCAGGAAGCCCTACACCCTCAGTGGCTCGGCCACAGGTGACAGGTGTCTGTCCGAGGCTTAACAGACGGAAAAGGGCAGACTTCGTCTTTCTCTTCTTTACTTCTTTCCCTTTCCAGTGCACGTTGTGCTTTAATGCGATCTTAAATTCTGGCTCATTCAAACCAGAATCTGAATCCTGAGTACCGGAGCTCCTATGTCTGTGTGGGCAGTCTTTATACAAATCACCAGAGGCTACTGAATCAATACATTTTTCTTTTTTGATTTTTTTGTATCTTTCATTTTTTTTTTTCCAATTTGTGTCCCCAGGAATGACCTATTTGTAATCAACTGTTCAGACAAATGGATTCATTAAAAACAGTCTCTTTTCCGAGGTACCTGGGCGGCTCAGTCGGTTAAGTGTCTGCCTTCAGCTCAGGTCATGATCTCGGGGTCCTGGGATCGAGTCCCGCGTCGGGCTCCCTGCTCAGCGGCGTTCTGACTGATATTATTATTTTGCTGGAGAAGGCTGTTGATTTGCAGACCGCTTCTTGGTGCCGTAGCACAAAGGCTGGAAGCAGTGAGAACACAATGAGAAATGGAATGCAACCTTTAGCTTGACCTCTGGCAGCTTGGAGCTCTAAGGTCAAACTCCCTGATTCTCCCAAGAAACCAAGGTAAATCTATTTAAAATCAGTAAATCTTTGGGGAAACAAAGCAGATCGAGTTGGATGTATGAGTACTTCCTGTACAGGGTTTATGCTGTATTTTCTCCTATTTGTAGTTTTATTCTTTACTTAAAAAAGATTTTTCTTTAGTTCTTTGATTTTAAAAATAGAACTAAGACAATTAAAAACTCACTACAGAGAATCATGAGCATGTTGGAAGATATAATACCTAATTGGCAACATTTGCAGTTTTGAACTGATGTGATTTAATCATCGCACCACCCAGAACAAATTCAGAATTAGTCTCCCATTAATGGTTCGCTTAAGTAGAATAAACAACATCAAATTAAACTTTGGGGTGTCTCAAAGTATTGAAGAGCAAATGCAGGGCTCATTTAAAGAAGGCTTTGCTGTTCTCTTTCTGGAGGAAAACAAGTCATGTATCGAAAGATATTTTTCTGTTTCATTTAACTTTTGGAGAAACTCCTAGGTTATTAATGGATGTGTGCAATGCGTGGCAGATATAAAATTTTATAATCTCGGGTCTTTCTTTTTTGTTGTAGTACTTCACGCCTGGCAAAAATATCTGTGAGTAAGAAACGGGGCTCCCTTATCTTTTCTCAACACGTAAACATGTTTTTCCTTTTTCTCTCCCACCACCTGAAGTTCAGAACGAATTGCCATCAGCAGCAGCTCAAAGTCTGAGGTCAAAGAAAAGACAAAACCTAACAAAGAAATTGATCCTGGGGCACCTATGGAATTCTATAATCAGACCCATATTCTAGACATGCGCGTCCTCAGCAAATCGCCTCTGAAATGTAAAAATTTAATTTGTCAACATGCCTACATCATATCCTCCATCACTGTCGAGGTGGCGGCAGGGTGTGGGGACACAGGGCCGCAGACGCCAGGCTCCCTGAAATGAGAAGACGTGGGCTGATTAGACCTCACACTGGGTGGAATTGTCTCGGACAGCTCAGCAATCAGATTATTAACTCTGATACCAGATACTCTATCTCTTCACTGGGATTAGCATGAAAATTTTGATATGGATCGATAAGCAATCTTTCCTTTATAAAGAATCTCTGCAAGCTTCATTAATCTGTGTGTATGTTTATGTCAAGGAATTAAGACATCTTGATTACTGCTCGTTCTCCTCCTTTTAGTTCTTTGGGAGGAAAATCTCATATAAATTTATTAAATAAACTACTGGACTGCTTGCCTCAAAGAAAATTGCATCCTCTCTTCTCCTTCTTACCCCATAGACTCGACCACTATTACACCGTGCGGCAGGGGAGGAAAGCGGCTACTTTCTGCAAACCAACAGGGAAACCATAATAATCTTAGTAGAAATCCAACCTTATAACATGATTTAAGAAAAAAAAAATTTGGCCAAAGGCTACCTACACAGGAAAAAAAAAAAAGTACACATCCCTACAACCTACCAAAATGCGATCTATCTGGGGATATGGGCTCCTTTACCTGCACAGTTCCTGGGGACAGTTGGGAGAGTTAATATCTAGTTGAAGTGCCCAGATTTTGGCCATTTTGTAGACTATCTCATCATCACGGTGAATTCAGCCATTTGAATTGGTTTTCAGATTTTGTTATGTGAATTAGGTTTTGTAATTGTGAAATAAAATCCACGAGCAGTATGAAATTGTTAAAAGACATACACCTGCATTAGCTTCCAGACTTCCTTATTTTAAAATAACTTATTCCGGTGCACACTGAAGATGCTGGCTTACAAGAAGAAATACCAGCACCCATGCTTGGCTCCGGGTGGACATCCGAGTCAAGCAGCATCTCAGGCCAATGTCTGAAGAATACACGGGCATCCTACTGATTGTTGTAAAGAGTTTCGAGAGGGGGTTTCCTTCTTCTCAAGATGGTAGCAGATGGGACCCTCAAAATAAAAGTGTGAAAGCATTTTTAAATCTCTACAGACATCAAAAATATATTCAAATCTCTTCAAAGGCTCTTCATTTCAATTCAAAGGAAGCTACTGGCAAATGGATGATATGCTAGAATTTTCAAGATTTGTGGTTTTATTTTAATGAGTCATGCCAAGAGGTACACTATATTTTAATCTTCAGGAAAGAACTATCAATACTTACATTTTGTTGTTTTCTACTAG
Organism: Phoca vitulina; assembly: GCF_004348235.1. Lineage (NCBI taxonomy): Eukaryota > Metazoa > Chordata > Mammalia > Carnivora > Phocidae > Phoca > Phoca vitulina. The sequence continues at coordinate 1,649,557 of NW_022589730.1, forward strand.
CGCATGTGGTGTGTTTCCTTTGATAAAAGGTAAACTTTCCAAATAGAGAATGAGATATATATCCTCCTTCCCCAGTTTCATAAACGTGATTATAACCAGAGAAAGGTGAGAAAGACTTGCATTTGGCATGCATGATTTTCATAATTTTTAAATCACTTGTCCTTCTACCTGGAGTGCAATGACATTTCATTTTGTCTGAAAGCCACTCCACTAAAGCCTGATTTAGGTTCACAATTGACAGCATATCAATATCCGAGAAAGTCGGTGCTTCCGGTAGAGAGAAAGGCAGCTTTGGAAATTTCTATAACAGAGATAGTGATGAATAATGACAACTTTGAGTTGTCATAGCCTGGAAAGGAATTCTCAGGCTCAAACTGAGCCAAATGTTCAGGTACGAAAGGGGCAATAAAATTTGTGGGTGCTAAAGAGGCAATAAAAAGGGGGCATCTTTCTTTCACGTATGTTAACTCTAGAAATAGAAATTTTTGTTTTGTATCATAAAAGGAGAACTGGATTGAAAATTGGGAAACATATTTGGAACAACCCAGCCTTATCTTAGTCTGCCCTGAACTCTATGTGACCTTGGGCAAACCTTGCTGTCCGAGCTGGATGAGCTGTGACATCGCGCCTGTGAGAGAATTACTGATACAATAATATTGCCAAGTTACGAAAAGCTCCCTGTGTCACCTGTACTCAAAGTGTGCTGCATGGGTTGTTCCATTCAACAATCATGATGGCCATATAAAGGAAGTAATTCTATCACCTCTGCTTTGTAGGTGGGGACACAGAGCTGAGACGGCAGCCTTTGCCCACACTCACCCATCTGAGAAGTGCAGTGCTCAGAAAATGGCCATGAGTCCAGAGTGTGAGCTCTCAACCACAATACACACTGTACTAAACACTACAATGCACTTCACCTGTTCCAAGGTCAAAGCCAAGATAAAACTTCCCCATGACCTTTTATTAAGCAAGCATCCCACAGTGCAGGTGATAATGACCTTATCAATATTCCCCAAATAAAAATACATGCGCCCCAGTGTTTATTACAGCATTATTTATAAGAGCCAAGATATGGAAGCAACCCAAGTGTCCACCAACTGATGAATGGATAAAGAAGATGTGGTGTATACATATACAAGGGGACATTATTCAGCCACATAAAAGAATGAAACTTAGCATTTGCAGCAACATGGATGAAGCTAGAGGGTATTATGCTAAGCAAAATAAGTCAGTTAGAGAAAGACAAACACCATATGATTTCACTCATATGGAATTTAAGAAACAAAACAGGTGAACAAAGTGGGGAAAGAGAGAAATCAAGAAATAGACTCTTAACTACAGGGAACACCAGGAGGGAGGGGAGGGAGGGCGGTGAGGGGATGGGGGGAAATAGGTGAAGGGGATGAAGGAGGACACTTGTCGTGATGAGCACCGGGTGACGTATGGAAGTGCTGAATCACTATATTATACACCTGAAATTAATATAACACTGTATACTAACCATACTGGAATTCAAGTGAAAACTTAAAAAGTAAAAATAAGTAAATAAAAATAATGACAAGTTTCATGTGACCATATTTTCTTGCTGTAATGTTTCTGAATGTGAGCTAATGACATAAAGACAGAGCACAGCTCAGGATGAACATTTACACATAAAAATGCCTCTATTTTTCACTGACAAGGAAGGCACTATGATAATTTTTGCATAAGACAAGGACCTGTGGTACTTTTCTTTTTAATCCTTAAGTGACGTGTAGCATGTTCTGTGTGTGAATAAGGCTAATGCCCAGGTTTGCGATGATAAGACAAGAGAGGACAGCCAAGACACTCAGCGGAAATCCCACGTCTCCGCCGTCCTGGAAGATTCCTTTGCTGGATAGGGTCCTGGGAGGAAAGTAAGAGCATCATTTCTTGTCAGATGAAGCAAAAGGGAATTTGGAGAGGGGTGCCTGGGTGGCTCAGTGGGTTAAGCATCAGACTCTTGGTTTTGGCTCAGGTCATGATCTCGTGGTCATGGGATTGAGCCCCGAGTTGGGCTCTGCACTCAGTGCTGAGTCTGCTTGTCCCTCTAGTCTCCCTCTGCCTTTCCCCCACCCCCCACTCACAGGCTCTCTCTCTCTTAAATAAATAAAATATTTAAAAAGAAAAAAACAAATTTGGGGAGTTATTAGACCATGTGGACTATCTAGTAGGATGGAAATCCAACTTGGAAAGATCTGGAGGGCTGGTCAGAGAGCAAGAAACACAGAAAATGTCTTAGAGCAAGACCGTCCTGTCCGCATGCTGCCCAACTCCTCCTGCCTTCCTGGAGTCATTTTCTCAGGAGTTGAGCGGCCAGCCTGTCTGTCTGTCTTAACTCATAATCCCTCTTTCTGAGCATACTGGGTGGAAAAGGGTTTCAGCACATGCTTGCTTAACAGTTGGAAGCAGACATGTGAACTTACCCTTCAACAAAATCTACACACAAAGAAGGGGAAATTTCCTCCAAGAAAAGCTGAATGCCCCAAGGACGCTGAGTAGGGCTGGAATCCCGAAATGGCCCTTTCCGGCTTGTGTGCAGCCCCCCGCCACTCCTGTCTGTGCTTCGGCAGCAGCTGCAGGAGCAGTGGCCGGTTCAGAAACAAGCGCTCCAGAGTGGCTTAGCTGTGCAGGCCAGGGGTGTGGAGCAGAGTCCCAAGTTCACAGTGCCCACGCCTTGGGCAAGCCACTCACGCCAGGTTTGTGGACATCAGTGTGCTGATCTGTAAAGGAGAAATAATGTCCTCTTTGACCTTTGGTTAGCTTTCGAAGGAGTTTGTGAATTTAAAAAGAGATGATATGATATGATTTTTAAAATGTAAAAAGCACCACATATATTAGCTGTTATGATTAGTATGAGTATTATATATAACTGAAGAAAAAAGAAAGTATAAAATTGTTTCTTTGACCTCTAGTCTTATATTCTGGAATTTTCAAATAGTTAACTCTTAATCAGAAATATAGAAGTAAAACATTTTTTATGTTGAGCAGGGAGTTACAGACACGGTGATATTGCTTGGGAAAATCTTGGTATTCATGACATTTAAAAAGCAAATGATACATCGCTAAGCATATTCTGTAAATGCTCATCACATGTCTTATGAGCTCTTTGTAATTTATTCCAAGTGATTCATGAGAGTACATTTCCAAATCAAAAGGAAGATGCAGAATTTGATTCATATTTTTCATGGTAAGGGACAATTTGTGGCTAATGACGTGAAAGACAAATCAGGGCTGAGCTCTCATGAACCTCCTAAGAATATTAGCAAGAACTTTGTAGTTTTGACAACAAACTGAGCGGAGCCAAGACCTCTAAAATCATTTGTCTGTTTAAACTAAGCCTTCAAATTATGAAATTGGAATTCTAATGCTATATTCCCTGGCGAACAATCATTTTTTTTTCATTGCAAGCTGCCTTTTTTTGAAAAAGAAAGGTACTATCATTTCCATTATAATTCCACAGCAATTTTTTCTTTTGCTTAGCTTCCCAAATTATTAGTTTAATAAAGGGAAATGTTAGTGTGATTTTAATTCCCTGAATAACATTGTGGATGGTAAGAGAAAATAATACAATTGCTTACTTGGCTGTTTATAACAAGGTTACACATTTTTCCCCACTGCTATAGTAATGTTATGTTTGTTATCATAGATTCATTTACTTTAAAAAAGCAAAGGTTGCACAAACCTTAGAATTTTGTAAAAACATTGCAGTTGAATCAATCAATACACATATCGAAATATTAATTTTTAATATGTAATTGACACATTATATAAATACCCACACAATGTAATTTCACTCTGTTCTCTAGAAGGAATTGTGCACACCAATTTCCAGTCCCCAAGATGATAGATGTAGGGCCCACAGACTTATTTAAGCAAGAACTCTGAAGAGTTTGAAATTTCACCTTACATACAAGCTAACAAGTTTCCCTACTACAGTTCCACAGATGCTGGCAGAAGACATGAGACTCCTGGGTCAGAGATGAAGGACAGTTTATCACTCACAGTAAAAGCATTCATCAGAGTGTCAGCAAGAGCATCCTCCTCTGAGGCCTGATTCCTACTGGACAACATGAAGGGGCGGGTGATACCAGCACACACTATGGGTTGTGTTGAGAGAAATCTTGATCTTAATAGATCTGCATCTTTATAATGGACAGGCAACATGCCTTCCTTTAGCTCCAGGGGGAGACACTAGCTCTGCTCACCATACCAATATCCTTGGAAAGATAGTTTGGAACAAACGTAGTCATTCCTCTGCAAGGAAGATGCATGAACTATTTCATCCCCATTCCACCTAGATAGATGCCTAGCATATTGTCACCACTCCAAGAGTTTCATTGTGCCTCCTCACATTAATATGCACCCACAAACCACAAAGGTCACCTCTGATGTGGCCCCTCTTACTATAGATCCTTGAGTACCTTTTAAATGGTATGAATTCCAGTATAAATTCTTTTATTTCTGGCTTCTTTATTCAACATTATGTCTATTGTTGCAGCTCTATTAAATTGTTGTGCCATATTTCATTGTGGGCTTATACCACAGTTTCAGGTGGTAGCAGAGTGATATATCGCCATGTATTTAATTTCCCTGATGAGTAACAATGTAACTGTTATCAATTGGGATAGTGCCTTTTGTAAACTGGCTGCTCAATTCCTTCATCTATTTTCCTTTTTTATTTTTTTTAAGTAAGCTTGAACTCATGACCCCAAGATCAAGAGTCACATGTTCTACTGACTGAGCCCGGCAGGCACCCTATCTAGTTTCAAAAGTAGATTTTTTTCTTTCATCAGTTTTGTTAAATTGGACTTGTTTAAATGTCTATTTTATTTAATTGTTTAATTTCTTAATATAAAGTTTGTTAAAATGTTAAAATATTCCTTCACTGTTTTAATTATTGATCTGTAGTATCATCCCTTTGTCATTTCTGGTATTTGTCTTTTTTGTTTTTCTTAAATAGTCTTGCTCTGTGTTTATCATTTTAATAGTATTTTCTAATAGTATTACAGTATTTTCTGCTATTTGGAAATTTCTGTCTTCTATGTTTGCTTTCCATTAGGTTAATTTTTTCCTTTTGCCTTTCTGATTTTCCTTCTTTGGAATTTTTTGTTTGACTTTTTGCTCACTCTATTTCTTTAGTTGAAAGTTTAGATCACTGACTTTAAAACATTTAATTTCTAATATTTAATACTCCTGAAGCCAGTTGGTTCTCTGAAAGTTGGGTGTTTGGAGGAATTCATAGAGCTAAGCATGGGGTTCAGAACCCAAGATTAGGACATCAATTTGAAATAAGATTAGCACTGAGATAGGGAGGATCCTTCCTCAGAAAATCTGTCTGTTCTGGGTGCTGGATAGGTAGAGATGTCACCATGGCAGGAGATGAGCATTCTTTGTCAAACTATGGATAACAGGTCTTCCAAGTAATGGGGCAATGGGAATTAATGGTAATGGTAGACCATCAATCTTCTCTGTGCTTAGTTGGCCTGTGGATAGAAAGCATTGATCATCTTTTTACCTGAAGCCTCCATCCCAGATTTTTGACAAAATTCAAGGAGGGAGAAGAGGGTCAAAATTATATAGTGAGTCCGGTGCAAAGAAAACATGAGTTTGATGAAATCATTGTGGGAAATTAAGAAAAAAAAAATGAACATTAACAACAATATTCCTGGTCATCTCCCACGAGTCTGACACATTGTCAAGACCTGAGACTGAAATGATGAGCAAAAGCAGACACAGTTCCTCCCAATCTAGCAGTGACTATATTTTGTATTTCAAGAATACATTTCTGGAGATGAAGCCAAATATGTGGTGCCTGAGAAAATCCTCTCACCAGTTCACAGCGATGAGAACAATTTGCTTCACACACAGTATCTTTTTATTGAAAGCCTGCATCGTAGTGAAACACTCTTGAAATCATTTTAAGCAACAATTAGGGATTCAAACCTGATTTAGAATTCAATCACATGTAGGGTTACCAATGCAAATAACACAAATGGGGTGAAAATCAGATGAACGGAGAGTGTCCACCCCAGGCTAAAAAGAGCAATGAAAACTATAAACTATCTCATACTGACTTTGGCTGGAAGCAGACGAGTCTCTTCTGACACCGTGTAAGTTCCTCCTGCTTACAGACTATTCAAAATCTGAGAATATGTGCATACTGGAGTCAAGGAATATATTACAAACATCTTCATAACAATTTCTTGAACTAAATTTATGGCAGTTTTCATCTAAACATAGAAATTTGGGTCTCTCATTCCTCATTTGCTTGTGTTTTTGGAGAGGACCCTGATTATTTTCTGAGGAAATCTTATCCTCTTTGTGCTGATATGGAGTAAAATCTTGTTTATCAATGGTGAAAAGTTATTTTGGTGTATTTCCTGAAGGATGTACTCAAATTTCTTCTTAAAATAATCCAGAACGACAGAGAGTCACTTACCTAGACTGCATTAATTTGGCATCTTATAAAATATCTTTCCTTTACTCAATTTCTCTTATTTTATTGTTGTTGGAAAATGGTTTCCTGCATTGGGAGATGTTTTAGAAATCAGCTGGAACAAATACATGACCTTCTTCACTAAGGAGTGTTGGGGAGGATGTGTACACGTGATGTGATGCATAAGACACCTCTCGTCTTAGTGTTTGCCCTTCCCCTGAGCAACTGATGTGTCGTTATTGTTTAGATAGCGGGAATCTTTCATCTGTTCTGTTTTGTTCCTTACTTTGGATGCTGGGGCATTCAAAGTGAAATTTATGATTCCCCGTGAAAAGTGTTGCGGATCTGAGGGCTTTTGGTCTGGGTACCAATCTTCCTTGTGGCTCCTTTCACTGTTCAACATTTACTTCCTCTTCGCTTCAATGTCTAGCTCATTTTCACATTCTTGGAATTTTCACATTTTTATATGCTGCCTAAAATCCTCTGATGAATAAGAAAAGCATAGAGAAACAAAATATACCCAGATGGATCACTAGTTACGGAGATACCCGTTCCCTCTTTGTTGAAATTATTTTTATGGTGTATCCTCATTTAAATACCTGGGTGCTTTGAAAACATTAGGCTGTAGAGCATGAGGTCATCTTTTTATGTGATCCTGAGAGAGAACTAGGAACAAGTCTGGCTAAGAGATCATGATATCCTATAAATTCAACATGAATGATGACTCAGCAGTTGGGATCAAAAAAAGATGAAAGAAACGCAGCATGAAGCAAACTGAGCCTCAAAATAATACCCAGAATGGATTTATTGGAATAAAAAAGAAATTGGATCTAAGCTCCTTGAATGGGGACACCTGTTGTGATGTGAGCGCCCCTACTGAGTGGGAGCGGAGTGGTAATGTGGTTATTTAACATTTGAACCCTGAGCACTTACTGCAGAGAAGGACCGAGTGCAGAGTAGGGGATAGTCTTAGGCGCTGGTCTAGGGCACCCTTTGTTTACTAAATCAGGAGAGAAAACACCATCACTCCTTTTCAAGATGTTGTATCTTATAATTTAAAAATAAATTTAAATATTTAATTTGTATATTTTAAAAATGAATTTGATTTCTCAAATTTCTCAATTTGATTGAGAGCTTTCTTTCTCTTGAGAGATTTCTCAAATGCTTGAAAGCATGTAACAATTTATGAAACTATCTTCTTCATATTCTAAAGAAACAGAGTTAAATATGTAAACATAATTGCACATACAAACACCATGGTCATTGTACTCGGAAAATTGTTGGCAAATCACAGCTAGAAGAGACCAGCTTTAAGTCGAGCAAGAGAACAGTCATTAAAATTAACTTTCTCTATTATAATTATGCATGGCTAAATGTTTTGTGTCATTTTTTGAGTATCATACAATCCTTCTGGTATCGTATAATCCTTTTACTTTGTTGTCTTCCAAGCATGTGACATATAAACTCTTTCACCCATGGCCACGTAACTGACTCCCAGGATTAACGGATACGCTCTGGTCGCGCTCTGTAATGGACTTACGGACACCAGAGCCAGCGGCGTGGGCAGCGCCAGGCCTGCACCTGCCTCCCACCCCACGCCCCAACCCACCGTTGGAGTTTCAGATCTGCCCCAAGGCAGGTCTGCACATTTACCCCCAATTCTGACTATGCCACTTTTCCCATTATCCTAATGGTGACTTTTTATTCAAGTAATGAAAATAAACCTGAAAAATAGGAGTGAAAAAATGTTTTCATTTATGTGAAAAAATATTTAAATGTTCCATAAATACTTAATAACATTTTTGATTGGTTGGTTAAAAAATTGTACCAGAATGTGCCAATAATTGGGGAGGCCTGAAAACCGTTACTGTAACACAGGAGAATCTTGCTCTGCGATTGTCTTGCCAGCATCTTCAAATGTTACCTTTCTGATCAGCCAGCTCAAGCCGGGAATAAGGAGGGTGCATCGCGGGGTTATCTCAAGTCTCAGGCCCCACACTCCGAAGTAAAGAATCTCCTCGGCCCTGCATGGTAAGACTGACAAAATAAGGTACATTCACATACTTTACGTTAACAATTTTTAATTTTCTATTTTTAAATTTAAATTATCTACATTTCCCATTTTAGCCATTTCATTTTTACCTACACACAAGTCACAATTCTTCAAGATAAAAGACCTGCCAACATGTATGATACTTTACCTTTCTATAACCTAACAATATCTTTTCAGATTCAACTTGTACATTTTTTGAAATGTATTATTCAAACAAAGTTATCTAGGTACCTATTTTATTCACATGTAGAAACTGTCCTTCTTGATTAAAATGACAGTATGGAAGTTTTCCATGAGCTCAACCAGTAGGAACATTTCTACGACTTGGCATAAATACAGTGGAATCACCCTAATGCGTGCGGAGGTGTTAAAGAATTGAGGAAAACAGCTAGGAGCTGGTTTTCACGACAGCGGGGATGTAAAAACATGAAGCCACTCTGGAAAGCAGTTTGGCAATTTTCTTAAAAACTAAACATGCCACCACCATGTGACCCGGTGGTGTACTCAAAGCAGTTAACCGAGAAGTATGGAAATCTGTTCACACAAAAATCCACACAGGAATGTTCATGGCAGCTTTACTCATAATAGCCCCAAACTGGAAACAACCTAGACGTCCTTCTGCAGGGCATCCATTCACAGAATTCTACTCAGCGATGAAAAGGAACACACGAGACACACAGGGAACTTGGATGGATCTCAGGCCCTTACGCTGAGCAAAAAGGCTAGTCTCAAAATCTTGCATACCCTACTTGCCTAATATCCTCAGAATTGCTAGTGTGTAGAATGGAGACCAGATCTGAGGCCTCGTGAGAGGGAGGGAGGGAGGGAGGGGTACCTGGAAATGACCACACGTGGGCATTCTACAACAGACCTTCTGCATCTTCTATTTAAATCTTTTGCAATGAGTTTTATCAAAAATGTCCCTTAGTTATTCATTTACCTTATCACTAAAGTCCAGAATAATTCCCCGACATGAAAGATAATTTAGTGCCCTTAGTTATTTCTCGGAGAACGGAGCAGTCCTTTTAAACTGAGTGGGGCTTGGAACTCGGTGGAGGATAAATTCTGAAATAAGTGTAGAGTTTACTTGGTCAGGGAAATGGCACACTTTACAAATGTGAAAACATCTCTTAGTTGAATGACTAATAAAATGAATTGAGAGTAGCCCGGGAATGGGAATTTTCGAGATGGTGAATGACGTAATTTGTGGTGGACAAAAGGTTTCGCTGAGGGACTTCCCTAGAGGTAACGCTGTAAATGTAGATTGAAAACAGGCTGCAATGTCTAGAAAGCTTCTCGGACAACTTCACGGCAACCAGCTCCCCAGTGGAAGGGCTTATATTGCGTCAATTACGTCTTCTGTTCTTCCCGGATCAAAAGAGCATTTGTCTGAATATGGCTGGGGGGCTGTGGAATGTGGGATCATGCAGCCCACCGGCCCAATGACATCCGCAGAGCTGGCAGCTTTGGGGTGCACGTGATCCCGGTCATGCAGTAAATACCCACAGGGGTTGCTGGGTTGAGTCCATCCCATAATGTGGCCCAGTTCCGGGGGGGCCAAACTAATTTAGGAAGGTCTAAAGATGTGGTGTGGCCCGAGCCTGACCTTAGTCAGAAAAACCCTCCAAAGCTCAGTAAATTCTAGGACCCTATCAAGTATTAAAATTAATCCAGGTTTAGAAAAAAAGAAGAAGAAGAATGTAGCAGGAGGGGAAGAATGAAGGGGGGGAAATCGGAGGGGGAGAAGAACCATGAGAGACAATGGACTCTGAAAAACAAACTGAGGGTTCTAGAGGGGAGGGGGTTGGGAGGATGGGTTAGCCTGGTGATGGGTATTGAGGAGGGCACGTTCTGCATGGAGCACTGGGTGTTATGCACAAACAATGAATCATGGAACACTATATCTAAAACTAATGATGTAATGTATGGGGATTAACATAACAATAAAAAAAATTAAAAAAAAAAAAAATTAATCCAGGTTTTTTTGTGGAGGAGACACTACAAATGGGCGCCTAAGTGATCCTGGATTAAAGCAGACCGTGGGTCTTCCTTGAATCAGACGCAGACCTAGAAGACTTGACACCTAGTTTGAGCTCTACTGTGAGTCAAATGGAGTATGTTTCTTGGGACAGCACAGTGGGTTGTTTGGGTCTCCTGAAAATTCATGTCCAACTGGAAACTGGATATGACCCTCTTTGGAAGAGTCTCTGCAGATGCAGTCAAGCTAGGAGGAGGGTGAACCGGCTTAGGGTGGCCCTGCCCGCGTGACGCACAGGTGTCTTAGGGGCAGACGGACGCTAGCGCGCTCAGGGCGCACAGAGCGGAAGGGCAGGCGGAGACGCACTGTGTGCCCGCAAGGACAGCACATGGCCCGCAGCCTCCGAGCAGGGGCGGCCGAGGGAACCCCCCGGAAGCCCCGCCAACGCCTTGGCTTCGGACCTCTGGCTTCCGGAGCTGTGAGGACATACATCCTGCTATTTGGGGCAACGTTTTTTTATAGTTACTGGTGAGGCAGCTTTGGAAGAGTCCTACAGAAACAAAGGGATTTTGCAGTTTCAACTCTCGATTCCTTTCTTTTCTTTGTGGCATTGACTCGGCATCGGAGGTAAGATATCAGAGATGTGGGAAGGTTTTGGACACGGGACACTTTCTCAGCTCTCCAGTCGCCCGGTGTGGGCCTCAGGCCCAGCTTCTGGATTCGGGCACGCGGGGTTGGGAAGACAGTTCTTCGGATCCTTGGCTCTGCTCTACTCCTGGAGCCCGCCTCCGCATTCCCGCCGCCCAGGGCCCCCAGGGGCTGCGTGCACGCGGAGCAGCTCTACTCCGCGGGGGTGGACCTTGGGGCAGCTCCCATCTCCAGGGCAAACAGAAGGACGAGGCAGCAGCGAAGGTCGGGGCCGAGCCAGCGGGGATTCGTCAAGGTCGTGGGGAGATTGGATGGAGGGCTGAGGGATTTAAGGTGAGCTGGCCCTTACGGGTTTGGTGCTTCCCCTCATATACCTATTCCGCGTCTGCTCTCCCAGGCACGGCCCGAGGTGCATGGACGGCGGTGTAACAGGCTCCCCCGTTCACACTCAGCTCAGAGTCCCACCCTGGCCCTGCTGTAGAATTCCCGCGGAGCGCGCGTGGGGTAGGTGCACCTGCGCGCTTGTCTCCATCCCTCAGCCGGGCTGCTGTGCTCGCGGTGTTGGCCAAGCCGGGGCGGGAGGAAACCTGGTGGGACAGGAGCTGGGGAGCTGCCTGTGGGCAGGGAAGCTGGAAGGGCGGCTCCGGGGCGGCGGGCTGGCTAAGCTATGGGGTCCACGCACGCTCCCCACACTCCTCCCGGGCGTGCTCCCCGGGCTCCTCCAAGCGTGCTCCCTGCGCTCCTCCACCCGTGCATCCCGCGCTCCTCCACCCGTGCTCCTCGCGCCCCTCCACCCGTGCTCCCCGCGCCCCTCCACCCGTGCTCCCCGCGCCCCTCCATCTGTGCTCCCCACGCCCCTCCACTCGTGCTCCCCGCACTCCTCCGCCTGCACTCCTGCGCCAGAGTGCTGGGTTGTTTCTTGGGACAGCACAGTGGGTTGCACGCGGGCCACTCGTGCTCCCTGCGCCCCTCCAACCGTGCTCCCCGCGCTCCTCCAATCGTGCTCCCCACGCTCCTCCACCCGTGCATCCTGCGCTCCTCCACCCATGCTCCCCGCGCCCCTCCACCTGTGCTCCCCGCGCCCCTCCACTCGTGCTCCCCGCACTCCTCCGCCTGCACTCCTGCCCCAGAGCTGGGCTGCACACGGCCACTGTGCGCCCTGCGCTTCCACCTGCGGGCCCGCGGGAGCCTCAGGAGGCCGGGACAGTTGCACACGGGGAAAGGCCGTGAGGGAGAAGGGAAACACTTTTCCAGTATTAACTGCTTGGCTTTGGATTTACTGAAATTCACTAAAATCTCAAAATAATATGAGAATAGGTCTCTTTCTTTTTGTCTTCTTGTATTGCAATCACAGTTTTTAGAGTACTTTATGATGGATTTTTAAAATTCCCCAATTATATATTTACCCAGTAGTCCTTAATTAGAGATTATCACATAATTACATAATTACAGACTTTTACAATGCATATTATTTACTCTATAGTCCGTGAGGAGCTGTTATGGACTATCGTGTAATTGTATAATAGGAGATGTTATAAGGCGTACTATTTATGCAGTAGCTTGAGCCATTACAGTGGGTGGTATCAAGATGTACTTAAAGGATGCTCTGGATCCCTCACCCTTCTGCTGGAGCAGGAGCTGATTGGCTGGGGTCCTGGGCACCGTGAGCAGTAAATCATTTTGGATGGAACCCACCAAAGCAGGGCTGTCCATGTGAATGAAGACAGGGACATGGGTACAAATTACCTGTGACAACAGTTTGGATTATAAGTCATACTGTACTAAATAAAATCATTTATTTAAAATATCTGAAAAGAGTACTTGTTGCATTTTTAAAAGTTAATATATGTGTTGCTTCGACAAAGTGTTAAGGTTAAATGTGACACCACAGACCATCACCTTTAGGCTGGTACCTGAAAAAAGCCATCAACATTATAAACTTATTTTTCAAAAGTGAACCCTTACACGTCCCTTTTTAAAATTTTTGTAGAATTTAGGAGCCTCAAATGGTTGACACTTGCTGTCATTGGAAGGTACTTGAAAGAATGTCATTAAATTCAGGAATTCTGCCCATCACACACAAAGATGATCTGGTTTGAGATCATAAGGGTTACATTTTTGTCATTTCTGCAAAAATAGGGTACACTCTCAGAGGGTAGCCCTCAAAGAAGGAAGGACATATTTGGTCAATTCCTGTAGTTTTGATGAAAGGACTGATAGATTAAAATACTTGTCCTGGTCCTGGTCATCACACTTGCTAGTGGTTTAGTTGGGTGACCACCCAGCCCAGTGGAAGCCCCCTTCCTCTTCTGTGGGACTTCCCTTTGCCAGGTCCGTTCACCCACAGCGGGGCGGGGGGCAGGCGAGCATCTATCTCATGGAAACCCTGGCTAGGGAAACATTTGAAAGCAAACATGGGAATTAAATTAAATTAAAAACCCGGACTCATTGGCATGGTGTCTCCCAAACAATTATCAATCTGCTATTTCAGTGACTTTGGGGGGAAGAAAAAAGAACAGTCACACAGACAGAAAAAAAGAAAATCAGCAAATTTCCTTTTTGTTGGGTCTTCAGAACATACAGGAAAAGTGTCTGGTCCCAAATTAGAAAATTTTATTTTGTAGTTTCTACGGTTGCTCTCCCAAAGGGAGAAGTTTCTTATCGTCTGTGCGTTCGCTTCATGCAAAGTGTTCCCCCCCAGCGATCCCCTTCCCGGGCCTTTGGAGGGATTTTTGATGCTGAAATAATGCGTGGGAGACAAAAGCAAAAATCAAATCGCATTCTGAATTGCTAGAGAGCAATTTGCTGAAAGAATGTGACCATAATGCAAATACACTTCTTAACCATGGGGCTCACCAGAACTTCTGATGTTTAAAGAGACACAATAAAAACAGATTGCAAGAATATCCTTATTTTGTAAAGTGAGGAATGGAAAAACATTAAAAATGTCATTCGAGTAATTTACCATGCCTGGTGGAGCCTTCACGGCTTACAGGTGAGGGACAGACGTCTGTGTCAGATAGAAACCAGCCGGCCTCGGGGCTGTGCCTGGGAGGGAGGGCGTGCTTAACCTTTCAAGTGCTAACGTATATAAAATAATCTGACCATGAGTCAGAAGTACTTGCAGGCAGCAGCATGGAAAATTAGAAAACAAAACACAAACAAGGATTAGTTAGATTTTGGTTCACCTCAGGACTTCAGAGGGAGCTTCTTCCCTAGTCACCACATTAGGTAAATAAATAGATGTGATTAAAGGAGCAAGGTTTAGGGTTTTCAATTAACATAAATTCACAACAGCTTGTCAGTAACCGCGTTTTAGCCAAGGCATCATACCACGCTTATGATTTCAAATAGATCCAAGCGGAAATGATCCATACAATCCACACACTCATTTCTGCTCCATTTTTCACATCGCCCAGAAGTGGGTATCTCTGCAGCCCTATGATGGAGCCACGTGGTGCCAAGTGATGTAACTTCTCCTAACTATCTGGTCGGCAAGCGTGCTTCTTGAGCTTGCACTGATTTGTGCCGGAATAAAAGTCCAATGGCGAGAGGCATTGCTGTGGATGTGGTTGCCCTGTTGTCCATATTGTTTCATTGTTCCTGCATAAACCAAAGTCATGTCTCTTCTGGAACAAAACAAAACAAAACAGATGATGGTTTGCATCCATCTTTCTTCTCAAACACACCTACCCACGGCGTTCTGTATAAATCCTCTTTCTAAGGGATTCCGTGGCGCTGGGGGATCTGTTCACCGACTCAAGCACTTATTAAAGAGGGCAGTGAAAGAATTGGAGAAAAGAAACATCCTGCTTCATGCTTTCGGGGGTTCATAGTATTAATAATGTTAACATCATTATCCTGTCTTAATGCCATAGAGACCAACAGGCAAAGTCATTCTAAACACACAATTCTTCTCAACAACAGTGTCCCTCTAGACTGAATGTTTGCGCACCCTCAGAATCCGTCTGTTGAAATACTACCCATACGCAAGGTGATGGTAGGAGGCGGGAACTAGGGGGGTGATTAGGTCTTGAGACTGAGCCCACATGAATGTGATCAGTGCCCTTTTAAAGGTCACGAGAGAGCCCACGCCTCTTCTCTGCCGCAGGAGGACACAGCCCAAAGATGGCCTTCTCCAGACACCCCCTCTGGATCTTGGAACTCCAGCCTCCAGAGCTGTGAGACAGAAACATCTGTCGTTTATGCCGCCCAGGCCAGGGTCTTTTTGTTACAGCAGCCTGAACAGACTAAGATAGAAGTGCAACTGGCTATTTAAAATTCATGTGATCCAGCAATATTTTGTTTCTCAGGAGCAAAATGTACAAATGAAATTCAGTAACAAACCAAATATATTCTTTTTTTAATTATATTTTATTATGTTATGTTAGTCTCCCTACATTACATCATTAGTTTTTGATGTAGTGTTCCATGATTCATTGTTTTCGTATAACACCCAGTGCTCCATGCAGTACGTGCCCTCCTTAATACCCATCACCGGGCTAACCCATCCCCCCACCCCCTCCCCTCTAGAACCCTCAGTTTGTTTCTCAGAGTCCATCGTCTCTCATGGTTCTTCTCCCCTTCTGATTCCCGCCCCCTTCATTCTTCCCTTCCTTCTCCTAATGTCCTCCATGCTATTCTTTAAACAAACCAAATATATTCTTGAAGCTGAATGCCTCCCAATACGATGGACAGCAAAGACAGCCTTCCTGTTGATTAATGGTCTTGAGGTCTTACTCTGCACCAGGCGCTTGCAGAAGCCCAAACAATCTAGAGAAATAAAAATACTTTTTCTTTCAAGGATCTCACAGTTTAGGGAAGAGGCAGAAGTAAGGGAAGAGCACATTTTGATACAGGGTTGTAAGTATGGGGCAGGGGATTCAATGGAAAGCAGAGTGGGACTCAGACAATGGAGCATCTTCTGGTAAATAAGATAGTGCTAGTCCGTCATCCAGCAAATGCTGAACTGAACATTGGTAATGTCTCCTTAAAATATCTTTGATAAATATTCACTGTGGTTCCATAAAATGTGCCCGTTTTGAGAATGTTACAGTTTAAAAGCCTGTAAGCCCTGGTGCCAACAACCTGCTGCCGTGTGGAACATACATTTGCAAAATGTCAGCAAACTGATTCTGAAATATTTAGGAGAGATGGACAATCCAACAAACTCATCGTTGGCTACGTGTGGGCGTGTGGCTGGAGCTCCGTGGGGCCAGGCTGACCTGCTCGCTCAGCAGGGAGGGTGCAGCGGCGGGCCCTCCTGATGGCGGTCCGGCCACCGCACAGAGCCGTCTGAAACTTAAACCCACCCAGACCCCAAATTAAAATACAAGCTCACCTCCTTGTGAAGGAGGGCTTCCCACAGTCCCTGCGACTAATATTCCTAATAAAGCATCCTTTTAACAAAACTGAAAATCAATAACAGGAGAAGTTTCAAAATTGACACTAGCCTTTTGAGAAACTGGAAATAGATCTTCCTGTCAAAGGCTAACATGGCTCTCCTCCGTCTAGACTGCCCAGGGAACAAAATTATCCGATTTTCATTTCCTCAATTTCACTCCACAGTGGTAAAACGTGTGAGTATTGATTCACCCGCTGAAACAAAAAGCAGAAGAGCTCTTCACCCCAGCAGGGTCAGACGGGTTTGTGGGTGTCTAATTATACCTACAGAGAGCATATAAATCTTCCCCAGCCATTATGGGAACACGCCAGTCCAAAAGCATCATTCGAATTCTTTAACCCACCACTCATCCTCCTTTTGTTTTATGGGAGGTCATGGATCCTAGAGTTAATATTATCATGCCTCACAGACTTTCAAATTTGTATCGGAAATAAGATTTGCTGCATGAGAAAGCTGGTATGCTTCTCTGTTTGCACAAGCAAATCTATAAATATGCATCACGACTGTCTGGCTATCCACACAAGGTGTGGATGAGCAGGAACTGTAGAGAGGCTTTTATTTCTTGCCCAGGGCCCCCAGGAAGGATCTGACTCACAGGTGATCATTTCCCTCTGAAAATAAAATATTTGCATCTCAGGAAACACATGGAAAGTTTTCAAATTATATCATTAAACTCTAGAGGGTTAATTTCCCACCAGAAAAATAGTGGATTATACCAGAAGAAGCTACTTAATCCTATATATGTAATCAAGATTTGTATTGAAATTATAATTAACTGTCAAGATAGTGGGTTGCATTTTTCAATCACCTTGCCAAGTTCAGGTGAATCACACTAAATGTTCTATTGCTTTCATATTTTTTGAAAAGCAATAAAATATGGTATTTTTTTTAAATTGAAGAAAGCAAGAACTACCATCAAAATAAGGATCTATGATACACTTCTTATCTGAAAATGACCAGTTTCGGGAATGGGACTGTGACATCTACTTGTCAAAGGAGCAACATTTTATTTGTCAGGTTTCTCTCCCGCAAGCACGTGCATGTGGGATCGGGCATCGCGGGCCATTATGCAACCTGCTTTGTTTGCTTGTGGATATTTTTCCAAGTCAGCAAACGTAGATATACATCATTCTTTTTAATAGCTGAATAGTATAGATGTCTCTAATTTATTTTAACAGATTTCCTTTGATGCACATTCAGGTCGATTCCAATTTGCTCTAATATAAATAATGTTGTAATGAACATTATTGTGCTTATATCTTTTTTTGACTTATCTACTTCTTTCCATTAAATATATCAGAATCAAATTTGACTTTGAAAAGCTTATTTCACATTTGCTCATTTCGATGTGTTTTGTCAAATCATCCAGAAACCTTCTATCAGGGTTCATTCCCATGCTGACCCCCATGGGAAAGGTTACTGGATCTTTTTATGTCTCTTCAAGAATGACAAAGGACAAATGAAATTTCAAGGACATTTTTATTTGTCGTTGTTTGATTATTAGTGAAGTAGAACATCTTTTCATATTTTACTGGCGACTCATCTTTCTTCTTTTCTAACTTCTCCATCAGTTTGCATTTCACATGTCTTGCGATTAGAGAGTGGGCTTCTATTTATTAATGCTTAAGCTCTTTATAGGTCTGATTCCTGTGTTGCTGTTTACACTGAGATCTTTACTGACACCAGATTTATTTTAGCATGAAAGGTAGTGCAAAGCTCCAGCTTTAATTTTTACAGCATCGTTTATTAACCAGTATTTTGTTCTGTTGATTTGAGATGTGTCTATTTCACAGAATAAATTTCTCCCTCTGCTTAAGCCTGTGTCTGGGCAACTTGTTCTTTCCACATGGGCACATTATCTTTGTTATCAAGACTTCGCAACGGACGAGCTCATTCTCTAGCGGGCCTGATAGCTGTAGTGACCCCACAGGACTGCTTTCTGTGGGGACAGAACGATATAAAAAAATAAAATGCAAGCGCAATGCCAGGCACATGGCAGGGGTTTCTTATGGGGAATAATAATTATTTTCCTAGTTATGCAAACATGTTTCTTCTTTCAGATGAATTTTAGAAGCAATTTTATAAAATTCCTAAATTAACCCATTGTAAATGGGTTGGAATTTTCATTGATATTACATTAAGTATGTTAGTTTATAAAAGGATAATTGATAATTGAAGTCCTTTTGATAGTGAGCCTTCCTGGCCAAAAATAAACTATTTTATATATTCAAGATTTATTTTACACACCTCAAAGTTGTGTTATAGTTTTCCCAAATAAAAATTGGTTTTGGTGGTTTTATTGTGTTTCCTCCCCATGTAATACTGTACATATATATTATATAAACACAATTACATACTATATATTTATATGATATTATAAACGGATTTTCTTTATTATCCTTTTATCTGTTTTTGTATATCACCAAATCTATTGCATGTGCATTTGTTTTTAAACTATCTAGTAGATTACTAGACTCATACTAGACTCATGTATATAAATATGAATATGTCTTCTTTTATCTCTACACGTATGTGTGTAGACATACATATGACTCCCAACTGTTCATATGTCTTTCCTATATATGTCTCTCTATATATTCGAAAAAAATTCTGACAATCTCCTGCTAATGCTACTCTTTTCTCTTCTGTCAACATTTATCCCTTAGTACTTTGATCTTGGAGAATTCATTGGCTTGCACTTCCAGGAGGAAGTGAACAACAGCAGAAGAGGGAAAAGTACTTGATCTGCTCCTGATTAAGGAGAATTGCCGGGCACTCTCCTGAGCGTAAACCTTGGTACTGCATCAGCTCATGTCCTCCCCCCTCCCTGGTTCTGCGGCCCCCTTACCTCTTCTGCCCCTGCCCACACCAGCTCGCCCTCGCTGGCAGAATTCCAGAGGCCCAGAGCGGTTCCAGGATGGGAGGCCCAGGCTGGTCCTCTCACTACCGAGGAGGAGGGAACGAGGGATCGAGATGTTGTCTGTTTATAAGGCGATTACGCCATAGCCATTTCTGCCCAGAAAGAGATGTCTCAGAGATGGGCTCATCCCCCCCCATGGCTATTTCCTTTCAGACATTGACATTTTAACTTCCTTTTGTTCATTTCAGCCCTTTCTGTGGTATGGCCACTTGTTGATATGCAGTGTCTTGCTATATTTTAGTTAAAGCATATACATTATTTTTAGTAATGCAACAAAAACAACTTTTGAACCTACAAGGGAAATCATGTGTTTTCACAGTGTGGTGGAGTGGCTAAGGAAGCAGAATGTGGATCCGGAGAGTCAGCATTAAAATCCCCATTTGCCTCTTATTTTAGGACCTTAAAATTGGTATTTAACCACTTATGCCTCACTTTACTTTTTTGATAGCATTGTTACTATGAAAATTACCTCATTAAATTTGTAGTAAGATTTCAGGAGGTAATGTGTGTACAACGTGTGGCTGAATGAAGTCACAGTGAGCCCGCACTGTCACAGGGAGGTATTGCTATAAAGTCTGGGGACTCGGTAGGAGGGGTCCGCTGCCTTCTTCCTTGCTCTTGGATAATGTTCATATTAACTTCTGTAAATAGGACATCTTACAACCAGATGTTTTATGAGGATTGGAAAACAGAAATGTCAAGGTTGTTTTCTCTAGCAAAAGAAGGAATTTCTGCTAATTAAAGGGGAGCCCCATGGCTTGCCAACTTGCCAGCTAAAACGTGAGCCTGAGTGGTCACCACCCCCTGGGAATGGGCTGACGGAAGGTGGACAGCCAGGTCCTGACTCTCTCCTAGAAAATGGTCCAGTATTTAGTGTAACACAGTTTGTATAAAAAGCGTCATATCATCACCACCCAAATGTAAGGGCCTCATTTTTTTCAGTGTTCTATTCCCTACAGCTCCTAGAGGAGTACTGAACAAATAATTGGTGTCCAACTAATATTTTCTCAGTGTAAGATTTGGGACTTCATGATGTCAATAGAGGTGATTTTAAGCTCTATGAAAAACCACAAAGAAAGGGGGGATATATTTATTACTTAAAGTTCCTTGCATTTTCTTTATACCAGATAATAACAGTGAGGTGTCCTTCTCTGGAACCAAGGGCAGGTGTCCGTGCTGTGGATTATAAAAGACTCTGGACCGCCGTGTGCACAGCTCCACCTGGGCCCCCCGAACCACGCCTGTGTGATCTGGGGGACCAGGGAACTGGCGTGAACATGAAGATCACAAGCACTGAACTGTGAGCCACAGTCCTTTGTCTCTGGGCTCCGGTCTCCCAGGCTCCAGCAGACAGACTGTGGCAGGTTCACTTGTCAGCTCGTTAGTAGGAGAAATTCTCACCTCTTCACTGTTCTTGACAACCACAAATCTGACAAAGATCTGATACCCAGAATATCTGGGATATATAAAGGCACTCAAAACTCAAGAAAAAAAAAAAGGCCTTTGAAAATTGGGCCACAGATCTGCACAGACAATTCAGCAAGGAACGTACTCAGGTGGCAAATAACCACATGAAAAGATGCTCACCATCTTAGCCATTAAGGAAATACAGGTTAAAATCATACGGAGATACTATTGCACGCTTATGAGAATAGAAAGTACTTCAGAAAACCTGACAGTAGCCAAGCACAGTTGGTTCTTGCCTGTTTGAACAGCGGAGGACCATGAGGCTGGGGACACGCAGCCTCCATAATCAGTGGGAATTAAAGTTGCTCAGTGAACTTTACACGTCTCTCACGGCATGAGAAGCTCTCGTACTGTTGGTATTAAATGTACAGGAAAATGAAAATAATAGTAAAACTAAGATTTACGTAAAACTGCAATTTAAAACATGAGAGACAACGAGAGTTAAAATGACTGGCTTCTTTGGTAAAAAGACTTCTCGAGAGTGATGCCGACACCTTCGTCGTGGTCACCTTTCTGTACGAAACACAAAACAGAGCGGGCATCCCTGCCACGCCCAGGTGAGCATCCCGCTCCCCTGAGTTAGGATCAGCGTCTGGCACAACATCCATGTGGCGCAGTAGCTCCGGGACCGAGTGCGGGTGAGCTCTGCGCGGACGTCACTTCTCTGGGCGGTCCTGTGTCGTTGCAACGGGCCACTTCGGGGCCCTGGATTCTTCTGGCTGCGTGTTGGCGTATCCCAGCTCAGCTGTTATTTACTAGAACGTCACTTACCTTTCACGGAGATTTCACTTCCAACGTTATCACTTTATTACTTCGTGCACCCCTACCTTTGTTTGCCCAATCTTCCCTTTCAGCGATCCGTTTTGGGCTAGTGTCACATGGGAGACCCGTGGACACTTCGCTCTCTGTGCTTGGACCGCAGCAGATGCTCACCGACCTCCCAGCTACGGATCGTACGGAGGTGCTGTGATGTCCCCGATCACTGCGCGGATCTGTCATTTCTGTTGTTTGCGGACTGATGAGCCAGCAGCGACGTTCGCACTCGCTGTGATCACTCACAATTAACACACCTGGTCCCTGAAATCTGAACGGTGTTGTTGGGGGGCAGGTGCTGCCGGCTGAAGCCAGTGCTGATCAGAACCCCGCCAAGTGGGAGCGCGGGACCGGCGAGGGTGTGGGGAGTTTGGAGCTCCCACGCGTTGCTGGTGGGGACGCGGAGGGTGGTGGTTTCTTACAAAATCAAGCGTGCACTTACCACATGGCTCAGTGGTTCTGCCCGCAGGCGTTTGCCTTAACTGAATGTCCACACAGAACCTGCACAGGAATGTTCAGAGCAACTTTATTCCTAATTGCCAAAACTAATTGCCAAATTAGTTGCCAAATACTGAAAACAACCCAATTTCCTTAAGTGGATGAATAGATACACAGTGCAACACAACCCGGGGGGAAGAACTATCGATGCATAAACCTCAGTGGGCGGACTACAGAAACGTCATGCCGAATGAGACAAGCCGGCTGACATACTGCATGATTCCTTTTTTATGATATTCTGGAAAAGGCAAAGCTTATGAGACTGAGGACAGTTCAGTGGGGGTCAGACTGCAAAGAGAAAGAAGCAGGGACTTTTTTGGGCCATAGGACTAATCCGTGTCCCAATTTTGGTACTGGTTACCTGAATCTATGTATGTGTTAAGACTCATAGAACTGTGTACACACACACACCAAATAGTAACAATAAGTTAACTTTATGGATTGTTAATTTAAAAACGTTAGAATGTCTGCTCTGTTCTTTCAAATGGGTACTTTTGGGGGAGAAAGATTTTGCTAAAAAGGAAATATATTTTTATCAGTCTCAATGTAACCTTGTATATCTCAGTTGTAAGCAATTTCAGCATGTAATAATTCACTAATGTACTAATGTATGCACTGAAAATGTATCCCTCTGAAATTAGGTTGTAGCTCTAGGTAGAGGGAGAGAAAGGGGAAATTTGTGGGCAGAGGCTCTGAATGAAAGCTGAATCCTGCACTGGAGAGTCAACTGATGAATTACTGAACACCACACCTAAAACTAATGATGTACTATATGTTGCCTAATTGAATCTAAAAAAAAAAATAAAAAGATGACCAGCAAAACAATGCTGTTTTGGGGACATGCACGTAGGTAAGAGAGTCAAAGCAGCTGACTCTAAGGGGTGGGAAAGTAGGGGAAGGGACATGGTCAGGATCCTGCTATTTGTTTTTTCCCTCTTTTTTTTTTTTTTAAAGATTTTATTTGTTTATTTGACAGAGAGAGACAGCCAGAGAGAGAACACAAGCAGGGTAAGTGGGAGAGAGAAGCAGGCTTCCCAACGAAGAGGGAGCCCGATGCGGGGCTCGATCCCAGGACCCTGGGATCATGACCTGAGCCGAAGGCAGACGCTTAACGACTGAGCCACCCAGGCGCCCCTTGTTTTTTCTCTTTTAAGATTTATTTGTGTATTTATTTTAGAGAGAGAGAGCATGCAAGTGGTGGGGAGGGGCAAAGAGAGGAAGAGAGAACCCCAAGCAGACACCCGCTGAGCATGGAGCCCGACATGGGGCTCGATCGCATGACCCTGAGGTCATGACCTGAGCCGAAACCATGAGTAGAATGCTCAACCAACTGAGATACCCAGGCACCCCAGGATCCTGCTGTTTTTTTAAAACAATCCTTACAGAACTATTCTACAATGATATACATGTTGATTATTAAAAATAAAATCATTTTAAAATTTAAAAGAACTAAATCCTATGTGGCATAGGACAAAAACAAATTAAATGTTATTACACCAAAATATGAATAGTGGTTATATTTGAGAAACGAGTGATGGCATACATCTATTTCATTTCTTTTGTTATTTATATTAATTTGTAAATAATTTGTATAATTTAATGTTTACAAGTACATGTATTTATTTTATCATAAGGAAAAATCACATTTTTTAAAGTTTTTGGAATGGGAAGGGTAATCCCACATCTAAAAATGACCCAATGCATTGCTACCATCTTATTTCTTCTTATCACAAATCAGAAATAACAGCATGTGAATCATTAATGTCTTCCTCTGAACAAATTTTGAGTGGTTGTAGATGACCTTTCCAAATTGGGCAAGGTCCAGCTATCTGTTTGCTTATAGATAGGCTGGTTTCTGCATAATCAGTGTGCCTATTTGTATTTTAGTATATAATTAAAATGTCCTTTAAGTGACTCAGCTAGATATCACTTGAGTATTTAAGCAGAAACCATGGAACTAAATCATAAACCAGTATATAAAAACATCTGTGAAGTACAATCTTAATACAACTAGACTTTTTCTATAAGAATATATTCATACACTTTAAAGAAAGTAACTTTTTCCACAAGTGCTTTATTTTCAATATCAAATTATCACCAGTTGACTCTAATTTTGTGATATCACACTCTGGATGAGCGAAACGATATAATTTTTGAAAAGACTTTGTATGTGTTTGTGCATTAAAAAGTCAAAGGCCCAAGAATTGCATGTCTATAAACTAGATAAACAAAATTTTCGCTTGGTAAACTGCCTGCTTGTTTCTAATTTGTTTATAACACAGTATGAGTCAACCTCGACACGAAAAGATTTCAGAAGACATGTCTCATATAACCCAAATTATAATGTGCATTTATTTTGTATTTGCTGTCCATGGACATCAAAGGGCACATTGGCTTTTCCCTAAATTGTTCTGCTTCAACTGTGAAGATGCTTAGAGAAACCACAAATAAAGAGTTCTAAGAGTCTGGAAGTACATCAGCCATTTTAGAGCAAATCTACTTTCCACCATAAAACGTACCAACTCTCTCGGTGATACCAGGCTCTGATGACCGGCGTGCGGGCGAGAAGGTCCAGGTCGCAGACTCCCCGGCCGGCTGGATGTCTGGGTGCAGAGGGCCAGAGCCCCAGGACTGAAAGCCTGTGTGTTGGGAGGACCCCAAGTTAATTGTGGAGTTGGAGAGAGAGAAGTGTCCGGTGAACCCTGGAGTGTGCCGACCGCAGGGACGAGCAGGGCTGGCCCAGGGACTCAGAACCTCTCTCGCACTGTGAGGGAATCTGCCGAGGAAGGAGCGGACAATAGATTGGAACCCAAAAGCAAACTTATTTTTTTTTTTTTAAGATTTTATTTATTTATTTGACAGAGAGAGAGATAGCGAGAGCAGGAACACAAGCAGTGGGAGTAGGAGAGGGAGAAGCAGGCCTCCCACCGAGCTGGGAGCCTGATATGGGGCTCGATCCCAGGACCCTGGGATCACGACCTGAGCCGAAGGCAGACACTTAACGACTGAGCCACCCACGCGCCCCCAACTTATTTTTTTTGTTCACCATGTTTGTTTATTTACTAATTTTGCCAAAGTGATCTTCTAAGGATAAAAATAGTTAGGGACCTTAATTTCTCAAGCAGATCTCAAAGGTAATTAGTATTTTCTAGCCCCAAAGTTATCAACTTAGAAAGTTACTGCAGCAAGTCTCTAAAAACTGGATGTTTCATTACAAAGTGCTCATGTAAGCATACTCCCTCCATGGTGCAGAAGGGAGTGCAGGGGACCGTGGGAGGTGTGTGCAGGTCCTGACTTCCACGAGGTTCTGCACAAATGCCCCCACCCTCCAGGGCGTGGGAGGCCTGAGGAACAGGTGCCTCTCTGACCTCGTCCATCACAGACAGCCGGCTGTTTGGACGCTTGGGTGGACAGCCCCCAGGTGGAGGGATGAGGATAAAGAACTGAATGAACAGAATGGATGGGCCGTGCTCTCCACTCACGGCGGGGCCCGTGCGCAGCTGTGTCGGCTTGGCTTTCCCAGCTGCAGCAGGACTGGTCCCCATGTCCCCAGGAGGCTAGAAGAGAGTGTAGTAAGGGGTAAGCATTCCCCCCCGCGGAGCAGGGATGGCTGGGCCCCACGAGGATTACGTCCCGAGTGGATCGCTAGCAGGGCCAGTCCTGTCTTCTGGCCAGAGCAAAGGAGAGTGATCCAGACGCAAACCTCTGTAAGGGCGAGAAAGAAAGCAACATTCGTGAGTGTCCTGCCGCATACTGGACGCCACGCCTGCCCGCCCTTTGAAGACGTACTGATTATTTCTATTTTTGCAAATTAAACTAAGCTTTATAGTTGTTAAGAAACTGAGCCCAGGCTGCACACCCACGTGAACGCTGTCAGGGATCTCCCAGGATGTCCCACGCAGTGCCGTGTGAGAGCCGGGGAGCTTGCCTGCATCACGGTGGGGCGGCCGAGTAGGGAAGCTGCACTTGCCCAAGTCCAGAGCGAGGATGCCGGCTGCGTCACGGGGCATCCTCCAGACCTGAGTGACTGGGCGCGGTCAGCCCTCTCCTCCGACGCCCAGCACGGTGCTCCACCTGCTTTCCTCCTGGTGTCAGGCTGTGTGGACCTGGGTACTCAGCTATCTCCTCTGCTGAGTACTCTGCACATAAGTGGAGGAGGCCTCCCACTCCTGGTTGGAGGGTCCCCCTGGATCCTGTTAACATTTTACTGTAAAGTAATGACACGGCACCGTTAGCTGCAGAGACACTGAGTGTCGTCTGC
Organism: Phoca vitulina; assembly: GCF_004348235.1. Taxonomy (NCBI): domain Eukaryota; kingdom Metazoa; phylum Chordata; class Mammalia; order Carnivora; family Phocidae; genus Phoca; species Phoca vitulina. The sequence goes on from NW_022589730.1 coordinate 1,676,056, forward strand.
GGGCAGTCCCAGCGCTTCATACGGCTGGGTCTGTGTGTCTCAGCATCTCAGGCGCTGTGCGTGAGGCTGGTGAGGCTGCCCGGGGACAAAGACCCGGCTTCTTGGGTCTCCGAGACCCGAGACACTGCACGACCTCCCAGGACACTGCAACCCCTCCGCTCATCTCAAGTCTGTGCAACGCAGAGCTAAGAAAGGGCTTGGTGGCCAAACCCACGAGAAAGTGGCAGGGCTGGGGGCCGAGGCCAGTCTGAGCTGTACCTCAGGCACACCGGTGACGGGGGATCCACACTCGCTCCCACCCTGAGCACCCCCTGCTCCTGGATGTGGGTTCCTCCGCTGTCTCCTCCCAGCCCGAAAAGAAGTTAGAGGCCTCTGGTGACATCTCTGGGTCAAAGCACTTCAGGTCCTCACTTCCTGCTTTTCTATTTTGCCTTCGGGCCTCCTCCAAAGACACGGGGGCTTGCCAGCCCAAGTGCAGGGCGTCAGAACCCCCAGAGGTGACCCTCAACCCACGGGGGTGGGAACAGGTGGCCAGAGGCTCCAGCTCCCGTCCTTGGGTGGACAGTGGTCCCTGCTTGTGCAGCAGACCTGAGCCCGGTTTTCTGTGGCAAATCCTCGGGAAATCACCCATGGTGACCTCCCCTCCTTCTCATTCCTCTGCCCCCCTCACCTCTGCCTCCTGGGATCACCCCTAGCAAGCGGTCTTCACCAAGCTCCTTTCTCGGGCTCCCTCTCTGGGGGAACGCAGTTAAAAGCCAGGCAGATGTTTGCCTCCTCACACACCCCCTTCTCCGGGGAATCCTGGAAGGCACCCTCAGCCGCTGCTTGTCTCAGGGTGATCGGAGCTCAAATCCACAGGTGCCTCGCCCACAGCTCCCGCCTTCTCCCTCTTTCTCTTCCCTTCTTTGCCAGAAATTTCACATCCACAGCAACATGGGCAGGAAACAGAGGGGGCATCGGGTTCTGGAGACAGCTGGTATCCTCGGAACACACCCCCCTTCCTACTAAAGGATTGTCCTCGGAAGGGTCTGCGTGGCCGGGAACTGACTTCCCGCAGGGAAGTGGGTCCGTGTGATCAGGTCACCAGGCAGTGGGAGCAAAAAGCATGCACACTGGTTTTGGGGCCAAGGCTTCTGAGGCTAGGTTTGCCTTTTTGCCCTCTTTCCCCCTGACTAGCTCCAATGAGGCCCACAAACCTGGGCTGGCAACACACAGGGGAGCAGCCGCGGTATTTGAATGAATTAAGGCAGAGCTATCTCTTTTTGTTAGATGAATGAAAAAATAAGCTTTGATTGTGCTTGAAACTGTAGGTATTTTTGGACTGTTTATAGAACAGCACGCATTCCCTAAACAGGTGGTTGAGCCAAAGCCCAGCTTTGTGGGCATGCCACAGGCAGTGAGTAAGGAGATAAATGCATCCACAAAGTAAAGCCTCGGATGCTGTGGAGAATCAGGACAAGCAGCCTGTGACCCCCCATGGGCGGGGGCTGAGGTCCCTGTCTGTGCCTCACTGTTAGCCCAGTTCCCACCTGCATTTGGATTCCACAAGGTTTTCTCTGAGTAGATCCCATTTTTATAGGACTTATCAGCGGATTTCTTTTCTTTAAAGCCAGAGGGTTCCTTACCAGCAGCTGACAAATCAGCCCCGGGCTGACCTGCAGGTTCGCATACCTCCAGCTGCCTCTTCCCGGGCGCCTGTGATCAGACGTCTGTGGACGTAATCATAGTACAGACTGTGCAAAGACCTGTCCCTCCACAGATGCCTTGCCCAGAAGAACTGAGCTGCCTTCCAATACCATGTGTCTCTGAGTCCCATTCAGAGCCCCCTCCTCTCTCCTTTTCTCATGGATCTGCCCATGTCTGCACATAGCTTCCATTGGTCAGGGTTCTCCAAAACAACAGAGCCAAAAGGATGGATGGATGGATGGATGGATGGATGGATGGATGGATGGACGGAGCTATAGATATCGATGATATAAAGAGAGAGATTTTAAGGAATTAACACATAGGCTTACAGACAAGTCCAAAATGCACAGGGTAGACCAGTAGGCTGAAGGTGCAGGGAAGAGGAGATGTTGCAGATGGAGCTAGAAGGCCGTCTGGAGGCAAAATCTCCCATATTCTTGGGCAAAGTCTGTCTTATGTGTAAAGACTTTGACTGATTGGATGAAGCCCACCACATTATGGAGAATAATTAGCTTTACTCAGAGTTTGCTGATTTAAATGTTAATCTCACCTAAAAAGCATCTTCACAGTGACATCTAGACAGGTGTTTAAACAAACTTCTGGGCACCATAGCTAAGTTGACACGTAAGTCACCATCACACACGCTCCCTTCCATTTACTTAGACCAGCCCATCATTCAACCTGGTTCAACTCTATCTGCCATCTGTTCTCCAACTCGAAATCAGAAGATCTTTCTAAGTATTCATTGATCTTATCTGCACTATGTTTAAAAGCCTTCCCTTTTTAGGACAAACCAAATTCCTTGACCTGACATACGTAGCCCTCGTGATCTGCACACTAGTATTCGTATCTTGGGTCTTGGATGCCGCCAGCCATGCTCAGCCTAAAGTTCTATGGTGGGTCTCTCCTTTCTCTGGGGCTCCCAGAGCCCACTTCATCGCGTGGGTTCCCTTTACTTTGCATGCTTAAACCCAGTCCAGCCCCGCCTGTCCAGGAACACATGTGTAAGTCCGTGTGTGTGATCGTGCACTCGTGCGTGCAGACTTTGTTGGCCGGTCTGCCATCTTTTCTAGAATTCAGAGTGGCCCCACTTCCTGCTGGAGGCCTTCCTTGTTCTACATGGTACAGAGAGCCCCCAGACTCGTGCCCTTCAAACATACACCACATCACGTGTATCTTTTTACCTGCTTGCCTCTGCACAGGCTTGCAGAGCACGATTTGCTATTTACCGTTCTCACCACAGCCCAAGCCTGGCCTGCGGCACATAGTAGATAGTCAGTAAAGATGCCCTGAGTAGTGGATGAATCAAGCAGAGGTGTCTTAGAGTCATCACGAGAGAATCTGGTGTTCTCGGACCAGCACGTTACAAGGATGCTTCCCATTAAATCCCTATTGATGTAAATAGCAACCAAACATATGCCAGTAAATCAAATGGGGTGGCTTTCAGATCATCGATTTTGGGGGAAATGTAATAGCCCTGGTCCTTTCCAGCTGAAATAGAAGTTTAATAGAACGTTTGTTTCCTGGGGGCCCTGTAATAAAGCACCCCAACCGGGGTGGCTTACAACAACAGGAATGCAGGCTCCCAGGGCCCTGAGCTAGAAGTGGGACATCAGCGTGTGGCGGGGCCACACTCCCTCCAAAGGCTGTAGACCCTTCCTGCTCCTCCTGGCTTCCAGTGTTGGTGGCAATCTGCGGTGTCCCTTGGGTGGTGAACCTCATACCGCAGTCTCCATCTTTGTGCTCTCATGGCCCTCGGCTCGCCTGCTCTGTCTCTCTGTGCCCAAGTCCCTCTCCTTCCTCCCGTGAGGACAGCAGGTACTGAATCATGGCCCACCCTACTCCAATGGGACCCCACCCCAACTTGAAGGCATCTGGAAAGACCCTGTTTCCAAATAAGGCAGCATTCATAGGCAACAGGGGTTATGAAGTCAACACATCCTTTTGGGGGGACACAGTTCACCACCAACAGACATTAATACAAACAGATGGGTCTTTCTGACCCTAAGTGATTGGTGCCCTTTTCAGTCTGGAGACAGGGATCCAGAGCAGTTTGGACGCTGCCGTGAAATGCTGTACCCTGGAGTGTGGAGTGATGTGCGGGGCCCCCTGGAAGGCTCCGCGGAGGAAGCAGCAGGTCCTCGTTCCGCCCTGTCACCTCCGGCCAACCCCCTGCAGTGCACCCAGTCCTCGCTGCCGCCCCACCCTGCCCCCTCCCCATCCAACAGCACCTGGATTATTTTATCAATATTTGTGGCACCATATTTCTAGCCGTTAAAAAGGTTAACATCCTTCAGAGGCCGTTTAAGTCCTTGCTGCCTTCAGATAATACACTTCGCGGCGGCAAAGCACCCAACAAATTTCCTGCAACATTAGCTACATTTAAAAGTATAATCTTATGCAGCTTTTTCTTGCTCAACACATTTCAGAATAATGGGGGAACGCGTCTATTTACAATGGAGGAAATAACACACAGTATTTAACACTCCTTACGATGCTTATAATTACTTGAGGTGCAAACCTGAAGGCAGGGTGAGGGCCTGGAGCCGATCCCCAGAAGTGGGGAGCGCCTGAGCCCAGGGGGCTGCAACCAAGCCGCACGTTCCCAGAGGCTGGGGTTTGTCTAATAAGTGGATGCAAGGCACACGGATGTTTTTAAACATAATTACTCTATGCAGAATGAACAGGCTTAGCCCTTGTGACTAGCGCACACCGAGCGCCATCAGCAATAGTCTTCCTTATAAGGCTGCTCTCTGTGCCGTGGAGCAGAACGAGCGGCTGGGGCCCGTGTTTTGTGTCTGGGGCTTTCAGTCTAGCGCAAACGAAAATATATAATTCCGGGCCACTCTTCTAATACATCACAGTCATTTTCGGCACTTTAGCTGTTTTTCTCTCTACTTTTCTTACAAAATCAAGCGTCATTACAGCGGGTCTAAAGTGCACGTTAGTGCTTGCAATCTACCCATGCTTTTCTTTAATATTTCATCATTAAATAGCAAAATAACCTGATATGATCCTAATTTAGTGCCAATTACACTGCATTGATCAAAGTGACCTTTTCATACTGGAGCACAGAAATCAATCCCGCTGTACGGCAAATGTCAGGGGAGGAGAACAACATATAATCTGTGACAATCAAAACATTACTTACAAATGAAATCACCAATGACCCGCACGCCAAGGCAATTTCTGCATGATGGGCGCTGTTTGTGTTTGCAGCTCTTGTTGGGGATTTTTTTGTTCCCTACTGTCTGCCCCCAGACACAGTGGTGGTATTTCTCTGTTCCAACGATGATGGAGGCAAGTGGTTGATTCCCAAAGCTTGAGTCAAAGGAGAACCCCAGAAAGCGTCTGAGGTTCCTGACTTGTTCCCAAAACACAAAGGAAGGGCCCTCGCAGATCCCTCCCTGGGCCACTTCCTTGAGTCCTGTTCGCAGCCCTGCATGGATGGGCCCTCCAGGGCAAAGCGTTGTTGGGGGACAGGTGTTTGGGGGGGCAGAACCACTGTGCAGTTTTCAGCGTGAAACTTCAGAATTCCCCTAGGACTGGGGTATGTAAATCCAGTTTAATCCAATCAATACATCCCACCAGGTAAGATTCCAGTGGGCAGGCCTCGACAGTCTCTGTTTCCCAGGACATGCACCTGGCTCCTTGGGACACGCAGGCCCCCGGAGGGGATGCTGGTGCTTTGGGGCGCAACCTCCCTGCACCTGCTGTTTGTAATGGGAAAAGCAGCGCACACTATGGGTGGGCAGCTCTGGGAGGCCTGGTGCCCACACTACCCCCCACGACTGTTTTGTGTGATTCTGGGCAAGTCTCTGAACTCCACTGGCTCTCATTCCCTCATCAGTTAAATTGAGAAAGTAGTGAGCATCTCATGGAGCGAAATGATTTCATGGCATTTCATGGGAGCAAAATGATTCACTGTCAGCAAAGCTTTTAAAACACTGCCTGGTGCATAACAAGACCTTAATAAATATTAACTATTATTATAGCAAATACACAGGGAGGCGGATGAGTGTCCTCGCATTCTTGCATTAAGAAATAAGTAATCATCAAATTTATATTTAACTTTAAAAAACCTATCCTGGACTTAACCTTCTGTGCCTTAAAACGTCGGGCCGGGTTCGGTGTGCACGCCCGTAGCACATCTTTGACTATTGGACTGCGATCTTGGAAAGTCGTTTGACAAACGTGGCAGACATTTCTTTCCAACTAAAGATGGACAGCTCCTTGCTTTTCCCCCAAATGTCCCCAAATCACAAACATGGTCAAAATATCCAGAATGTACGCAGTACCCATGTGGCCTGAACTGACAGATGTCCCTCCTGATGTCTGAATTCCATGGTGAGCACAATTTAAGACATAAAATGTGGCCGCATGCCCCCCACCTCGGATCAGGACCCAGAACCTGGGAGTGGCTGCCAAAGGGGAGAAGCGCAGGAATCTGAAACGGTAAACTAATGTCCTGGGGTCCAGAGCCACATCCTGCTACCCCAAACCTTTAATGTGGCGTGAGGTGAGCTTGTCTGACTCTGCTGGGACGCCTAGTTCTGCGGGAAGAACAGTGACCCAGATGTCTATTCCGCGCTGGGGGAGCGTCCTGCTCCACCTCGCCCAGTCCTGCTAAAGCCACAGTCTGCCCCTGCCGGGTCCCCTGCAGCCCCCACTGCTCCCCACCAGCGACTCGCTCGTGTCCAGGCTACAGTCCCAGGTCCCTCCTGTGCTGACGGAGCTGGTTCTGGTCCGCAGCTCCAGAGGAGGGACATCCCGGAGACCTGCGGGGTCCCCACCGCGGCCAGCGCCGGGGGAAGTGCTCAGTGACATCCCGGCGCTGGTTAAGAGCCAGATCCGATTCATTTCACGCTGAGGCAGAATCAGTTTCCAGTTTAATTTAGAAGAACTGTGTGGGCAGATTGTTGAGGTGACTTCCTTTTTTTTTTTTTAAACTTGTTTTCCAATGCAATTTGCAGCTTAACAGCCACACTATAAATGACATGATTAAGTTTTATATATTTCTGTATATTTGATGTATTTACCCAAATGCAGCTGTCGTTTTGTATATGGTTTCAGATGTTTAGAGCTGAATCAATTGTTTGTGGTAATCACACTTTCCAGGGGGAAGCTTGATGTTTTCTTTCTTTCTTCTTCTTCTTTTTTTTAAATAAATTCTCTAATACAAACCTGAAACACCCAAAAAATACATTGAAGATTTCTATGTGAGCTTCAACAAAACTGGTTTTTACTCTCACAGAAAATATAAGTAACATAAAAAAAAAAATCACCTCCAGGAAATTCTCTCTTCCTAATCTATCACTTTCAAGTTCTCTGTCACATTCAGCATCAGTCCCTCCAGGACCGGTCTGGCCGCTCTCTCCATCATGGCATCTGGGCTTTAGGGCCACTCAGAGGAGGCTTGTTTGCAGGACGCTGAGGGCCTGTATTTGTGGGTCTGAGAAATGCATTGTCATGTTCCATTTTGTGTTCTGCTATAGTTAAAAAAAATCATTCTGATTAAAAAATAATATACACAAAAACTTGTAGTCTATTTAACATTCCTTGTGATATGACTATAATTAACCTTGTAGTAAAACATGCAGAAGAAAAGAAAAACATTTAATTACCCAAATGGTTCATCTCTACAACCCAACCATTTGGACATTGAGATTCTGATTTTGTCAAATAAGTGTCTGATTTGTTTACTCCTATTCAGATGTTTTGTTGTGTGTAAAAAACATTACTAATCTTTATGAGATTGATCATATTTAGTGTGGCCAATGTTATATTTTCTTGTTCATGTTTGAAATTTTAAAGAGTGGGCTAGGAGCAAACATAATGACTTTTTTGGCTTAGAAGAATTATAGGATAGAAATGCTGCACATTTATAAAGATATTTCTTATTTTTTTTTTAAAAAGCAATGTACGCAGAGATAATTTTAGAAGAAATGAGGTAGGATTAAGGAGGAGAATAATTGGGAAAAAGCAATAACTGATATTGTAAGTAGATTGAAATCTTTGCAGATGTGAGAGATTCATTATAGTTCCTATTTTTAAAATTCCGAATTTCTCCACACATAATTACGAAGAGTCTCAATTTATGTTCTTTTGAAATGAAATAACACCTAGCCTAGTTTGACATTTTTTTCTTTAGTGGGGATTTTTTATTTTCTTTTTCTTCTCTTAAGCATGGCAAATTAGTCAATTCTACTAAACCATCCAATAAGAAGCCCATACCTTTTTTATATTATGCTTATCATTCCACTAGATGCATTTAATAAGGTGTTTTGAAATCCTTACAGATTTGTATATATAACCTGATAGTTTTTAGCAGTACTATTTTTCTCTAAAGTTAGCTGTTTGCTGTCTTGCTTTAAATGCATTTACTTCATATCAATAAAATACTGAAGGGGAAATATTTGTCTCAGGATATATTTATTCTGTGTGTGTGTGCTTTCCTAGATGATCAGAAAACCTTCCTAAATTTAATTCCCACACACTATGTCAAACTAATCATTGTACAAGTAATAAATCATGCCCTATTAAAGAAACCAAATTTTCTGGACCTTAAGATTGGAAAATTATTAACCTAATTCTTTACAAATTGCACAGAAGATAATATCTGATAATCCATTAAGCACAACTTAATCAATGTCTTCCATTATAATGCAAAATGTACTGATAAGCATTCAAGCTCTGTTGATTAAAAGGGTATAATGTAATAGTGTCTATAAAATTCAGATTGCTGGAAATGAATATCTTGCTAATGGAACAAGCCAGTAAATTAGATTTTCCTTACCCATTTTAAAATATATTTATGCTATGATAAAACAAGAGGTAGCAAAACACCTAAGAAAACATGATTAGTATCAGGTTCACAACAGTATTTAAGGAGAATGATTTTATATACCTGTGATTCTAGGAAGGTGGTTGGTTTAAAATTACGGTGCACCCAGTCCAAACTTTGTGTTTCTTTAGACTACCTCTGAAATGAATTTACTGCAGGTATAAACATATCTTCATGAGCTAGAAGCTTCTCCATAGCCTAAAATAGACTGAATAATGTGGTACCAAATCCAGTGATTTTAGCAACGTTTCATGACCCTGTGTTTGCTGGGTTAGTCCAAATTGTTTTAAAATGACATATTACAACATATAATTTTATTTCAAATTAAGAGTGGTTTTTTTTTTCTGTACAATACTTGATTTTTGTATGGTTGATGTGATAAGATACATTAATTTTCAAGTGCAAAATACTCTGTCCCTATTTCTGTAGCATTTAGTTCACAGTGTATCCCAAGTAATTTGTCAGTTTAGATTTAGCTAACTGAACCCAAATACGTGTTTTTACCGATGTGTGTGACTCTACACAGTATACATCTTTATGAAGTTGCACGACTTATACAGAGCGCAGTGAGGTCCAAATTATTTACACGGACCCCGATGGCTCAGAATTTGGTTTTAAGAGGAAGCAGTCATTGACATATTCCCAAACACGGGAAAAAACAGCGTGTAGATCTTGGCACATATATATGTGTACGTAATTGCTATTTCAAGTGAATATGGGTTTGCTAGCCCACTTCCTTCCCTCCATTAAAAGTTTTCTTTATTTATATAAACACGAATATTTTGCAATTATGATACACCATTGATCACAATTTTGCAAATGCAATTTTCTTTCGAATAATAAAGCACCAGCACATTAAAAAAACAGTGTACGTCCATAACGGTTAAGGTTTTTGTACAGGAGGATGGTAAAATCAGGTGAATGAGTGTCTGGCAGGGGGCTGGAGACGGCCCCAGTGCCGTGGTAGACGCGGGAAGTGTTAATAATGTGAAATGAAGCGATTTGCCCTCTTTAGAAGAACGGATGGTATCTAAATAGTCTTCCTTTTCAGTTATAAAAAGGTCTTCCAATCTGAACAGACAAAGCTATTCCAGTAGTTCTCTTTGTTTAAGAAAATAGGTCTAAATTGATGAAACTAATCATTTTATACTAAGTGCTCTTTTTAAAGACCATTGCTGATTGCGTGCCCCTTTTGTAGTTGTAACTGAGCCTGAGACGGTACAAAATAACCATCTTGCCGGTTGTCACAACTATTTGCTCATTCTTTAATTAAACATAATATAGAAAACAGTATAATTCACATCTAATTAGAAATCCACTCCTTTAGACGGTGAACTCGTTCCAGCACTGATGTCAAGGATCACGTTGGGTGATGATAATGTCTGCCAAGGTTACTTATCTTCTTAGCCTGCCTCGAATTCATATCTGAAATCACTGCACCTATTTCTTGATTTTTTAAAAGAAATTCTTTTGAGCTGCCTCGTATTCCTTTACGAGCGGTAATGATGATGTTCGTGGAGGAGACTGTTCTACCCAGGCTGATTTCATTAAAGTGTATCTGATCAGGACTGTGAATCTCCTTTTGCACTAGAATTAAAACAAGTTTTTCCACCCAATAAAACAGATAATGAATACAAAATACGCTGAAAACACAATGACTTAGCACTTCTTACCTTCAGCAAATCACCAAGAAGGTTTTTAAATGATTTGCAAGCATATTAATTTCATATTTATTTGCCAAGTCATTTTATATAGTAAATCTTTCACAGCTGAAGCATTTGAACAATGGTCTTGGAGGGATACATCCCTGCTCATCTCACAGTCTTGGGAGGTAAGCAGTGGTCACCCACCTTCAAGATGCAGAAAAAGAAGCAGAGAAAAACATCTTCTGATGCCGACCCGGAAGCAGAGAAGCTCTGACCTTCACTTACTCAGTGAGCTTTCACTGAGCCCCTAATCCACGCAGACACTCTAGGTTCCAGGGCCTGAAGGCCCAACGGTGGTCTCACAAGGAGCATCCACTTTGACAATGACAGGGGCCACGAGATGGATGGCCAGGCCACCTCTTGTAAGGCTGTGGTGGGCATGTACCACTGGAGTACAGGGGGGGTGGGGTGAGGGACGCCACGGTGCGGGAAGGCCTTTTGGAGGATGCTCAGTTTAATTGAGATTTGTAGGACACGCAGGAGGAGAGAGCGCATTGGGAGGGAGGTGGATGGAGAAGGAGGAGCCCTGTGTGCGAGGGGCAGGGAGGGCAGACAGAGTGTCCACACCCACGCTGGGTAGTGGGCTTCCTTAGTAATTGCCGCTTAATGCTGGGTTTGTCTCTGCCATCCTGTTATTCACGTGTCGCCACTGGATATCTGGCAACCGTGGGGAAGAGTGCATTAAGCAGAGCACAAATACAGATTATGGAACAATGAAGTTAGGGACATTAGCTCAGGCCTGCTTTCTGCAGCAGAAGGCAGTTTGGTCTAGATATAGAGGATTTGTACCCGAGCCCCATAAGGGGAGTAGCCAGGTTAACAGTCTGAAGGATGCCCGAGGCCATCGGTACCCGGCCGTCCTTCAGCTGTGACCTGTGAGAGCAGAGCCTTCGCTGTCCCGCCCCCTGCAGCCCTCCTTCACTCTTTGGGTTCCCTACACACCACATTTGGGGTCTTTTGTTTTTCAAATTCCTCATGTTGATTGCTACAAATCCAAAATCCTTGTTTCGGAGTAATGGACTCCAAAGGAGAAAGGAGCTATCTAAACCCAAACGTTTCATTAATTGTGCCACTGATTTGCATTTACCAACCTCATCTACCTTTTCCAACAGTTCAAAGGTGAGGCTTTGGGGAGCACCAAGGTGAAGGAGAGTGGCCACATGGTCTGTCCCAGGATCTCCTTTACAAGGGAGACTTAGGGAGACCGGGCCCTACCCCATCCCCACAGCCTGGGAGGGAGGAGTGGGCTCCCAGCTGGGAGGCGCCCACGAGGACACCGCTTCCGGCATGCCCGCTGGTGGGGGGGCAGGAGGGGGCACAGCTGCTCTGAGCAGAGTAACCCCGGGGGGGGGGGGAGGCCAACTGCCCGTGGGGCAGCGAGGCCACTCGTTTGTCCAGACTCTTCATCCACCGAGCGTATCGAGGGGACGGCGTGTGTCCTCCGGGGAGCACGTACATGGAAGCCCACAGACAGGCGCACTTGCGGGCGGTCGGGGAGATGGACCCCGCTCAAGTGTGGAGAGCCACTTAGGGGTCTATTCACAACCACCCCAAGTGTCAACACGTTTTGCAAGAGGACAATTAGGAATGCAAATGTCAAGTTATCTCTGGCTTGGGTTCCAGAAAGAGACAAAACAGCACCATGTTTCCGTGGGGCTGTGCCCCTGAGGAGACACCCCGACTTGGAGAACTTTGTTTGGATGCCTTGGATAAAGATAGTGGAACTAATCCCCACTTGAATGGGTGATTGTTTATTTCTGCTTAGCGTGAATCGGAGTTAATTGTTCTGAATAGCCTTTCATGGTGGCTCTGCGTTCGGGGGCCATCTGGTGCAGACGTCCCGAGTTCCCCACTTGTGGCTTTTAATGTATGCTTCCACCCTTGCCCGGGGAGGCTGGTCCTCTGACTCAGCCGTCGGGGACCGACGGGGCTCACGTCTGAAGACCCCCCACAAAGGTGAGCTGGCGCGGAGAAGCTTTGTTCCTCAAATTAGAAATACTGATTCCCGCCATCGGCCATATGCTTCCATGAAGAGAAGCAGCGACACGTTTCTTGATAAACGTGAAAGCAACTCTGGGACGGGAACTGAAAGGGCTCACTCTCAGGAATAAATAAAGGAGGTGGGGGGCTTGGAGAGGTCGGTGTTTGAAGGTAAATCATTACGGGGGTGGTAAAGTTTATCAAATTCTCTGTAGTATTTTTGTTGAATAATTTGATTGTATCGGGGTTTTTTTCTGAAGGGAATACAGATACTGAATTTTAGAACATAAACTCACTGGACACGCGTACGTGTTGACGTGACCTGTAGACGCGGCCGCCGCTCCTACCGCGGCCCGTGGAGCTGTCCTGGGAGGAGGGTCTGAGGAGCACGGAGGTTTCCTGGTGCTGGAGGGGGCTGGGGGGAAGTCAGCACAGCTTTGCAAATTCGGTGAGGCGGCTCCGTATGGGTGGCAGGACCTTCGTGAGGAAGAGCTCCAAAAAGGCCCCTGGAACAGGAGGCTTGAGTTTCCCACTCAGCTACAGACGCAGAACGGCCCGTCTCAGTGCTGTGAGGAGCCCGTGGACTCCGGAACCCGATGACCCGCGGCAGCTGGGCAGAGGCCCCACCAAGCTCCGCGCTCTCCCCACACTGTCCACCTGCCCACGCTCAGGGCTCCATCCTGTGAGACGCCCCATGTCAGACCCCAGTGGCAAGCCCAGGCTGTCCCCTGTGCTTCTGACTGGCTGCGCATTGGGGTTCCCACGACCCCCCCTTGGGTTCTATTATTTTGCAAGAGCAACTCCCAAAACTCAGAGAAGCGCTCACTTATCTTTGCCAGTATATGAGAAAGGATGCCATGGAGGATACAGATAAACAGCCAGACAAAGGGGCACAAAGAGCGAGGCTCCTGAGAAGACCTTCTCCCCCCCCCCGCCAGGTGCTCAGCAGCCCCGAGGCCCTCCGAACCCCTCCTCCGGGGCATCATGGGGGCTACGTTACGCAGGCATGCCTGATTCGGTCACTGGCCTTTGGGGATCGATGCAGCCTCCAGTTCCTTCCCTTGTCGGGCCCACGCGCCTCACCACCAGCCCTGTCCTCAGTGGCTCCCAAAGTCACTTCATTCACAGAAACCCAGGTGTGGCTGACAGGAGCTTGTTAGGAAAGTCAAGACACCCTATCGCTCTCATCACTTCGGGAATTCTGGGGATTCTGGTGCTCCTGCCGGGAACGGGGACAAAGAACAAGCGTATGTTTCTATTATAAATCCCGGTGTCACACCCACCTGCAGCCCCCCCTTCTGGAGGTCAGGAGGGGGCGAGGCACCGTCGCCCACAGGGGTCTGACGGGGGCAGCCTGCCGTCCGCCAGGCGGGGGGTGGCCTCGGGAAGGGGCCCACAGCACAGCCAGGGATGGAGGGTGCGTGTGGGACACAGCTCGACTCCCACGCCCAGCCGCCTGCAAGACAGAGGCAGCAGAATTCCCCGCCGGCCTTGGGCAGAGGGGCTGGTGGGGTCACGCGGACGGTCAGAACTAGAGCTGGCCGTCCGGGTCCCCTGGCCCTGCACGGGGCGTCTGCTCCTGGGCAGCTTCTCTGTCCTCCTAGCCCTCTGGCACACTCAGAGACGGTCGCAGATGGACTGACCCGCTGGAATCCCTCACCGTCTTTATGGCCAAACGCACTCATCACCGATGTATTACTCCTTCCATCTCCCGGCCCCTTTCCGACCCTCATTGCTGGTGGACTTGCGATCCCCGAGGACAGTCTGCAAGGGTTCTCCATAGCTTAGTGGGGATTCAGTTCACTTTATTTTACACTTCCCTGTTGAGACAATTTTATCACACCTGTGCATCGTCAGGTATACAAAATACATCCCCGGGGCAGCCCAAACAATGGACGGTTATTTCTCACAGATCCGGAGCTGAAGTCCAAGATCATGGCGCCTGCAGATTGGGTCCCTGGTGAGAACTCGCCTCCTGGTTTGCACACTCCGTCCTCTTGCCCTGTCTTCTCTCCATTCCTCTTCTTGGGGCAGGGGGCACTGATCCCATCATGGGGGCTCCACCCTCGGGACCTCGTCCAGACCCCAAACTCGGTCCTCCAAATACCACCACACTGGGAACCAGGGCTTGAACACCTGAACTTGGGGGAGGCACAGACTTTCAGGCCACAGCACCCTGGTTATGGGGGGCCTGGGGCACCTCTGCTCTGCTTTGCCCGGGAGCCTCCTCCCCGCCACAGGTGTCTCTTCTTTACCGCTAGTTCAGGGGCTCCCTTCCCTTTGGGACCTTCCAAGACTTTGTGACGGAACCCCTTGTGAACGAGCATCTGCTGTTACATTTATGAAAGGGTCTTTGATTATTAGTTTAAAGTCTCTCTCTTCCCTCCGGCCGCAAGCTCCTTGGGGGCAGAGCCTGTCTTGCCGTTAGCACGTCAGTCAGCTCACACAGACACCAGCTCGTGGCAGCCTCGCGGGAAGACCTTGCTGAAGGAAGGAGGGAGAGGGCACGTGCAAGCTAGTGTAGACGGTGGTTAGTGTAGCACAGAGGAAGCAAAGCACGCTTTACATAACGGGGGCTCCTTTGGAGTTTACGCCACTCAGTGTGAAGATATGAAGCCCCAGGAAGTTAATTAAGTACCTGCCCCATGTCACTGAACACTTTTAAAGAGACGATATGGTTTAAATTCAGGGGACACTGACATCACATTGTGCAGCTTTGCTGAATCCTGGAGTTCCCCTTTTTGAGGTAAAACATGGCCTTTCAGTTAACAGCCTACAGATGTTGTGTAGTAAGGAATTTGACCTTGTCCCAAAAGAAGTCTGGCCTTTGTCTCAGCTCCTGGGAGGTCATTATTTGGCTGGGAGCATTGGGACAGGTGCTTATCAATTGACCAGAGACTGAGCTTAACCACATGAAAATCGACTGAGGATCAATCACATCTATTTAATGGAGCCCCAGTAAAATTTCTGAACCCAGGGGCTTGGGCCAGCTTCCTGTCTGCTCACTGATGCTGGGGAGCGGCACAGCGTCACCCCAGGGCAGGAGACGACGGGGACCTCCATGCTTGGGACTTCCCTGGAGTTCATCCTGGTAGACGTTGGTTCACTCACTTCTTTTCATCAAAATTCCAAAAGATAATCGAAGATGAGAAACAAACAAGATCGCTGGAAATGTAAGTTTACTGTGTAATAGGGTGGTCTCATTCAAGGTCAGCTTTCTTGAGCTTCGACCAGTCACCTGGAAAAGTCATCAGAGGTATGCCGTCACATGGCGTAGGACCCTCACCTGAGGGTCACTGTGGTTCTCAGGCGATTTTCTGTAGAGACAATAGTAGGGGCATAAACTGGAGTGTGTGTGTGTGTGTGTGTGTGTGTGTGTGTGCATGAGAGACAGCTATGGGGGAGTGGGATGCCCCTCCAAGCTTCAAAAACCCTTCTTTTAAAATCAATCTTTTTCCAATCATATCTCCAGAAGCTCTCAAGGAGGGGATTTGTTCAGGTCAATTGAGGTCTTTTCACTTTTATATTAAACACACTCACATACATTAATACAAATAGCTACAAGTTTGCAGAAACTTGAAACATCACTCTGAGTATTTAAGTTATAGTCCAAAAGATGAGTGAAGCAACCTACCCGGGCAGAGCTCAGTGTCTGAAGGACGTTTGGAGTTTTAATACACAAAGCAAAGGATTAAAATGTGTTGAATGCCAGTTTCTGCTGGGTGGCAGAATTCACTTAGACGACCAATACGACAGTTTTCTGTGACACTGAGTCCCAAGGACGTTACACTTAGAGGGTGCATGCCTGTGCGTGTTTGTATCTGACGAGGACGCCCGGAGAGATCTTTGTGCGTATTCGTACTGATGCGGAGACTGAGGCTCAGAGGGACTAATAACGCACTCGACAGCAAGTAAGATCCAACACGACCCTTCTGTCTGGAAAGCCTCCTCCGCTCTGTTCCGTTACATCACTTCAACGTGCTTACGTGCACGCCAACGTTCTGATGCGTAACAACAGCTGTGTTTTTACTTGGAACGTGGTGGACCCTGTGCTAAGTGTATGAATTTTATTTTATCTTCACAGAAACCATGAGATGTAGGCACCAGTATTAATCCAATTTGATAGGTAAAGAAATTGAATGAAAAGAGGTTAACCTGCCAGAGTGGACGTTAGAAGTCGGTTAAGAGGTGGACAATTCGAACCGATTCAGTCAGTGTGAGTCCAGAGCCTGTGGCGTGTGTGCAGACCCTGCCGTCTCCCCGGGTCCACCAGGAGATGGTCTGGGGTCTGTGACAGCGGCAGGGGCCCGGCGAGGTGCTGGCGTCTGGCCTCTGCCTCCCCGGGGAGTCGGGGCTCCGGAAGCTCAGCTGAGTCTGCCTGTGGCCGCCGGAGCTGACATCCCTCCCGCCGTTAAGCTGCGGTCAGGGCCAGCGCCCTCGGACTGTGGTTATCTGAGGGGACGGCCACCTTCCAGAACCTTCACCCGTGACCCTCCCCGATACGGGGCCCTGCGCTGGACCTCAGATCCGCACTGGAGACATGCTTTATTGCTTTATTTGTTTCTAATCTAGACGGAGGCCCTGCCTGGCCTTTGGTGGTGGTTTTGTCCAGTTGGGCATTTTTGTTTTCACTGTAGCTGCTTATTTTTACTGCTTTATCTTTGCCTTTTATTGAGTAATTTTTTCTAGCTTATTTTACCTTGTTTGTTTGTTCCTCTCTTACCTATAACTTTTCCATGGGAAATAGGAACTGACAGCTCAAGATTTGAAGGCTGACCCCCGCGACACAGGGAAGGCTCGAGGCCATCTCAACTGTTCTGAGTTCAGCAGAGGCCCGACCCAAAGCAGGTCCGCAGTGGCCCCCCCGGGGAAGCGGCCTGCTAAAGCGCTTCCAGAAATTTCACAGCAAGGGTGCCCTGTGAGCATTCATGCCTGCCGCTTGACACCTTGCTCCCCTGATCCGGGGTGGACCCCCGTGTTCCACGAACAAACCCTCTGCGGCGGCCGAGCCGGGTGGTCCCCACTCCCAGCTCTTCACCCCAGCCCGTGATACTGTCCACCTTCCGTTCTGCCTGTCCGTCTCGGGCACCTCCTCACGTCACACTTGCTCTGTGTCTCCTACCCCGGGGTTCCCGCTGCCCCAGGAGAGCATGGGCATTGACCTCAGCCACTGGCCAAATGTAAATATTTTATTCCACTTTCCAACTTGTTCACTAAGTTCTTGCTTGAATTTGGAGCATGACTTCAGGGTAAGTCTGCACCTTGAGGAATGATATCTTGATGATTGAAAACAGTCTTAAAAATGAGTCCTTACACTTTAGTAATGTAATTGGTGCAGATTCAAAATAATAACAAAACAAACTAGGTTGCTTAAACCACAGAAATTTATTCCCTCACTGTTTTAAGGCTAAAAGTGCAAAATCACGGTGCTAGCAGGGCTGTGTTGCCCTGACGTCTCTAGCAGGGAGGCCTCCCCTGCCTCGGCTTGTAGACACATCACTGCACTCTGTCCCCCTTGGCGCGACATGCCGTCCCGAGTCCAGATTTCTCTCTTCTTAAAAGGATGCCTGTCATTGGATCGGGGTCAGTCAATTCCGGTGTGACCTCATCCTAACCAGAACATGTATGAAAAGACTGTTACCAAAGAAGGTCACGTTCCAAGGGTCTGGGGGGGCAGGGGTTTTGGGGGGACAGTTTTCAACCCAGTGCCCCTGGTTAACGTAGGGACGCGTTCCGTGAATGCCTGCTGCAGTGGTGACGTGTGCTACCAGGTGGAGGGCTTGTGTCTCAGTCAAAGACAGCAGCGATGTCTAGCAAAACGGCCGTGATGCCGAGAGCTGAGCTGTATCATCTGAAGGACAAGGCGGCTTGCCGCAGGGCACACGGCCACGGTCTTGAGACCTGGAGATGAAAGGGCTGGACGTTCCCCAGCCCCCCACTTCCCATCTCTGGGGTCTTAGGCAAGTCACTTCACCTCCCTGAGACCACGTTTCTCCATGTAAACCCAGTCAACAAATACCTATTTCAAAATTACTGTACTTTGGATATGGGCTGTGCCCTTAGTAAAGGGATCATTCATGAGAGGCAGCTAATTTAGTGGGACAAGGGGATATGCAGAAGCCACGAAGGAAAACAGACGAGTGTGGAGAACAATTTCTCCTGCTCTCGCTGAGTGTCGGGTCCCCGTCGGACGAACAGCAGGAGGGGGGACAGGTGCCCTGAGCCTCTTGAGGGGATAGCGGAAGGTCCCCTGCTGCGCAGTGAGCATGAGCAGAGAGCAGAAGCGAACAGCACAGGGCATGTTTGGGGACAGCCACGGGAGAGGCTAGGGGGTGTGGGGGCAGGGGAAATCGGTGGGGGGGGGGGAGATACAGAGCCACCTGAAGGACAGGAGCGGCCCCAGGAGTCTGCGTTCTGGAATACTAATCTGGGCTACTCTGAGAAATGGGATGGGTGGAGAGAGTTCAACCCAGGAATCAAAGTTTGTTGCTTCTGGTGGTGGTACCGGGAGAGGGAGGACCTGGCAAGAAGCAGAGACAGTGCGTCCAGCGGGAGATGGTGCCCAGCCTGCGGGAGCGCCAGGGTGGCGGGGGAAGTAGGACGGACTAATGTATTTGAGGACGGCAGGGCAGGGGCTCGGGGCAAGAGGACACGTGAGCCCAGCCAGGTCCATGCTGACCAGCCCCCTTCCTTGGAGCGGGGAAGCTAAACCACCTGCTGGGAAGACAGGACTGAGGAGGTGGGGACCAGGAGGGAGATGTCCCATCCAGAGGACGGAAAGTGGAGAGCGCTGGGCGCTGCACGGGTCAGGCTGGCCTGGCCGCCCCTGCCGCGTGATGGGCATCGCCGGCCCTCATATCCTCCCGTCCCGGGGTTAGAAGCCATCATTTATGCACATCTCAGAACAGCATGTTGAAATTAACAGACGGAGCCCGGACACGGAGGAGAGAATAGCTTTCTACCGCTCCAGCTGAGCGGGAGGATGCAGGAAGCTTTCCTTTGTGTTTCTCATGGAAACAGAGCCTGAGTAGGGACGAAGCTGGGACAGGCGGGTGGCCTCCGTGGAAGGAGGGTGGAGGCCCGGATCCCAGCCGGAGCGCTGCGGCGGCCCAGGGCCATGGCCACGGCCACGCGGGCAGCCTCCCCAGCGCCTCCCCGGCGCTCCTCGCCAACGGGAGCCCGCAGCGCCCACACCGTTCGATTCTCTTGCGTGGCCTCCCGCCGTGGCCTCGTCAACAAAGAGTGTGCGCGAACACAGACTCACACACACGACAAGCAGCAAGCAACCCCCCTCCTCTCCTTTCCCATGACTGAGCGGTTAAGCTCTCCCCAATCAGAGACACAGATGAAGCGAGTTTATTAATAAAATCCCGTCAGGAAGATTGGAAATGAATGATTAGTGAAATCCACTCCATTTTACTTATAGACAGACCCCCCTCATGGAGAGGCATCTGTGAAGGGCAGGAATTCCCGAGAAGGTTGGGGATGGAAGCATCTGGAAGCTGTTTGCGATATGGATTAGGAGTCAAGCTGCACACAGACACCGCCTCCAGCCCCACAGGCTCGCTCTGCGGAGGGGAGAATACGCGGCTTGTTTACAGGACTGCTTTCCCCTTTGCTTGTTATCTATTTTATTTCTTCCTTGGTTCCCGCCCCCCCGCCATTCATGCGCAATTATGTCTGCACAGATCTGCCAGCTGTAGGGCTTGTTAACCATGCCCACCTCGCAAGCTGTCGGCAGAACTGCCAGGAAGGAGGCTGGGCCCGGGGAACACGTGTTTACATCTTCTTCCGATTTGGCATGTTTAGCAAAAAAAAAAAAATTGTTTGGTTTTCTTTTTTTTACTGTAGACTGGCCAGAGTAAGCAGAGGAGAAACTTGGACGTTAAAGACACATCTGTGTGCACACTTGCACTCACACGCAGGATCTAAGCAGCGACACACGCGCGTGAGCATCACCTGCATGCACACACACGCCTCGCACACACGCGTGCTGATGCTCATCCACAGACCGAAGGACGAAGGCCGCTGTTTTTTCACAGGACTTGTGCATCTCTTCGAAACTCTTGAAGAATTGAATTTTTAGGCCTCCAATTTCTGCATCTGGAAAACATTCTCCAGGGGTCTTTTTATGAATGTTGCCAATTCAGTAATTTGTAATGTGTGATTGTTCTTAGCTAATACTGGTCTCTTGGATAAGAGCAAAATGTCTCCCTTTTCATAAATTATTCAGAAACTGTTATGATACATGATAATCATCTACCTTAAGTTAGTAATAGGAGTTCTTGCCTTCGCTCTGTGAGGAGGAATAATCACAAGTCTGATTTTATCTTTGAAATCAAACAACAGCAATAAGTGAGTAGACTTGACAGGAGGCCCATGCTATGGGGCGGCCATGGAGGCTGACATGGCAACAGGCCACCTTGGTGCTGGGGAAGAGCCAAGCAAAGGGCCCTTGGGTCCACGTGGTTCTGCCTCTTGCTCTGCAGGTGACCTTGGGCAAGGACACTCCACGTGCTCCCTGTGAACACCGGGAACAGTGTTCAGCATGTCTTTAGTACCCACTGTTGCACAGGCCAGACAGTCCTGGGGTTGGCTTCTCTCTTGCCCAACAGCACGTTAGTGTTATTTTTCTTTTCTTTGCCCTTTACTGGCGTCTGGGGATAGAAATCCTGTCTGTGAGTTTCGCTGTCTGAAGTTGGGATCTGCAAGTTTCCTGTAAAGGGCCACTGGTCAGTGTGTTAGGCTTTGCAGACCACAGGGCCTCGGTGGTAACTCAGCCTCTTCATCGCCATGCAAAGTAGCCTTGGACAATATGTAAATGACCAACTGTGGCTGTGTGCCAATAAAACTTTATTTGCAAAACAGGCGGTAGGCCGGATCTGGCCCACAGCCCCAACAGCTAGACTAGAGAGGTTTTTCTGGGCACTGAGCAACTTCTATGGAAATCCTGAAGACTATTTATTTTAGATATTAAAAGTATGCTTGTTGCAAATTAGGAAACCCACAGGGGTGCAGCCCGAGTATTTGCTGCCCTGGCCAGGGGGCAGCCTGTCGGTAGTTCCTGTGCCCTTGGGGCAAAGCAGACACCGTCTCTTCCCCTGTAAATTATGTTCTCATTCTTAATAATCAGTGCAGTTCATTTATTTCCTATCTCCTATAATCTTTCTAGGAATAAGATACTCCATCCAAACTTTTAGGTGCATAACAGTGATACAATATAATAAATGATATCTGTAATCGTATGTGGCTACATAATTTAACTGAATCAATGAACATAAATGTGACTGAAAGTAAGGACTCGTGTGTTTTTATTACTTTTTTTTTTTTACTGTATGAGTGAATGTTAAAAGACATGAAATAGATGGTTGCATTCAGCAAATAACTAATCTAATTGGGAGATCGGTGGAGCTTGGCCACGGCAAAATCATTAATGTAAAGTCCAAATAGCTCCCTAAAACTCGCATTTCTAAAAGTTTTGTTTAGAGAAGTAGACTTGTAAGAGAAACTGATTTACATCCTTAATATCAGAACACAGAAGTCAAGATAATTTAAAAAGTGGTGGATCCATTGCCTTTTAAAAAATACTTAGATTTTGAAGATATTTTCACAGATAAATTTTATTTCACCTAACTTAACTCTGTGTAGATACATGGATTTTATTTTTATATTTTTTAAAATTATTTATTTATTTGTCAGAGAGAGCATGAGAACACAAGCAGGCAGGGGGAGTGGCAGGCAGAGCTGGGGGAGGAGGGGCAGAGGGAGAACAGGCTCCCTGATGAGCAGGGAGCCCGACGCGGGACTCGATCCCAGGACCCTGAGATCATGACCTGAGCCGAAGGCAGACGCTTAACCCACTGAGCCACCCAGGTGCCCCGATACATGGATTTAAAAAAAATTAACAGATTTTTAAGATTACAGGTGTTTCACGTCAAATTCTTACCTCCACCAGCTCCAGCGTTTCTGAAGTTCATCTGTGTGGCTGAAGGGGCACCACATGTCTGATGACGGAGAGGCTCCACGATGCATAGGTCTATTGCCAAGCAGTTAACCAACATATTAATATTTTGGCATGCATTCATTTATTCACTCACTCAACAATCATTCATTGAGGACCTGCTTTGTGTCGAGCACCATGCTTTTCAGGGTGATACATTAAATACAATCTCAGTTGCTTACAATCTAGCAAGGGAGGTGGGCAAGCCCACAGTTTGTGTTGCTCGTTGGAAAATCGGCACCACAGAGGGACGTACGGTGGTGATTTTCGAAGTGTTTAGCAGCAGTGATGGAAGGGGCACCAACAAAGAGCCGGTTGCCAACAACAGTGGCAGGGACAGCTGGGTGGTGCTTGTTGCCGTTTACCCAGCCCAGATCCAGAGAGAAAGTGCGTGGGGTTCCCGTCCTGCCTGGGGAAACCTCACAGACATCAGCATCACAAACTAGGAAATGATTTTTCAGCTGACACTTTTTGACAATATCAGCTACAAATCTGGGCCAATACACAGCCTCATAGTTAATTATCTTTTGGTCACACACTCATGTTTTATAAACTTCAACTAAGCTTCATGCTCATTACAGAGAAATCACACAGCGAAGACCAGCATTTCTGCAATCACGACATTGATGGTGGGCATTATGTTATGCATATTCTCCATTCTTTGTCCCGTTCACCCAAACGCCCACTCCTGCATCTCTGCATTTGTTCATTTATTCGTTCCCTCGACGATCAATTGTTGTTGAGCAACAAGCATGATGCTTTTCCTGCATGATACAAAATCAAACAAATTCCCTACTCTCAGATGCTCAGAGTCCAGTGAGAGAAGAAGGCACACGTAACAAAAACCCAGTCATTGCTGGGTGCTGTGACGGCTATGCGCACACAGTGTAACGAGCCTAAAAGAGGAGCACCTAATCCAGAAAGGAAAGACTTTTCTGGAATAGAGATGCCATGTGCCAGGCTTAAGTAAGGTAGCAGTTTGCCAGGTGAGGATGGGCATGGGCAGCAGAAAGGTCCTTTGAGGACAAGATGTGGAGGCATCATAGGTGTGGATTTCTACCTCATTTAGCGTTTAATGTAGCCATGGTGTAGCATGCATGGAATCCTTATTTCTGGAACACACTGAACATTACTATTCAGATTTTATATTGTTCTCCATCTACTAACGTGATTTATATTATCAGCTCTTCTTAAAAGATTACAAGTGTTCAGTTTCCAAGGTGTTGATCTATGCTCTTACAGTATCACTTAAAGCAATAAAAAGTAGGCAGTTTAAAAGTAACAGAGTAACAAAGGAGCGGTAGGCTTTATTGGCTTATGTAAATGAGAAGTCCAGGGGGATGCGATTGCCGCCTCCATGTCCTCTCCTCAAGGTGACCACTCCACCCCCACAAGCTGCCTGCCTTTGTAGCGGCAAGATGGCGGCCACAGGCTTCATGTATGTCCAAATGGAGAGACCAGTTCCTTCACTACGTCTTGCAAACATTTTGACAGTAATTCGGGCTTAGATTTTATGAATAGGTTTAAACTAACTACAGCAGCAAGTAGGAGAGCTTATAATAGGTGACAGCTTTTGGAGCTGTCCTCCCAGGACCACAGGGCTCCCCAACAGAAATCCGGGGAGGGGACAGAGTAGGCGAGAGACCCACTGATGTTCTCTGTACTAGCTAGATGTGCCAGCCTTGTTTTGCAGATCCTAAAAAAAAGCCTAATGCTTAAAATGAAGGAATTCTATCATCTGGTTACTTAAGGAGAATTTCTAGAGCTCTTCTGTGCTATAACTAAGGTGTGATCAAAGAAGATTCTTTGGACTGCCTAATTTTGTTCTATGCCCAGAAAATACTTCTTTCATATTCACCTTGCTATTAGTTTTTACTCAAAACCCTTTTTGGTACCTTACTGATAATGTGGCTATACATCAACTATAAAGTATTTGGTACACTGATGAGAAGTACACAGAGCCAAATCTATTCCAAAATTGCCATAATTTTTTTAAAATTCTTTACCTTTGCCATTTCTAAGAGAAGATCATTAGGAAACTGCAGAGTGATAGTCACATTTATGAAATTTAATGACACCCCAAAAGGCCCTTGAAAATTGGTGTATAGCCAAAAAAAAAAAAAAAAAAAAAGCCTTCTGCCCTCATATTTGACATCACTTCTAATGGCTTTAAGCAGGATGGGATTGATCGTGCTGTGTTTTAGAATTTATGTTGTACTTTACATTTTTTAAATGGATCACAACTTTGAGTAGCTCATTAGAGGACCCCATATAATAAGTCAGTGTGAGGAAACTGAGGCCCAGAGCATTTGTGTGAGCTGCTGGACATCCAGGGGTCACTAACTTACTAACGCACTGTAGCCGCTCGCCACACTTAAGTTTCTACTTTAACATTGGTCTTAAGGCTTAGAGGAGAGGCGTGTGTGCGCGCACACACACACACACTCACATGCACACACAGACACACGCATAACATGCACACACGGACACACACACATGCACACGCACACACGGACACACACATAACACACACATGCACACATGCACACAAACACACATACATGCATACATGCATGGACACACACATAACACAAACATGCACACATGAACACAAACACAAATACACATGCACACATACATACACGGACATACACAAATACACACGCTCAAACCCATGCGTGCACATGCACACACACACACTCACATGCACACACACACACACACACGCACGCACACACACATGAACCAGACGCCCACACCCTGATTCGTTTCTCGTTAAGCCAGCACTCAGCACCCTAAGTGGTATATTATAGGGAAACCAATAGAGGCGATTCAACTGGCTCCAATAGTAAATGATTTACGATCCCATGTAGCAAGATGTCTGGAGATGAGTGATGCTAGTGTTGATTTAGTCAGGACTTAAAAACATCTGTACCCATGTCTCTCCAACTTTTGCTCACTGCTCCTTAGTGCATTGTACTTAGACCTCCTCATGGTCAAGGAGCCTCAGGAATGCCAGGCTTCATATCTTTATAAAATCATGCAGAGATAAAAGAAATGATTCCTTATCTTGTGCTTTATTTATCAAAATGGAAAATATTTCTCAGAGCACTCTCAACAAATGTCTTTTAATGACTAATTAACCAGAGTTGAGTCACAAACTCACACTTAAGTCTACTGAGTGTCCTAAAAGATATGTGGCCATTGTGACTGATGGAACAAACTTGATTTACTCCTGGGCTGGGCTGGACTGGGTCTGGGACTGGACTGGATTTGGTGTGGGTCTGGGTTTGGTCTAGGCTGAGGCTGGGCTGGAGCTGGAGCGGGGGCTGAGTTGGGGCTGGGTCTGGGCTAGGCCTGGGTCTGGGCTGGATCTGATCTTGGTCTGGGCTGGGCTGGGGGGGAACTGGGGCTGGGGCTGCCTTGTCTGAGAATCTGGGCAAAGTCAGAGAACAATTTCAGAACCAAACCAGACTGGAGCCCATCATCTCTTCCATTATTGTGTGTGGTGCTAGTTGTAAGGGCTAGAGAGATTTAGGACCCTGGGATCACAACCCGAGCCAAAGGCAGATGCTTAATGACTGAGCCACCCAGGTGCCCTAAGACTTTGTTTATATTCTGTTATATTATTGGTGAATGCTGTAAGTGTGTAATGTATAATCTTATAGTTCTGGAAGTTGTAGATCTGAGATGGATCTCATTGGGCTGAAATCAAGGCGTCACCAGGGCTGTATTCCTTCTGGGAGCTCCCGGGAAGAATGCGTTTTCTTGCCTCTCACAGCCCCTAAAAGTTGCCTGCATTTCCTGTCTCACAGCCCCCTCCCAACTTCAAAGGGAAGTTGAGTGTTTCTAAAATCATGTGGCTCTGCTTTCCCCTTCCACATTTAAAGACTTGTGATTATATGAGGCCAAAGGAAAATCCAGAATAATCTCCCTATCTTAAGGTCAGCTGATTAGACTATGCTTTAAAAACAAACAAACACAAAAAAAACAAGTCCAGAGTCTGGAATAAGGTCTGGTATAGGTACTACAATTCTGTATGATACATATTAATTGTAAAATGACTTTGAAGTGACCTAAATCTCTCTAGCCCTTACAACTAGCACCCTGCACACTATTCATGGTATGAAATTGTGATTGCAATCTCATATTGGGAGAAATCTAATGGAGAATAAAACTAAGGAAGTATTTGCTCAGACTATAATGGAAGAGATGATGTGAAATGGGATTGATCTAAGCCAGAGACTCTGAGATTGGATAGCAAGCCCGCCCCTCTCTGCACACACGTTAAATTTAAAGACACAAAGAGACTGAAAATAAAAGGATGGAAAATTATATACCATGTTAACTCTAATTAGAACAAAGTTGGTGTCAGTATATAAATATGCATTAGAATTCAGAGAAAAAGGTGTTAACAGAGAAGAAGTCCATTTCCTAATGATAAAAGTCCAGTTGAACGGGAGGACATAAAAATTCTAAACATTTATATACCTAGTAACATAGCTTCGAAACACATGAAGCAAAATCTCATGTACTGCAAGGAGAAATGGACACATCACAATTAACGCTACAGATTTCCTTACCCCATCTCTGTAGCTTCTAGAAGAATTAGACAGAAAATCAGGAGGGATAGAGAAAAACTGAGCAATGCCATTGGCCAGCTCGACCTCGTTGTTATTAAGAGAACATCCCACCAACAACAAAGAACACACATTCTGTTCAGGTGCACACAGAGAATTGGTTAGGATAGACTCTGTCCTAGGCCATGAGAAAGTCTGAATACATTTAAAAGGATTCAAATCATACAGGCTAGTGCTCTGCAACAATGGAGTTGAATTAGAAATCAATAACAGAAAGAAGTCTGGAGAATTCCCAACTACCTGAAAATGAATGGCACGTTTCTTAAAAAGCCCATGGGTCAAAGAAGAAATCAAAATGAAAACTGGAAATGCTAGGTCCTGCTGTACCAGCATTTAGGGTGAAACATGCAGCATCACGTTCATATACTGGAGACAAAGACTGGCCTCGGCTCATTGGCCTCAGCTTCTGGCTCAAAACAGTAGAGGAAGAAGAGCAAATCAAACTGAAAGTAAGCAGAAGACAAGAAATAATAAAGATTAGAGCTGACATCAATTGAATAGAAAACAGAAATACAATAGAGAAAATCAGTGAAACCAAAAACTGGTTTTTTGAGAAGATCGATAAAATTGATAAACCTCTAGACAGAATGATCAAGAAAAAAACAGCACAGACAATTTACCGATACCAAGAATGAGACATCACCAGTTTCTACAGATATTAAAAGAATTATAAAGAAACATGAATAACTTTATGCCAACAAATTTAAAAACTTAGATGACAACCAAGGTCGGCAATTTCATGAGAGACACACTTAAGAAGCTACCAAAATCTCAC
This sequence comes from Phoca vitulina, assembly GCF_004348235.1. Lineage (NCBI taxonomy): Eukaryota > Metazoa > Chordata > Mammalia > Carnivora > Phocidae > Phoca > Phoca vitulina. Next base: position 1,703,687 of record NW_022589730.1, read on the forward strand.
TTAAGATGAAACAGGACACCTTAATAGCCCCATGCTCATTACAGTAATTAAACTTGTTAAAAAAAAAAAAAAAAAAGACTTTCCCACAAAGAAAACTCCAGGCTCAGATGGCTTTACCAGTGAATTCTGAGAAAACACTTAATGGGAATGAACGCTGCTTCTACATAAGCTCTCCCATGAAATTGAAGAAGAGAGAATATTTCTCAACTAATTCTTTAAAGCCAGTTTTACTCTGATATCAAAGTCAGGGAAAGATATTACAAGGCATCTACAAACCAGCATCCCTTGTGAAGATACATACAAACATTTAAAACAAATTTTTAGCAAATTCAAACCAAAAATATAGGATAACATATCAGGATATAGTGAGGTTGATCTCCAAATGCAAGGTTGATTCAACATTTGAAAATCAATCAATTAAACAGCTAAAAGAAGAAATTTATATTATTATCCCTGTAGAGAAAAATCATTTGAAAAATCCAACATCCATACTTGATAAATGCTCTCAGCAAACCAGGAATAAGAAGTAAACTTCCCTACCTTGATAAAGGGCATTTATGAAAAATTTCAGCTAATGTAATACTAAATAACAAAAGACCAAATGCTTTCTCAATAAAATTAGGAATATCATTTATATTCAGCACTGTACTAGAGGTTCTAGCCAGTGTTATAATTCAAAAAAAAGAAATGAATGGCATCCAGGTTAGGAAGGAGGCAGTAAAACTGTTTTTATTTGCAGTCCAAACAATCTTCTCTCTATAAACCTAATGACAACACCAAATTCTGGCAAAGATGTGGAACAACAGGAACTCTCATTTGCTGCTGGTGGGAATGCAAAATGGTGCAGCCGCTTTGGAGGACATTTTGACAGTTTCTTATAAAACTAAACGTACTCTTACCATATGATCCAGCAATTATGTTCCTTGGTATCTTTCCAAATGATTTGAAAATTTATCTCCATACAAAAACTTGCACATGGATAATTAGAGCAGTGTTATTCATAATTTCCAAAATTTGAAAACAACCAACATGTCCTTTGTGGGCTAATGGATAAATAAACCATAGTATACCTAAACAACGAGTATTATTCAGCACTAAAAAGAAATGAGCTATCAAGCCATGAAAAGACACAGAGGAAACCTAAATGCAATCACTAAGTGGAAGAAGCAGTCTGGAAAGGTTACATACTATATGATATCAACTATAGAACATTCTGGAAAATGCAAAACTATGTAGAAAATAAAAGGATCTATGGTTGTCAGGGTTGGAGGGAGGGATAAATGAATAGGCACGGCACTGAGGATTTTTAGGGCAGTGAAGCTACTTTGTATGACACTCTAATGGTGGATGCATGTCATTACACGTTCGTCCAAACCCCCAGAATGCACACCACCATGAGTGAGCCCTACTCTGAGCTGTGGACTATGGGTGATAATGATGTATCAGTGTAAGTTCATCAACTGTAACCAATGGACCAGTCTGGTTGGAATGTTGATAATGGGTAAAGCTATGCATGTGTGGGGTCAGGGTGCGTATGGGGAATCTCTGTCATCCTCTCAATTTTGCTGTGAAAACAAAACTACTCTAAAAAATAAACTGTATTTAAAACATCAATATTTTTCAAGAAACCTACAGTGGGCTGGTGTCATTGAATCCTTTAGTCAAGCTCTCTAATATTTGACCTTTGAATTTAGATACTTTTTTTTCCAAGAATAAAAAGCTATTGACTGAAAGGTTATAGCGCAATTAAGATTGAATTATCCTTAGCATTATTGCAACAGAAACAATACTGTGTGTGTTATACAAACTTCTATTTTGTTTTTCCTTTGTCTTTATGCAACTTAGGAAAGTATGCTTATTCTATGAACGCATAATCATCTGCACCCATGTGTTAATTTAAGCACCATATAGCACGTAGCAGAGCTATCGTCTTACAGCGTAACCTGTACGAAGTCTTAGGTCTACAGCTCAGGAAACTGGTTCCCTTCTCGCTACACAGCCTCTGAGGCACGCGAGGCCGCACTGGCAGACGCACCCACTGCGTGACACCACATTAGTATATTATTGCATAAGTAATGACTCGGTGACTGGGTGTAGGAAAGATTGATAATTTACAAAGAAAGTCAATCAATAAATAAACTGTCCCTAACCAGCTCAAGAGCTGGCAGAATGACATTCCATTATCCTGTCAGGCATATTGCAATCAAAAGTGTGAAGTCTCAAAGGGCAGGGCACCCTGCCCCCCGTCCCCGCTCCGCGCAGAGCAGACCCACAGGTCTAACTTCTTCCTCTTCGCCCACAGCCGGAGGCTCAGGGTGCGCCCACTTCCTGATACATATTTGTGTCAGTTCAATCCATAACGCAGTGTGGCTGGGTCTGCTGGGTAGGACGGCTGCCCGTGGTGACCGCGCACGGTGACAGTACCGTGTCACTGAGCGCCTGACAGCTGATCCTCCACAGACAGCCCTGTCAGAGAATCAGAGACTTCCACATGCACAAGTGAAATTAACTTCTGTTAGTCTGACATTTCCCACAATCAATACTCACAGGGTCCTTGTCTCCAGGATCAAAATTCATAAATCAAAAGCAGAAAGCATGAAATAAGGTATTTGATAAATCCATTAACTGGAGTGGCAGCATACTTCTGTCACTGTCTGGAGTACACTCGTGTGAGCAGAGCCCCCCAGACTGGCAAGGGGGGGACGCAGGAGTTGTTGCTGCTGGTCCATACGCTCTTAGGGACACTGTACTTACCAAGAGGGCATTCTTGTTTCAGAACAGCAACTTAATCTGTGCTCGTTCTCTGGGATCCAGACCTGCTGGAGAAAAAGCTTGGTTTCAGGAAGTAGAAATCCAACTGATAGTTCACAGTGGAGAACTGACTGTCTTCACAGGCTGAGAAGCACCGGAGGAACAATACACACCAAGCATGCATATATATATATACGCACACACATATATATGTGTACCTAAATACTCTGTGTGTACACTGTGCATACTCTGTGTGTGTACACCGTATATGCTCTGTGTGTGTACACCGTATATACTCTGTGTGCACACCGTATATACTCTGTGTGTACACTGTATATACTCTGT